>NC_066513.1:10429770-10566123 GCF_024679095.1 Eriocheir sinensis | reverse complement strand
TCAGCCTTGAGTCGTTGTTCCTGAAGGTGGGTCTTCTATTAAAAGAAGTTGAATAATGCAGAGTGGAATCATCGGCGTAGGAATGGATAGGACAGTTCGTTTTGGAAAGAAGATCATCAATGAACAACAGAAAAGAGTGGGAGATAGGGACAGAACCCCGTGGGACACCACTGTTAATAGATTTAGAAGAACAGTGACCGTCTACCACGGCAGAAATAGAACGGTCAGAAAGGAAACTGGAGATAAAGGTACAGAGAAGGATAGAAACCGTAGGAGGGTAGTTTAGAAAGCAAAGATTTGTGCCAGACCCTATCAAAAGCTTTTGATATGTCCAGCGCAATAGCAAAAGTTTCACCGAAACGGCTAAGAGAGGATGACCAAGAGTCAGTTAAGAAGGCTCGGAGATCACCAGTAGAACGCCCCTTGCGGAACCCATACTGGCGATCAGATAGAAGGTCAGAAGTGGAAGGTGCTTTTGAATCTTACGGTTAAGGATTGATTCAAAAGCTTTAGATAGACAAGAAAGTAAAGCAATAGGACGGTAGTTTGAGGGATTGGAGCGGTCACCCTTCTAGGTACAGGCTGTGTGAAGGCATACTTCCAGCAAGAAGGAAAGGTAGATGTTGACAGGCAGAGGCGAAAGAGTTTGACCAGGCAGGGGTGACAGCACGGAGGCACAGCTTAAGGACAATAGGAGGCACTCCATCAGGTCCATAAGCCTTCTGGAGTGATTGAGGCCAGAGGGCATAGAAAACATCATTTTGAAGAATCATTATAACAGGTATAAAGGAGTCAGAGGGGATGAGTAGGAGGAATATGCCCAGAATCGTCCAGAGTGAGTTTTTAGAAAGTTTGAGAGAAGAGTTCAGCCTTAGAGACAGATGAGACGGCAGTGTTGCTGCCAGGACTGAGGGAGTGGAGGGAGATGAAGAAGTGAAGTTGAGGAGATGTTTTGCTAGATGCCAGAAGTCACGGGAAGAGTTAGAAAGCAAGGTTTTGACATTTTCTATTAATGAAAAGAATTTTTGGTTAGTCGGAGAATAGATTTGGCACGATTTCCTGCAGAAATGTAAAGTTCATAATTAGCATTAGTTTGAAGGCTCTGTATCTTTTTGAGCTACCTCTATCATTGACAGCACGAGAACAAGCGTGATTAAACCAAGGCTTTTTAGCGTGAGGGAGTAGAGAAAGAACGATATATATATATATATATATATATATATATATATATATATATATATATATATATATATATATATATATATATATATATATATATATATATATATATATATATATATATATATATATATATATATATATATATATATATATATATATATATATATATATATATATATATATATATATATATATATATATATATATATATATATATATATATATATATATATATATATATTTTTTGAGCTAAGGAGACAGTCTAGGCTGAAGAAAAAAAGAAAAAAGGCCCACTACTCACTGCTCGAACAGAGGTTAAAGGAGTGTCCAAAATCAGAGGTTAATTTCGAGGAGAGGTTGCCTGATACCTCCTCTTGAAAGAGTTCAAGTCAGGCAGGAGGAAATACAGATGAAGGAAGATTGTTCCAGAGTTTACCAGCGTGAGGGATGAAAGAGTGAAGATGCTGGTTAACTCTGCATAAGGGTTTGGACAGTATAGGGATGAGCATGAGTAGAAAGTCGAGTGCAGCAGCTGCGGGAGGTGGGGGGGCATGCAGTTAGCAAGTTCAGAAGAGCAGTCAGCGTGGAAATATCGATAGAAGATAGAAAGAGAGGCTACATTGCGGCGGAATTTAAGAGGTAGAAGACTATCAGTATGAGGAGGAGAGCTGATGAGACGAAGAGCCTAAGCCTCCACTCTGTCCAGAAGAGCTGTGTGAGTGGAGCCCCCCCACACATGAGATACATACTCCATACGAGGGCGGACAAGGCCACTGTATATGGACAGCAACTGTGCAGGGGAGAAGAACTGGCGGAGACGGTACAGAACGCCCAGCCTCGAGGAAGCTGATTTAGTAAGAGATGAGATATGAAGTTTCCAGTTGAGATTATGAGTTAAGGATAGACCGAGGATGTTTAGTGTTGAGGAAGGTGATAGCTGGGTGTTGTCAAAGAATAGGGGATAGTTGTTTGGAAGATTGTGTCGAGTGGATAGGTGGAGAAACTGTGTTTTTGAGGCGTTGAAGGACACCAGGTTCCTCTTGCCCCAATCGGAAATAATAGTAAGGTCTGAGGCTAAGCGTTCTGCAGCCTTGAGTCGTTAAGTTCCTGTAGGGTGGGTCTTCTGTTAAAAGAAGTTGAGTAATGCAGAGTGGAATCATCGGCGGAGGAATGGATAGGACAGTTCGTTTTGGAAAGAAGATCATCAATGAACAACAGAAAAAGAGTGGGAGATAGGACAGAACCCTGTGGGACACCACTGCGTAGAAGGGTAGTTTGGAAAGCAAAGATTTGTGCCAGACCCTATCAAAAGCTTTTGATATGTCCAGCACAATAGCAAAGGTTTCACCGAAACGGCTAAGAGAGGATGACCAAGAGTCAGTTAAGAAGGCTAGGAGATCACCAGTAGAACGCCCCTTGCGGAACCCATACTGGCGATCAGATAGAAGGTCAGACGTGGAAAGGTGCTTTTGAACCTTCCGGTTAAGGATTGATTCAAAAGCTATAGATAGACAAGAAAGTAAAGCTATAGGACGGTAGTTTGAAGAATTGGAGCGGTCACCCTTCTTAGGCACAGGCTGTATGAAGGCATACTTCCAGCAAGAAGGAAGAGTTATGGGGTATGATATAAACTGACTTCATTAGTTACGTGATTAGAAGAGGTATATTGAAATTATTTAGATACTGAAAGGATGTACATATTGGGACAACTGGGTGAGAAGGGAAAGAGATGCAGATTTTGATGATGTATAGCTAGTTACACCAATGAACACTTAGGACATACACATTCACAAAGGCCACAACTTTGGCTGCTAGACGGAAAAGCACTAGATTTAAAGTGCTAGGACACTGAAGGGATTAATAATAAGAAAGGCAATAATAATAAATGAGTATAGCTAAATATAGTTATGATATTTTTGTTTATGTTACTATTAGTATTAGAAATTTTAAACACTAATGATATATTAATATAAATATTGATAAATCAATGAAAATTAATACATTAATTGTATTAATACTACCACTAATAATATTAACACTGCACCTAAAAGACTGAGCAAAACACTGAATCTGAAATAAAACGGTAATTGAGCTGTCTCTGTCTGAAAGTTATGTGAAGCTTGCTCCATGCACCGTGACAGGAATGGCATGGATGCAGCTAGGTTGCTGAGATACATATGGTCACCAACCACTTGTATGGCACCAATTTGTGTTGGAAGCATTGGCGGCCAACATCAGAATGAGCGATTCATCATAATGCAAGATTACCAGGAAAAAACATGAAGTAAAGGATGTCAGTGACACAGACATGCTGTCCAGAAGACCACCTATCAACCCGGACTCTAGATTCTAGGATCAAAGATGAGCTCTGGGAGGGCAGCATGAGCCAATGCAAGATGGCGCCACTATAAACACTCGCCTGCGCCAGAACGGTCTGGGCTGACCATCAGGACCTACTGGAAAGAAGCCTTGGACCGACCATCAGGATCCACTGGAAGAAGCCTACCAGCGCAATATGCTGCAAATAAAAAAAAAAAAAAAAAAAAAAAAAAAACAGACATTAAATTGCAAACTTGAAAATCACCAAAGTATTAAGATAAAGTAAAACAACAACAATAATAATGAGCATGGCAAAATATTATTGGCTTATTACAATGTAAAGTAATTATTATAATTAATTTTCACTAACCATAATGTGACAGCACAATCTGTGTAGAGGAGAGTTCCAACTCCATTGGCTCCAAGTCAATGGCGGCTGCATTGTGGGATGATGCTGAGGTAAGCAAATCAATCAAAAGTAAGTGATAATGATTACAAAACTACTATTTGTTCTTATCTGTCAGGTGAATACACTCAACCCATCAAGTGTGGAAATCTAACTATTGTTCAATGCATCAAGGTTTCTGTCACTAATATTACCAACTCATGCATTGGATTTGGTACACAAGAAAATGCTGTGACTATTACCCGGGAACCCAGTGGGTAGTTGCTCCTCATGGCCATCTGCAAAACAGATAACGGGTATAAGTATTACATTTACTAACAAACACACATACACACACACACACACACATGAGAGAGAGAGAGAGAGAGAGAGAGAGAGAGAGAGAGAGAGAGAGAGAGAGAGAGAGAGAGAGAGAGAGATTAAGAAAGTCATAAACAAGGAGCATGCAAAACTTCGTCTTACCTGTGTGACGTGGGGTTGCAGTCGGCAGCAGCTGGCCCTTGCTGCCAAAATGAACCCCATCAAAGTGGTCACTACAGATGGCTTGAGTATGCTTTTGAAAGCCAATTTTCAAGGCTTTCACCCACTGGAGGCACCTGCAGTAACAACATGGTAATTTTAACTAATTATTGTTAATCAATACAAAATGTAATGTAATGAAAGAAAGCAACAGACCTTAAAAATTTATATAATCTTTAACCCTTAGACAGCAGTGGAAATATACATAGACAGTCCTAAATTAAGTCAGTCAGTTTTGAATGACAGAAATATAACAACACTTAGAGATTGCGGTAGGATCTATAGTAGACAATACAAAAAAATAGCTACGTATTATACAGAGTAACTATATATATTTATGCTACGGTCCTAAGGTCGGCAATGACTATATGTATAGAGTATAGACCATTCATTTTGGGGGAGCTACTCTTCAAACACTACTGTCTTCTAAGGGTTAATATGAAAATAATATTGGCTGCAATGCAATACCTCTTTATAATGAATGGATAAGTTTGACTTTGGTACCCCTTACAAAATTTAATTTGAAACAAACTGAAAAAAAAAAAACATATTTTACATATAGGTTATTTTCAAAACATTTATGATGCAACGCAGGGCAAATTTAAACAGACTGCTCTTGCCTTTGCTAGTGAAATATTTGTGTTTTGCCTTCCCATTATCATAATGTATTTAGTCCAAGGCAACTTCAAGTATACCTGTAAATGTTGGGTTTAAATGAAATCATCAATCTGCATATAAAAAAAAAATATACTGACTAATTTTGTATTGCCAAATATATACCTGTCCTTAGCAAACCTTGATGAAAGGCCCCAGTAGTTAGAATGTATCTGAGTAAGGATCGAGGAGGCCTCTTGTGAATTAGCTCAGTAATAAGACGGTGTCATCTAACAGTATTTCGGCATATGAATATGAGTCAATGTCACATAATAATTTACTTATGACTATGCATCAAGTAAAGTGCAGCTTCTTTCAGATTTTGTTAATATTGAATGAATTGCAGCCATGTCTCACACAAAGTTAATATTCACACATTATAATCTCTACATCTTGTAATTTTGAATCTTTTGACACACACACACACACACACACACACATATATATATATATATATATATATATATATATATATATATATATATATATATATATATATATAAATATATATATATATATATATATATATATATATATATATAGTATATTGCATTTTGGCAGTGAGGCAAGGTTAGGGAAATTTCTGAAATGTAATATGCTTCACACTTCTTGTCACTGGCAATCAACGGTTAAGTCAGCGGGGCAACTCCAGTAACAGTTTGCCTTCCTCATGATTTTGTGAGGGGTTAGGGGTTTCTTCTTCCTAATTTAACTGTAATGTGAGGAGATAACTTTGGCCAAGCCTGACCTGACCTCTTACCCAACCAGGCCTGTGGCCGGCTGCATCGATGCATTGAAAAAGTAACTTCACTGCTCAGTATAATACATAAATCGGTCCATAAATCTTTCACGTCAACATAAAAATCTAAGGGTTGAAAAAAAATCATAGACCTTTAAGATGAGGACGGTTATAAGTAGGTGCCTTGCATTATCTTGCAGAACAGTCACCCCAGTGTTGTCTGAGGGGATCTGTGGACTGCTTGAATGGCTTGTGTACAATATACATTACGTATTTCGCTTGCCTTCAGAGCACTGTTGTGTCTAGTTGCTCGCAGAAATTCATTATTTTGCGGAAGTTAAAAGTCAGAATTTCCACATTTATCTTCACTTACCTTCTGGCATCCTTTGGGAATAAATGGAGCTTCACACCAGGGCGTGTTCTTCGTTTTTTCCCACAAACACAGCATGCCGCACATTTAAGATTTGGAGCCATGGCGGGCAGTTACACGAGGGGCCGGTGTGTTGACATTTGAAGGACGGCAGCGTTGTCGTCGATCTGAGAAAGACGTTCTAGAAGTAGCGCTATAATAACCAGTTTATCGGTTAGCCCAAGACAATCTTATCCACCCACTCTTTCCCCCTACAAACCAATAAATCTATGTAAATAATTAATGGAGGAATTAAGTCAGCGTGCTGCTAAAATACTAAGTTTGAGAGAAAAACATGTTTTGAAAGAAAGGGACAGTTGGGCTACAACCTCGGTTCATTCATGTGTGTATACAGACAGTTAAAACACATAAAGTACATCTAACCACTGCTAGCCTCCCACAAATGCAGATAAAGTAATATAACTACGGTACAATAATATAGCATTACTAACATGACATGCAGTCAGGCTATATCTACCTGATATATATATATATATATATATATATATATATATATATATATATATATATATATATATATATATATATATATATATATATATATATATATATATATATATATATATATATAGTTCTATAGTCTACTGTTCATTTTAGTATTTTTCTTTCTTTATGTTTTTTTTATTTAAAATGGGAAATAACCAGACTGAAGAAAAGAAGTAGCAACATTTGCTGCTTGATCCCATGTAGCAACACTGCTGATGGGTACCGAGGGTTGGGGTTGGGTGTCTGGAGGGGGGAGGCGCCTGGATGTAAACAACGCTGCACCTGCGCCATCTGTTGCAACCGACATACACCACCACCCGCCCACGGTCTCCCATAGAGGCCCCCTCTCCTGTTCTATAGTCTCCTTGAATGTGGGTCTTGGCCGCTCCCCGGACTGCCATCTTCCTCCCAGACTCCACCGTGACAAGACGTCCCTCACCAAACTCCCGACCACGTGTGTTCATCGTGGTGGCCTTTCCAGCCTTGTAGTATCCACAAGTCAGGGTGACTGTGTACTGCAGGCAAGGGAAGCCTTTGGGAGGTACGAGAGGCGTGTGTTGGAAGGTACGAGAAGAGGACTGAAGGAGGACTCCAGTGCCGAACGGATCACGTGGTAGATCAGGCGGTTTCTGCTTCGTCCATCTCTAGTTAAGTACATTTATTGCATAGGATGTTTTAAGATAGCTAGGTTGCTGTGTGCCTGGAATTAATTCATTATTCCTTATTTTCCAGCGAGTTTTCTTTGTTGCTCTAAATAAACTTAAAAGCTGGTTCATCTGGCCTTTGCTTAACCTATGGGTGTGTGACTGGTCATAAACAAGTGACTAGAAGGGGCTGTGAGTCTGAGAACTCAAATTTCAGATATTTAATTTTTAAAAAAAATTGAGAATTTTTTTCGAGATCCGAAGAAGTCCAGACCTTTCAAGAACCCCACAATCGTCATTACTTGTTTCTTCTAGCATTTTCTTGCTCACTCATATTTACCACTTGTAAATTGTTCTTTTTTCAGTTTTCCTTTGTACTTCAGATGGTCTGGGCGACTGGTCTGGTTGGTATGGTGACTGCTGTTGCTGGTGGTCTGGTTGGTGGGTCGTCTGGTGTGGTCTGGCTGGTAGGACTCTTACTACTTCAAGTCAACTTATCACACACACACAGCAGGACTGAGAGCTGTTAAGTAAGTAAGTATTTTCATATGTACAATGCTTGTGGCAGGTTTCATCTCTAGTTTCATTGGTAGACTTACTATTTCCTGTGATAGTTCCTTTTGATTTTTTTTACAACAAAGGAGACAGCACAAGGGCACAAAACAGGAAACAACAATAAAAAAGCCCGCTACTCGCTGCTCCTGAAAAATAATCGGAAGAGGTGGCCGAAAGAGCAGTCAATTACGTGAGGTGTCCCGATACCTTCCTCTTGAATGAGTTCAAGTCGTAGGCAAGAGGAAATACAGAAGAAGGAAGATCGTTCCAAAGATTACCAGCTTGAGGGATGAAAGAGTGAAGATGCTGGTTGACTCGCGCGTAAGGGATTTGGACAAAGGGATGAGCTTGAGTAGAAAGTCGTGTGCAGGGCCGCATGAAGGGGGAGGCATGCAGTTAGCAAGTTGAGAAGAGCAGTCAGCGTGAAAATATCGATAGAAGATAGAAAGGGAGGCAACATGGCGGCGGAATTTGAGAGTTAGAAGACTATCAGTAAGAGGAGGAGAGCTGATGAGACGGAGTCTTAGACTCCACTCTGTCCAGAAGAGCTGTGTGAGTGGAGGCCTCCCCCCCCCCACACACGTGAGATGCATACTCCATACGAGGGCAGACAAGGATATATATATATATATATATATATATATATATATATATATATATATATATATATATATATATATATATATATATATATATATATATATATATATATATATATATATATATATATATATATATATATATATATATATATATATATATATATATATATATATATATATATATATATATATATATATATATATATATATATATGGATAGCAAATGTGCAGGGGAGAAGAACTGGCGGAGACGAAACAGAACGCCCAACATCGAGGAAGTTGATTTAGTAAGAGAAGATGAAGTTTCCAGTTAAGATTTTGAGTTAAGGATAGAACGAGGACAGCTGGGTGTTATCGAAGAATAGGGGATAAGTGTTTGGAACATTAAGTCGAGTTATTAGGTGGGTAGATTGAGTTTTCGAGGCATTGTAGGACACAAGATTCATTCTACCCCAATCGGAAATGATAGCAAGGTCTGAGGTTAAGCGTTCTGCTGCCTCCAGCCTAGAGTCATGTAATTCCTGTTGAAAGGGTCTTCTGTTGAAAGAAGTTGAATAATGCAGAGTGGAGTCATCAGCGTATGAATGGATAGGACAGTTTGTTATAGAAAGAATATCATTGATGAATAATAGGAAGAGAGTGGGTGATAGAACAGAGCCTTGTGGAACACAACTGTTGAAAGGTTTAGGAGAAGAACAGTGACTGTCTACCACCGCAGAGATAGAACGGCCGGAGAGAAAACTGGAGATAAAGGTACAGGGAGAGGGATAGAATCCGAAAGAGGGCAGTTTAGAAAGCAAAGACTTGTGCCAGACTCTATCGAAGGCTTTCGATATGTCTAGCGCAACTGAGAAAGTTTCACCGAAACGGCTGCGAGAGGATGACCAAGAGTCAGTTAAGAGAGCAAAAATAACGCCCCTTCCGGAACCCATACTGGCGATCAGATAGAAGGTTAGAAGTGGAGAGATGCTTTTGAATCTTCCGGTTAAGGATTGATATAAAAGCTTTATATAGACAAAAAAGGAAAGCTATAGGGCGGTAGTTTGAGGGAGTGGAACGGTCACCCTTCTTAGGAACAGGCTGTACGAAGGCGTACTTCGAACAGGAAAGAAAGGTAGATGTTGATAGGCACAGACGAAAGAGTTTGACCAGGCAGGGTGTCAGCACAGATGCACAGTTTTTAAGGACAATAGGAGGCACTCCATCAGGTCCATAAGCCTTCAGAGGATTGAGGCCAAATAGGGCATAGAAGATATCATTTTTAAGAACCTTAATAACAGGCATGCAAGAGTCAGAAGGGGGATGAGTAGGAGGAATATGCCCAGAATCGTCCTGAGCAGAGTTGTTACAGAAAGTTTAAGAGAAGAGTTCAGCCTTAGGGATAGATGAGACGGCGGTGCTGCCGTCAGGGTTAAGGAGAGGAGGGGAAGAGGAAGAAGTGTAATTGAAGGAGGTATTTTTGGCTAGATGCCAGAAGTCTCTGGAAGAATTAGAGAAAGCAAGGTGTTGACATTTTTATGTATGAAGGATTTTTTGGTATGTCGGAGAATATATCTGGCACGATTCCGGGCGGAAATGTAGAGGTCATGGTTAGTGGGAGTTCGAAGGTTCTGGTACCTTTTGTGAGCTGCCTCTGTATCTTTGATAGCACGAGAACAAACGTGATTAAACCAAGGCTTTTTAGCATGGGGAGTAGATAAAGTACGTGGAATGTATGCCTCCATTGCAGAGACAATCACCTCTGTGATGCGCTGGGCACACACAGAGGGGTCTCTCTCCTGGAAGCAGTAATCATTCCACAGGAAATCGGAAAAGTACATTCTTAGGTCGTCCCACCGAGCTGAAGCAAAATGCCAGAAGCATCGCCTCTTCGGTGGGTCCAGAGGATATACAGGGGCGATAGGACAGGATACATAAATAAGGTTGTGATCGGAGAGAACAGGTTGACAGAGTAAGTAGAAAGGTTAGAGGTAAGGAAGAGGTCAAGTATGTTGGGTCTGTAGCAGTCACCGCTCAACTGCGTGCTCCTTCCCCTCAGTGACAATTAAGAAAATGGGCGCTGCGGAGCGGACTCAACATGTAATGTCCATCGTCACTATGTGTCTGCCAGTCTGTCTTGTCGCGTCTTCATGTTTAACTTTTCTTGTACTCGTTTACCTTTGACTGTCCGTCTATGTCCTTTTGTTGTCCACCATTACACATTGTTATACACATACACCAACACTTAAATGTTAACCTACACAAACAACATTCACACAAACGCATACCCACACAAACACCTTTTCTTTGTGTTGTGTTTGTCTCAATGACTTGATGTATTTTTGTCCAATAAAGTAACCCTGGCGGATATGACTTTCTCTATCCGTGAACCCATTAGCATTAGCACTTAGAACACTCGCTACCACCAACAGGTCTGCCTCCAAGACGGTCGGGATTACGTGTAGGGTGCTGAACCAACTGCTCTAGGTCGTTGAGAAGAGCAAAGTTGTTGGCTTGTTCACCAGGCTGGTCAGTGAAAGAGGATGAAAGCCAAAGCTGGTGGTGAACATTGAAATCTCCCAAAATGGAGATTCAGCAAAGGGAGAGTGGGTCAAAATGTGCTCCACTTTAGAGTTCAAATAGTCAAATAATATTACATAGTTAGTAGAGTTAGGTGAGAGATAAATGGCACAGATGCATTTAGTAAGATAATGACAATGAAGTCTTAGCCAGATGGTGGAAAATTCAGAAGAGTCAAGATCGTGGGCACGAGAGCAAGTGATGTCGTTGCGCACGTAGACGCAACATCCAGCTTTGGATTGAAATTTAGGATAGAGATAGTAGGAGGCAACAGAGTTGAGAGTGCTGTCATTAGCCTTAAAACCTGTATTTCGGTGAGGAAGAGAAGGTGAGGTTTAGAGGAGGAGAGATGGTGTTCCACAGAATGAAAATTAGAATGAAGACCGCGCAAGTTGCAGAAATTGAGAAGAAAACGTCTCGAGAGGTTATCAAGACACCTCTCAGGTCGGCAGCCAGAAGGGGAGTCCTCCCTGGGGGAATTTGTGGTCCCCCCCGCTCCCCAAGGCGGGGACTCCGAGGCTTGGTTGTTGAACGCTATCTTGAATTTTGAATTTTGGGAAAAGGTGTGTGTTGTGTGTGTAGTGTGGTGTTGATAGAAGAGGATCTGTCTTTAGAGAGCATGCTGAACTACT
Source organism: Eriocheir sinensis (assembly GCF_024679095.1). Lineage (NCBI taxonomy): Eukaryota > Metazoa > Arthropoda > Malacostraca > Decapoda > Varunidae > Eriocheir > Eriocheir sinensis. Next base: position 10,554,396 of record NC_066513.1, on the reverse strand, counting down.
CTCTGGTGTTGATGAGACAATAAGGAAACGGTTAGTGAGGCAATGGGAACTGTCTTTGGAGGGCTTCAGCACCCTCCTTACTTCCCATATATACCTCACCGGGAGTGGCTTGCGCCCGTTCGGTAGGTGTCTTCCTACCTACTCCATCCAGTTAGAAGTCATGCATATTACATTTACATGATAGTTTGGTCCAATTTCAGGGCTAAGGGCTGTTAAGTAGTATATGGTCTGTACAATGCTAGTGGTAGGTGTGTCCTCTGCTTTCAATGGTGGACTTAACTATTTCCTGAGATAGTTGCATTGAGATTAAACTTACTGCTATAAGTTGATGCATGTCAGTTGTGTGAGGCCTTTTAGTAGGTGTGTCCTCTATGGTAGACTTAACTATTTCCTGTGATAGTTGCTTTGGTATAGTGTTACAAGGGGCATTGATATTAGACTTATTGCTATAAGTTGATGCATATTATTTGTGCGAGGCCAATAGTAAGTGTGTCCTCTATGGTAGACTTAACTATTTCCTGTGGTGGATTATCTTTTGTATCTGCTGTGTGGTTGGAAGCTGTTTGCTGCTTTCATGGACCTGGAGAAGGCATACGACAGGAAGGGGTTGTGGGATGTCCTAAGGATATATGGTGTGGGGAGACATTTGCTGGAGGGAATCCGATCCTTCTATAAGGCTGCGAGTGCCTTTGTACGCGTGAAGGGTGAGTTGAGTGAGTTTTGGTGTGGGTGTGAGACAGGGATGTGTGATGTCACCATGGCTCTGTAATGTGTACATGGACGGTTGTATGAGGGGAGTGAAAGCCAGAGTGGGGGAGCTTGGTCCAAGGCTGAAAGTGAGAGGTACGGAGGAGTCACTGGTGGGGGGCCTGTTTGCAGATGATACAGTGTTGCTGGCAGAGAATGAGGGGACGCTGCAGAGGATAGTGGATGAGTGTGACAGGATGCAGAGAATGAGGGGGCGCTGCAGAGGATAGTGGATGAGTGTGACAGGGTGCAAAGAATGAGGGGACGCTGCAGTGGATAGTGGATGAGTGTGACAGGGTGCATAGAATGACGGGACGCTGCAGAGGATAGTGGATGAGTGTGACAGGGTGCACAGAATGAGGGGGCGCTGCAGAGGATAGTGGATGAGTGTGACAGGGTGCAGAGAATGAGGGGGCGCTGCAGAGGATACTGGATGAGTGTGACAGGGTGTGTTGAGAGGAGAAAGGTGAGAGTGAATGCTGAGAAGGGTAAGGTTCTGGTATTTGAGAGGGCAAGAGAGTAGGTCATTGATTTTGCAAAGCTGTACAGAGTTAGAGCAGAGGGTACAACCGAGTGTAGGAAAAGGTTAGGGGAGGAGAGAATGGAGATGAAAGTTTAAATATTTTGGGACAGTTTTATGTAGGCATGGCAGTATGGAATATGAGGTGAACGAAAGAGCAGTGCAGGGCAGACAGGTGGTGGGTGCACTGGAGATAATTATGAAAGGAAGAAGTGTGAGCACGGAGGTAAAGAGGGTTATAAGGAACAGTATCAGAGACGTGGACATGAAACGCAGCACAGCAATGGAGAATACGTGTAGTGGAAATGAGTCATACAAGAGGTGCATGTGGTGTGTCAGGACGGGATGGTGAAAGTGTTGTGACCCTCTAAATATCTCCGTTTTCTCTTAAGCCTCTCCTCTTCCTGAACCTTTTCTTCAGTCTGCCTTCATATCCACACATACCATTCCTCACTTTCCGTATTTCATCTTACCCAAGTCACTACATCCAAACACATACACATATATCATAGCTAACATTATAACAAACTCACTAATGTACATATTAACATCATATCATTAACATTGTATATATTTCTGCATATCAACCATTGTAAATATCCATCCATGATATTAAAGTCCTTTATATACTCGCAAATAAACTACTTCGTCAATGGAGTCACCACCAGGTTATCAGTCGTATCTCTGAACCTAACAGACGGCCTTAACGGAATCACACGGCGTTGTACCAGCTACAACGTATGCTGTCTGGAAAACATACAAACAGAAATGTTTGGTTTTCGTAGTAGCGGCCTAAGCTGCAGCTACAAATGGTGACCTCCGGAACTGAATAACGAGGGACAACTCGGTTCTTTCACACCCTGCCGACGCCGCCGTCACTGCTGGCCATGATTGGTCTGCTACGTCGCAACCCAAGCTACCACCCCTGGAGGATCCACCGGCCCGCAGGAGTTCGCGCCCCGCCTCCGGCCCTCCCACCGTGACCCGAGGCTCTCCTGCCGCCGGCCAGTTCCTGCCCTCACCCGCGCCATCTCGACTCGGCCCATCCTAATAAGGACTCAGCCAGCAGCCCAGCCCCCACGTAGGTGTCGCCTTACTCGCAGTTGTACCTCGCCACTCCTACCTCAGCCCAGCCCAGCCAGCCATTCCGACGCCGCCCCTACGGCTCCCTCACCCCGCTGTACCTCGCCCCACCCAGCCCAGCCACCCGCTCCTACGGGTAACTCACCTCCGTGCATCAGCCTCTGCCCGCCGCACACACCTCCCACGGCTGTCTCCCTCCTTCGCCAGCCCAGCACACCAGCCTTCTGCCGTTGCGGTCCCCGGCTTCCCCCGTCGGCGCCTTTCTACTCCCGCAGCATCGACACTACCGTTGGTGTTCCTGAGGCGGCACTCCCGCCGTAGTGGCCCCCGACTACCATCAGCGCCTCTACCTGCTCCGCAGACATCGAGTGCAGCGTCGCCCCTACACCCAGCAGTACTCAGTGACGTGCCATGTGTGCATGCATGTGCAGCGACGCCCCGACAACAACACTAGTGCCGTTCCGCCCCTACCCACCATCACTCTGTTTCAAATAGCGAGCGAGTGCGTGATTGTGCAGTGACACCCGTGGCATGTAACAAGCCATAAGTGAGTGAGTGTGTGTGTAGTGACGCCCCTCCCGGCAGTGCTCCCCGTCGGTAGTCAGTGCTTCCCCGACGTAGTTTACCGCTTAGTGCTGTGCTCCGTTACACCTCCGGGATGCCTGACGCGACTCTCGGCCTCCAGCCGCCGCGGCCCCTGGCTACACTGCCAGCGCCTCTACACGCGATCATGACCTCCACGTCCGACACCGACCCTGCCCTAACGTGCCCCTCCAAGGTGTCCGACGACGACGCTGCGCAGGATGTGGCCAGCCTCCATGCCCCCACCGTCACCAGCGACAGTCTGACCCACCAGCTCACGGCTCTTATCGCCAAGCTACGAACAGAGGTCAGTACGCTCAGGGAGGACATCAGGAGCCAACGACGCCACTCCTCGTCACCGCACCACCACTCCTCGTCACCCCGCCGCCACTCCACCTCCAGTAGTAGCCCCTTACATAGCTCCGGCGTCTGCTACTACCACAGAAGGTTCGGCAAGGATGCCAGGCAGTGCACATCTCCCTGCGGCTTCCAGGGTTCGTCACAACAGCCCCGGCGTGGACTAACAGCTCACAGCGTCCGCCAACACACCTCGAAGCTGTTCCACATCTTCGATCCACTCTCCCGCACCAACTTCCTCATCAACACTGGAGCCGAAGTCAGCGTCCTCCCCGCCACACCAAGCCAGAGGTCCTTACCAACCATCGCTCGCCTCTACGCTGCTAACGGCACGGGGATCCCTGTCTTCAAGAAACAGACGCTCCAGCTCAACCTCAACCTTCGCAGGTCGTTCGAGTGGACCTTCTACGTGGCAACAGTTTCACAACCTATCCTGGGCGCCGATTTCCTGACTCACTACAATCTCCTGATCGACCTCAAAAGTCGCAAGCTCCTGGATCCTTTAACATCCATCTCCACCAGAATGAGAGCAGCAGCGGGCGAAAGCACCCACATCTCCACCATCAGCGCAGGCAACCGGTTCGCGTCTCTCCTCAAGTCCTTCCCGACGCTGACGCAGCCACACACAGCCAACAAGCCTGTGAAGCACTACGTCACGCACCCCATCGAGACGACCGGACCACCAACATACGCCAAGGCTCGCCGCTTAGCTCCAGAACGCTACCAACAAGCCAAGGCCGAGTTCGAGTCGCTGATGCGCCAAGGTGTCATCCGCCCCAGCTCCAGCAACTGGTCGTCTGCCCTCCACGTCGTTCCCAAAAAGAACGGGGACATACGCCCATGCGGGGACTACAGAGCCCTCAACTCACGCACCGTCATGGATCGCTATCCTGTGCCGAATATTCAGGAGTTCTCCTCACAGCTTGCTGGCTCCACCATCTTCTCCAGGATCGACCTCATCAAAGCCTTCCACCAGATCCCAGTCAACGCGGCGGGCATCCCGAAGACAGCCATCATTACACCTTTCTGCTTATACGAGTACGTACGAATGCCCTTTGGCCTCAAGAACTCTGCACAAACCTTCCAGAGATTCATGGACGAAGTGCTGCGAGGACTGACTTTCTGCTTCGCCTACATCGACGACGTCCTCATCGCCAGTCCTGACGCTGACACACACCACCAACATCTAGAGCAAGTTTTCACCCGTCTCCAGGAATACGGCATCCAGATAAGCGTTGACAAGTCAGAGTTTGGTGTTACCTCCGTCGATTTCCTCGGCCACACCGTCTCTCCTTCAGGCATCACACCCATCTCTTTCCGCTGCTACGCCATTCAACAGTTCCCGAAGCCGGCAACTCAGCGCCAGCTCAAGCAGTTCCTCGGGATGATCAACTACTACAACCACTTCATTCCACGCTGCGCGCTCATCTTTCAGCAAGAGAGGCCAGTCCGTCACACTCGCCAGGACTTCCGAGGTTGACGACGCCTTTCTCAAAGCCAAGGAGGCACTGAAGGCTGTTACCACACTCAGCTTTCCTACTCCAGACGCCACTACTTTAATCTCAACGGATGCCTCAGACACCGGTGCTGGTGGAGTCTTGCAGCAGCACGTAAACGGAGCCTGGAGACCCATTGCATTCTTCTCACATAAACTTAACAACGCCGAAAAGAGGTACAGCGCCTTCGACAGAGAACTTCTCTCCATCTACAAGGCTGTCAAGCGCTTCAAATACTTCGTCGAAGGCCGGGAATTTCACATTTACACTGACCACAAGCCTCTTGCCACAACCTTCATCAACAACAAGTCCACCTACTCTCCCAGGCAGCTGCGCCACATCGACTTCATCTCTCAGTTCACGACAGACATCCGGTATGTCAAAGGCGAAGACAACATCCCCGCCGATGCTCTCTCCCGTAACATCTCTGCAACATCCTCCTCCCTCATCGATTATGCCGCCATTGCTGCAGACCAAGTCGACGACGCCGAGCTGCAGCAATTGAAGGATAACCCCACTTTGTCGATGAGGCGAGTCGAGTTCCCCGGGACCAAAGTGCACCTGTACGCTGACGCCTCTACCGCCACCATCCGGCCCTACCTGCCGCAGAACCACCAGTACCCACTCTTCCGCCAGCTGCACGACCTCTCTCACCCCGGGATCCGAGCGTCACAACGCATGATGTCCTCGTGCTTCATATGGCCGGGGATCAACAAGGACGTCAGAGACTGGACCCGCACCTGCGTCCAGTGCCAGGCTTCAAAGGTAACGCGCCATACCGTCTCGCCTCCAGCAGCGTTCACGCCCCGTTCCTCCAGACTCGAACACGTCCACGTCGACTTCGTTGGCTCACTTCCACACTCCAACGGCTACAAGTACCTCCTCACCTGCGCTGACAGGTTCACACGCTGGCCCGAAGCTGTCCCGGTCGAAGACATAACGACGGACACCATCGCCAGAGCCTTCGTCAACACCTGGGTACGCCTCTCAGCCTCACATCAGACCATGGAAGCCAGTTCGAGTCGAGCCTGTGGGACAAGGTCATGTCCATACTGGGAGTCAAGCGGATCAGAACCGCCAGCTACCATCCTCAGTCAAATGGCCCTGTCGAACGCTTCCACCGCCAACTCAAGGCCTCGCTGTCAGCGACAGTTAAGGACCGCAGCGACTGGACTACGAATCTGCCCCTAGCCCTCCTCGGCATACGGACGTCCCTCAAGGAAGACTTTGGCCACTCCTCTGCAGAGTTCCTGTACGGCAACACTCTTTGCCTTCCAGGAGAGGTTCTCTCGCCCACTCCTGGCCCTCCCTGCGACATCCAGGACAACGCCAGGAGCCTCAAGGACGCCATGCAGAGACTCCAGCCAGTGCCGCCACGTATATCACCATCCAAAACGTTTGTGAGCCAGGACCTAGACACCTGCATACACGTGTTCGTGCGAGTGGACGCCGCGAAGAAGCCTCTGCAGCAACCGTACGATGGCCCCTTCGCCATCATCAAGAGGAAGCGCAAAAACATAATAATTGACCGCCACGGCAAGTCCGACGTCACCGCCATCGACTGGGTCTAGCCAGCATACCTCCTGCGTCCAGATCCTCCATCAACCAACACTGTGTCAGTGTCTCCTACTCCAGTGCCCAAAAACAATGTCCAGTGTCACAAGAAACATATAAAGTTCCTCCTACCTCGTCACTAGGGGGGGGGGGGAGCTATGTAGTGACCCTCTAAATCTTCCTGTTTTCTCTTAAGCCTCTCCTCTTCCTGAACCTTTTCCTCAGTCTGCCTTCACATCCACACATACCATTCCTCACTTTCCGTATTTCATCTTACCCAAGTCACTACATCCAAATACATACACATATATCATAGCTAACATTATAGCAAACTCACCAATGTACATATTAACATCATATCATGAACATTGTATATATTGCTGCATATCAACCATTGTAAATATCCATCCATGATATTAAAGTCCTTTATATACTCGCAAATAAACTGCTTCGTCGATGGAGTCACCACCAGGTTATCAGTCGTATCTCTGAACCTAAACAGACGGCCTTAACGGAATCACACGGCGTTGTACCAGCTACAACGTATGCTGTCTGTCTGGAAAACATACAAACAGAAATGTTTGGTTTTCGTAGTAGCGGCCTAAGCTGCAGCTACAAAAGTAATGACAGCGTGTATGAGCGGTTTGGTGTGGGTGTGACAGTGAAAGGAGTGGAGTGTGGAGTGGTGGAGTGGGTGAAGTGTGGTTAGCTGAGATGGTTTGGACATGTGATGAGAATGGGGGAGAATGAATTCATGAAGATTATTATGAAGAGAGTGTATGAGGAAAGGAGTGAGGGAGGGGGTGTCACCTGTGAAGTGGATCAACAGGGTGAGGGAGTATTGGAGTGAGAGTTGGAAGCAGCAGGAGTGAGTGTGCTGAAAGGGAGTGCCAGAACAGGGAGAGATGGAGACGCTTCTGCCGCGGCCACCCCACCCCCTGGAGGAAAGTTCTCGCGAGGGAGCAGGGCGGCGGAGATATAGACATATAGAAAGATAGATAAAAGACCTATAGTGTTTGATTTTGTTTTGTAAGGTTAAGTTTAGGGTATCTTCAAACACATGATAGCCAGCACCGTATGGTACAAATAAACAAGGAATGACCCCACTTTGTTATACAGAAAGTCTCATTAGTAAGGAAGCATACCTTCAGGCTATGGTTTACAAATTTAATGTTCCGGAATTTTGCCCGCACACCAAAACACTCATAAATGAAAAGGAAGTCACCACTCGTAAACCAAGGCAGTTTTTTTTTTTGCTTGTAAATCAAAACACCATTAAACTAAGGCACTCGTAAACTGGGGTATTACTGTACTGATGGCCATTCCCTCCCCCTTCCCCACCCCCCTTTCCCCAGTCCCGAGGTGCTCGCCCCAAGAAGGAGGCTGCCAAGAAGAATGTCTGGGAGAAGGACGACCGCTGGAGCCACGACCGCCTCAAGGAGTTGGACCAGTCCCCCAAGAGCCGCGAGGACCTGATATGCAATGAAGAGGACACGGGGGAGGAGGTGATGTGGGTGAGGACATGCTCTCTCTCTCTCTCTCTCTCTCTCTCTCTCTCTCTCTCTCTCTCTCTCTCTCTCTCTCCTTCTTTCCCTCCCTTCTCTGCCCACAGCCTTACCCTTCCTTCCCTTCCTTTCCCTTCAATGTATGGTTCAATGCATTGCTGCAACTCGATTTTTGTGTTGCGTGTTGCTCACGGGTGTTGCGTGAGAGAATTGCCGCGTGGGGCATTTTTGCAACATGATGCGGGCGTCAGTAGCTGACAAGCTGTCACCGAGGAAGGGCTGCCGTTGCTTGCTTTACCGCCCCATTCACACAATTACTGATGATAATTTGCACCATATCCTTTTCCTTTTCTATTGATTCATCTTTAATGTGCATGCCAACACAACGATAGTCCATAAAATGCCCTCCTGCTCAGCACCAAGCATCCTGTGTGGCTCTCTGCCAGCGAGTGGTGCGCAGCAGGCCAGCACAGTGTGGACCAAGAATTATATACTATAAGGATAGCCCACTAAGGTTTTGTTTTACCCACAATACACCGCGGATGACGTCACATATGTAAACAAATGGTGCTCGGCGGCAAACTGGTTCACTTCACTATGTTCTCACCGTAGCGTGCTCAGTGAAAATGGTGATTTGTGGTGTATATGGGTGTTACAGTGGCTCAACTGCGGATAGTCGTCAAGGTGTTAAGTTTATTAGGTTTCCTTGAGACAAACACACCTTGAAGAAGTGGATTTTGGCCTGCAAACGAAAAGATAAAGTGAAGATGAAGTCTGCGCGGGTGAGGTCCAAACATTTTTCAAGAAAGTGATATCATTAAAGAAAAGCCAATAAAGCTCTATAGTGAAAGTTTGGTAAAGGTAAATTAATTTAGATAATAATTTGCATAAATATTATACAATATATATATATATATATATACATATATATATACATATATATATACATATATATATACATATAATATATATACATATATATATATATATATACATCAGAGCTGGGCACTTCCGTACCTCTGTCCGCACCTCCGCTCCTCCGGACCTGCGGACCTTTAACGAGGTGCGGAGGTCCGAAGTTCGGAAAGTTTTTCAAAAGTGCGGAAGTAACAGGTGCGGAACGGCAGTATTTTAAGTCCGTACCTCCGCACCTGAGGTTTTCAAGGATAAAAAAAATGAAAACGACAAACAGTCCGCGCTCTGCAGTAATACTTCCGGTCGTTTACGCGGTCTGTGCTGCAGGGCATGTTTTCCCGACACTTGAGTGACGTCACTCATTCAGATTTACGGCCCGGTTCAAAATATACCGTTTGTCGTCCGTCTTAAAGGAAGTGCGTCATCAATGACAACACCACGTGCACGGATAGCAAGAACCCAAGGTGTTGGTTTCCTTACGTCGAGACACACGTGTCCTGTTGCCATATTGTACAAAACTGGGAATGAAAGAAACGGTCACATTATTAAAACAATGTCGCTTAGATTACCACTTTTAATTACTGCGTATCAACCTTTATATTGGAAGAAAAAGGACTTCATAGCTATCATTATCAGAGCAGTGAACTGGCGTATGGTGAAGGTATGGCAACAGTCTCACAGATTTAAAACATGATAATTTAAATTTAGACAAGATTTAAATTTAAAAGCACAAGGTATGACGGTGACGTCACTGATGACGTACGCTCTTGCATGATTAACTGATGACAAACGGAGCAGTCTGAACCGGCCCTCCTCTCTCTCTCTCTCTCTCTCTCTCTCTCTCTCTCTCTCTCTCTCTCTCTCTCTCTCTCTCTCTCTCAACAAACAAAGACACGCGATTAAACAGACACGGAAACATATATCAAATATAGTGTACATACATGCAATTAACCGTGCCAGTTATTCTTATTTTCCTGATTATTATTATTATTATTATTATTATTATTATTATTATTATTATTATTATTATCTTTATTATTTTATTGATATTGTGGCAGACAGAGCCGAGTAGCAAAGTTCTCACTTGTGGTCACGAGAACATGTGGTCAACATTATTTGAACAACATGTGGTCACGAGAATGTAACAACATGAAGGAACAAGGTTTAGAGCCGTTACCTCTCTCTCTCTCTCTCTCTCTCTTTCATATACATACATACATACATACATACATGCATTTATACATACATATTACATACATACATACATACAGGCAGTCAGCAACAACTAACACACACACACACACACGCTGTTTCCGGGGTACGGTGTGACCATTTTATTATTAAACAGGCTGTGACCAGGCTACATTAATTTTATTTTTTCCGCCACTTGGGAGTGACGTCACTCCTTCCGGTTTGAGCATGTTCCTGCCAATGCCTACGATGCCTACGTCCGTTACCATGGTATAAAAGCCGATTTACCGCCTTGGGGCCACCATTCCTCTAGTATTTCTCGCTCTGCTGACAACTCACACGCTAGTACGTGTCTTGCCCGGGACTCTAAGCAGATAAAGTAAGCCCAAAGCTCTGGAAGCACTGCAACAGTTACTTACGAAGTTACTGTGCTTACTGTTTAGTTTTGCCATGGATAAATACGTTACGGTTACAAAAATTGGTCAGGATACGGTCAGAACCAGCACGCCTGCACCCACAACCAGTACCCCATCGTTGCTGGATACGTCAGACGTTGCCTTGTCTCAACTTTCTGAAGTGTCCCGGTTGTCTGACGCAGAGCTGGACTCCTCCCAGCTATCCATAGAAGGCATGGAGGATAATGAGACTGAGGAGGATCAGAGGAAGAGGCAGGAGGGCACCCGACAGCTCAAGTCTTTGCTGGAAGACCTTGGAAAGTAAGTAAAATTTATTTAACTAATCTATTTAATTTTTTTTTCGTTTTTTTTTACCATTTTAATGTAACTATTTGAACTTGATATTTTATACGTTACTCTTAATAAGTTAAAGTTCTTATCGCATCGTGTCAATTAAAACATTTAAACATTTTTTTAGGTTCTTTGTCTTTGACTCTTACGTCAAGACAGAGAAAGACACTCAAGAGGGGAAGGTTGTCCACACTGGGAGAGCTCGTTGTCAGAAGACCTGTCTGGAGAAAGGGGGGAAGGCTGCCAGCTACACCTACACCACCAGGAGCAAGGGGAACCTTAAAAAGCATTATGAGAAAGTAAGTAAATAATATCTAAATAAGTGCCTACTGCCTGCCTACAGTGTCCACTGCCTGCCTACAGTGCTTACTGCCTGCCTACAGTGCTTACTGCCTGCCTACAGTGCTTACTGCATTTTATTTTCTTGTTCTCAGATGCACCGTGCCATGCTTCCGAGTGTCAGGGCGGCCTTTGAAGGGGTGAGCAAGAGAGGCCGTTCCAAGGCCGAAGAGGACGAGCTCCCCGCCAAGAGGGGTGGTCGCCAGCTCTGCATGGAGGAGTCCTTTAGCTGGAAGGACAGGGTGACCCCAGAGTTGCTTAGGAAGACTTGCACCAGGTATAGTAAAAGAAACACTTTTAAGTTCTAATAATAATTTGAATTTCTAATAATCAATAATTTTTAAAAATCGATTTCAGGTGGTTCATTGACACTATGATGCCCTTGAGCCTCATAGATCACCCCACCACCAGGCACTTCTTCAGCCTCCTGTCGCCGGAGTTTTCCGCGCCATCCAGGAGGACCCTGGGGAGAGACATTGACCAGGCCTGGGCCACTGCCAAGTCGGACCTCTCTAACGCGCTGTATAAGGCCAGCTACGTCGCCACAACAGCCGACAGCTGGACGGCGCACAACAGGGCCTTCATTGGCATGACGTGCCACTGGATCGGCCAGAATCTCCGCCGCCAACGTGGCACATTAGCGTGCAAGGAGATCAAGGTAATTACAAAAAGAAGAAAAAAAGTTAACACTTTTTTATATACCAGGGAATATATTGTGATTGTATTTTATTCAATGGTAATGTTAAACTAAGTACTATATTAACTAACATCAGTTATCTTTAAAAATGCTATTATTAACAAAACACTATATATTTATTATTCTTTTCCAGGAGAAGCAGACTAATGTGGTCCTGGCGCAGGCCATCTATGACACCCACCAGGAGTTTGGCCTGGGGAACAAGGTGGTAGCCACTACCACGGACAACGGCACCAACTATGTGGCTGCCTTCAAGTACTTCGGTGCAGGCGATGTGCCTGTGGAGGGAGAGGAGGAGCAGGATCCTGAGGTGGTGGTTGGCCAGCCTGCAAACCTGCATGCCCAGCTGAAGGAGGTGGTTCCTGCTATGATTAAGCTGCCCAAACACTACAGATGTAGGTATGTATGTTTTGTTTTCTGTGATTAGTTATTTGATAACAGTTAAAACGTTAAAGTTTTGAAACAAGAAAGTGTATAAACGTCAGAAGTTAAAAAGCTTTAAAAGTTTTTTAATTCAGTGCACACCCTCAACCTTATAGCCACTGCCGACGTCCACTCTGTGCCTGGATGGAACCAAGGCTTTAGGGCGCCATTCACAAAGGCTGCTGCAAAAGCCCAGGGGACTTGGAACCTGCAGAACCGCAGTTCTGTGGTGACCAACTCCATCAAGGAGAAGACTGGGAGGAAGCTGAAAACCTTCTGTGTTACTCGGTAAGAATCCATCAAGAATATTTAAGAGATAATGTTGTTTGAGTCAACAATAGAATGGCTTAAAATATTTGGTTACTTCTTACTTGTTTCAGTTGTTTGTAATTAATTTACATTTACAAAGGTGGAACTCCTACTATGATGCTCTCCAGAGCCTGATGGACGTCCTCTCCAACCCAGAGAAGATGCGGGCGTTGAATGAGATCCTCAGCAAGGGAGGGGCGGCGACGTTTAACGAGATGGATAAACATGTGAGTGAAATTAATTAAAGTACTTATTGTATGCTTTTCTATAACGTTTATTGGTTATTTATAAAAGTTGACTACATCATGTGCAACTTTTCAGATTTAATTAGAATAAATAAATAAAATTTTAAACTTTCCTTGTAGGTTCTCTCTGAGTACCTGAAGGTCATGCAGCCTGTGGCAGAGTGCCTCGACAGCCTACAATCCGAGACCAACGCCTACATGGGCACCTTGATGCCTGCCTTACAGCTAATGCAGTTTCAGCTGGAGAGGCTGAAAGTTGACAGGTAAGAAACTTATTTCTTTGACATAGCTACAACATTCGTAACAAAAGCTACGTAGTCAATAGTATACTTGTTTAAATATATATTTTCAAAAATTTCAATGTTCTTTACAGGAACCTGCAGTTTGCTCTACCGCTAGTGTCGGCACTACTTGGGAAAGAGGGGAGTGGCAAAGGCTGTTACGGCAGGTTTGCTGACCAGCTTCAGGACGCCGATATCCTGATGGCCACTGCGCTCCACCCCCACTACACCATGTCCCTGGTGCGGCACTTCAATCCTGACCAGGCAGCCAACATCCAGGGCCGTATCGTCAGGGAGGTGAAGGAAATTGTGGGCACAGAGCTGGAGAGGCAGCCTGAGGAGAGGAAGGAAAGGGTGGACAAGTTCCACCTTCTGCTCTCCAGTGCCACAGTCCCTGAGGTGAGGTACCAGGAAGAAGTGGAGGAGACAATTGTAAAAACACTAGAAGACTGGAAAAGGGAGATGGTGGACATCCCCCTCAGCCCCAACCTGTTCCCCGCCCGCTACAGGGATGCCTGGCTGGACCTCTTCAAGAGGTACAACACCCCTCTCCCCAGCTCTGCTGCTGTAGAGAGGCTGTTCAGCTCTGCGGGAGATATCTTGCGGGCTAAAAGGTCCAGCCTCAGCAACGTGAACTTCGAGCAGCTGGTGTTTGTAAGGGGCAACATGCACCTCCTAGACTACAAGGATGTGGGGCAGCAGCACATGGAGGAGGAGCAAGACTTGTAAATTATAATGAACTTGTAAACTTGTGAATCATTTTTATACCTAGTCATTTGTGAAAGATACATATAGTAAACTGAATCAGCAACATATCTTTCCTTATTCCCATATCTTCTCTTCCTCTTTTGAATGATATTAACCGGAATTTTCTGTGTTGCATGTGTACTGAGGTATGATAATTATGATGAGTGTAAAAGTAGTTACTTTACTTCAGGTGGTGGAGATTCTATGCGTTAAAATGACAATAATGATAACAAAAATAATGGTAATAATAATAATAATAATAATGATAATAATAATGCTGCTGCAGTATTGCCTTGTATTTCTTTTTTTTAAGGTACGGACTAGATTTTTCAGGCGCGCTTTAATAGTTTTGGGTACGGTACCGGAGATGCGGAGGTGCGGTACCGGAACGAGTGAAAAAAATTTAGGCGCGGAAGTACAGGTACGGACTATATGTGTTTCGAGGTGCGGAGGAGCGGTACCGGACTACCCGATATCCAGTAACGCGCCCAGCTCTGATATATATATATATATATATATATATATATATATATATATATATATATATATATATATATATATATATATCTATATCTATATCTATATCTATATTATATATATATGACAGGAATAGTTACCTCTGCAAATTAAGTTGTAGAAAACTAATGTTAATAAAAGTTAAGAAAACGTAAGCATCGATGGTAAACAGAGCAATATTTCTGCAGCTTGTTTACCATGTTTCTCACATTATTTATATTATTGTATACTATTAGCCAACACAACAGCTGCCTAATTTAATTACTTATCCTTAGTAATCTAAAAAGCGCAAAATCTGACCATGCATAAGAATAAATAAGGGTTTTCTAGTACCTTTTATACCGTGAGGACAGGGTGAGTGTTAACCAGATGACGCACCGCAGTCATGACGTCATCGATGACGTTTCAGTGAGCTAACCTTATAGTATATAATCCTTGGTGTGGACAAACTGCCACTCTCGCAACACTTCAGGCAACAGGAGTTGTGCCATGCGGTGAACCCTGGTCTGGGCGGCCTTAAACCACTCCTCTCCCTTCCATTACCTTCCTTTCCTTTCCTATCCCATCACTTTCCCTTCCCTTCCTTTCCCTTCATTTTCCTTGTGTGTGTGTGTGTGTGTGTGTGTGTGTGTGTGTGTGTGTGTTATGTGCACTTCTAACCTCCCTTTCCTCCTCCTCCATCTTTTCTTCCTCTTCTTCCTCCTGCTTGCCTTTGTTTTTTCTTCCTTCTCTTCTTTCTTCATCTCTTCTTCCTCCTCTCTCTTCCTCTTTAGTTGCTCCTCACTACCAGACAAGCCTCTATATACTCCCATCTTTTCTCCTTTACTGGACAAGCTTCTGAGTGTCTTCCTCCTACCCTTCTCCTCCTCCTCCTCCTCCTTTGCACCATATCTTTTACCTCAGTATGTTAGGTGCACTCCTACCCTCCTCCTCCTCCTTCCTCCCATTCCTCTTCTTCCTCCTCCTCCTGGCTGCACTTTTTTCTTCCTCCTCCCTTAGGATAAGAAAATTTCATGCATTCTCTCTCTCTCTCTCTCTCTCTCTCTCTCTCTCTCTCTCTCTCTCTCTCTCTCTCTCTCTCTCTCTCTCTCCTGGGCGTGCTGTTCATAGCAGTCTGCATGGAGGCCTCCTTCAGCACTACTTCCTTGGCTTAGTTCTCTCTCTCTCTCTCTCTCTCTCTCTCTCTCTCTCTCTCTCTCTCTCTCTCTCTCTCTCTCTCTCTCTCTCTCTCTCTCTCCCCCCCCCCCCCATCCTGGGTATGCTGGTTATAGCAGTCTGCATGGAGGCCTCCCTCGGCACCATTTCTTTAGCTTAGTTCTCTCGCTCTTTCTCTCTCTCTCTCTCTCTCTCTCTCTCTCTCTCTCTCTCTCTCTCTCTCTCTCTCTCCTGGGCGTGCTGGTCATAGCAGTCTGCATGGAGGCCTCCTTCAGCACTACTTCCTTGGCTCTCTCTCTCTCTCTCTCTCTCTCTCTCGCTCTCTCTCTTGTGCTGGCTACTCTTACTCTGCTATTTATACCTTTTACTTATTAACTTAAGGTCCGTCACCCTTCACACACACACACACACACACACACACACACACACACACACACACAGACAGAAACACTTGGTTATTTTTGTTTCATCTTTCTTAGCATATATTCATAGTCATAATATATATGCACCTGGTATTCGATATATGCGAGTTCAAAATATGCGAATTCGCTCATCTGCGACTAACCCAAATGTGGCAAGTATTTGTTTTATGCGAGAAAAATTCGCTATTATGCGAGTAGCGGCGCTGGTGCGACTGGTTGATGTGGTATGGTGGCCGACTCGCACTAGAGGGCGGCGGGTGCAAATGTTTTCCCGCACTTTCCTCGCCTATAATTAACCTTTTCCTGCCTCTGATCCTAATTTTTTTGTTTGTTTACAAAGTATTTTCATATCATGTTTTACAATTTATCTGTACTAATGTGCTTTATTGTTGCTTAAGTGCTTTATTATTGTAAAACGGTGCCGGCATAAATAGTTAGTGTTCGAAAACGGGTCATGGCAGTGGCGTAGTAAGGAGGGGGGGGGGGGCGGTCCGCCCCGGTGTAATGTGTATATTATAATGTACATGTGTATGTATGACTGTACGTGTGGCGACACCCGGTCGGTGTCGCACAACAGGATGTTTAACAACACGTCGTGCTTTTGGCCGTGGGAAGCATTTATGTTAATAACTTTTAAGCGTTATTTTTAACGTGGTTGCGTTGAGTGTTATAGTTAAAGTTTGAGGCGCGAACTGCTATCTCACGTCAGGTCCGATGTACCGTTGCCTGCTTCCACAAGTTGATTGTAGTAAGGTGAGATAACACAATAGCCTTTTAGTTAAGTGATGTGTGGCCGAGCGGTAGCCGTTATAAGTTCACTTTAGTTCACTTTAGTTCTCTCTCTTACAGGGCAATACCAAGACAAAATGTAATTTTAACTATATTAACAGTTGTACTACTTAAGGTTTACAGTTTACGTGAGCGAGACGCACGAAATCAGAGACAGCCACACCCCTGCAGGGCGCAGAGCGGCAGAGCACGGCTCGCCTGCCCGTCACCCGTCTTCTCTCCCTTCTCCGCGTTGTTCGCCCGTTTTATTTGCATGTAGTTCGTCCGGAAGGGTGTGGGTTCCGGTTGATGACGGCTGATGAAAGTCATCATTTGCTGATCCTAGTGTCAGTTCATCACAGCTTCCCACGGCCAAAAGCACGACGTGTTGTTAAACATCCTGTTGTGCGACACCGTCCGGGTGTCGCCACACTTACAGTCATACATACACATGTACATTATAATATACACATTACATCGCTCGATTCTCTAAAAGTCGCGACCTCGCGACTCACCCGACCTTTAAAAGCAGTGTACCTACCCATGTTACAGTCGCACAATGTGTACTAGTTAAACGAGGTCCTGTTATTGCATTAAAAAATATATATACAAGTCAGAGCCCGCCTAACGATACAACATCAGAAAATGCCAATGATAATAAAAATAATCATGGAAGTAACAAGAAATGGGCAAAGTACATACAGGGCGAGGTAAACATGGCTAGAGTCGTGGACATGGAAGCTCAGTACTATTCCGAGAAAACAAAATAATAGCTCGAAAAATTATTTACATGATACATCCTAGTAAAATTAAATTGACTAAACTGTCATTAGGATACATGGTAATGGAGCTATTTGGAATAGTAAAAAGAAAAAGGAACAATCCTTGAAGAAGATCTGCTACACACTGAACCTTCGAGTCACACCTGGACACAAAACTGTCGCAGAGAAACACTAATGCGTTGCGTGATAATTAATTGCCAGTGTCGTTACCCTCGGCACGCCTTCGAGACGGGTGGGGTTTACAACAATAGATAAGGTTGTGTGAAAAGAGGTAATGTTATCCGTAGAGTCTCCTAATAGTTACAATGTGATAACAAGGACAAGTCTGGAGAATCTTAGAAGCATCGGCAGTCAACACCACTAACTCCTAATACTCCGTTTTACAGGTCTAAAGTACTATAACAGAAAATCCTGTCACCAAGTTGTGAAATCACTGTTGTAACAAATCTCACTGAAATATATAATTCCAGCATAATTGATTAAAGTAATTCCAGCATTAATAAACATCAAATGAAAAAGACAGATTTCCACCTATCCCTCGATCGTAACGAACGTGGATGACTGACATCTGTGACGCCAAAAATAATTCCCGTAACGGGTAACAGTGGTATATCAAGTAAGGGTAAGTAAGACTTGTCTGCTTGCTTCCAAAGCTTACAGATATTCACATGCTGGTTACAATAAAAGTTAGGGACAGCATCTGCTCAAGTTAAGTCTTAGACCATCAGCCCAGAGCCTTTAGGGTAGACGAAGCGGATACCAATAATTGCTCATAAGGGCATAGGGAGGGACACCTAGGACAAACAGAAATGGTAGTCTGGCGGGTACCGCCTGTTGCGTAATGTAACAGGCTCAAAATAAACGGGCCCAAAAAGGCGTGTAGGTTAGACGAAACGGATACCACATAATTTTTGTACCAAAATTTTATTTTCGACCAAAAGTGTCTAAAAATAAAAATGACAGACATTTTTGTCATCGTTGGCCCACCAGAACCCCCAAAAGAGCCCATTTTTTTGGGCTAGAGTAGACGAATTAGGTACCACACAAAATTAGTGCCAAATATCCTGATACATACTTAGAAACACAAAACAGGTTGAATCAGACTTTTTGTCCATTGTAAATGTGTTGCCAGACGCCCCCCAATTATGTAGCCCTAAGCCCTATGGTTCAACTAGGCTAGACTAAATCTTGTAGGTACCACTTCAAATCACTTTAACATGATTGATCAACTCTTTTGCAATGCAATTCACCAAAAAACGGAATTTTTCTTGTTGTGTTGGCCTTGCCAGACCCCTCGTACTATAGACCTATCTTACCTTACGTACATGTACGTAACACAGGCACCAACCAAAACTTGCAAAGAAATATATATCATAGAGAACCATTAAAAGCCAATGACAAACTTTGTCCTCCACGTTGCATTCTCCATACAAGACATCCCATTACCCATAACCCTCTTATAGGATATTCATGCCCTACCAATGACATAATAGCATTCCCCATTAGCCATTGCCACCTGGTGGGATTCCTACAATCAACATTTCATCGCTTCGCTCGCCTCTACTCCGAGCTGCTTCAGTTGAGGTCCCGATTCGCCAGTTCGACCCCAAACCTAAGGTACTTATACAGGTGCCCTTCCCAAACCTAGGAAGTGGAGACAGCTCTACCAGTGAACAAGAACAGGGATCTGAAGAATGGAGGGTGAAATCCAAGGAAATCTACCCCAAATGGTAAGCACTGTCGATCTAAATAACACCTTAGGCATTTAATCCTTTTATTAGTAAAGATACATGGAAAATATAAACATTTAAATATGGAATTGCATTGTAAGCTATCAAAGTATTGTTTTAGGAAACTGTGTCGGAAACACGCTCAACTTGACACAGGGCCCACATGATGAAGGGAAGGACACAGACCCCAGTACTGCTGCTGAAATGGTAAGGCCTTTCGTTGTCCTGATAGTGATATCATTTAAGTTGTTTCGAGCTAATTTGATTCTCAGATGATATAATGAACTAGCATAGACAGAAAAAGGTTTGAGATTTGTCACTTAAAATATCGTTTCAGGAGACTGATACTGCAAGTGACAACTTGACGCAGGACCAACAGGATGAAGGAGATAGGACACAGACCCCCAGTACTGCTGCTGAAATGGTAAGGGCTTTCGTTGTACTGCTAGTGATATCATTTCAGTTGTTTCGAACCAATTTGATTGTGACTCAGAAGATTTAATGAACTAGCATAGACAGAAAAAGGTTTGAGATTTGTCACTTAAAATATCGTTTCAGGAGACTGATACTGCAAGTGACAACTTCACACAGGACCCACAGTATGAACCAATGCGCTCATGCATCTTTTGAAATCGAAGTGAAGAAGGGACAAGTTGCGGGACTTTGATGAAAATACATGGGCAGCAGCCAAAACAGCAGCAGAACACCGACTACTACAGACGGCCGATAAATACCGTGAGGCTTCCACTGAAATCAATCTGAAAACCAGCCCAGGGAGATTTATGTATCATTCCAAACCTTGTTACAAGAACTTTACAGCAGTAAAAAGACCACCCCCAAGCCAGAGCAAAGAGGAACCGCCGAAGAAGAAGCCAGAGACACAACAAAGGAGTTTCATTCCTCAAGACGATGTAAAAGGTCTGCTGAAGGGTTCTTGCATTTTCTGTGGAAAAGCCAGGAAAACCACAGGTGGAAACCAGAAACTCTTTCGGACTGTCTCACGCTGGAAAGTTCTCACAGGATTATGACTGCTGCTCCGCACTCATCCAATGATAGAATCAAAGGTTTAGTGGGCATGGATCTGGTAGCCAAGGGGGCACAATATCATAAGTCTTGTTATCGAGCTTATTTCAAACAAATTGAAAAACTAGAAAAACAAAAATCAACCCAGGTTCAAAAGGAAGTAACATCCAGACAGCTCCATGCAGACACTTTCAATGTACTTGCATCGTTCATTGAAACAGAGGTCATTGACAATGGACATAGCATGCTTGTGTCATCTTTATTTGACATGTATAAATCGGAGTTTATTGCAAATGGGGGAGTTCTCGATGAAGTTGAAAGCTATACCCCGC
The DNA here is from genome assembly GCF_024679095.1 of Eriocheir sinensis. Lineage (NCBI taxonomy): Eukaryota > Metazoa > Arthropoda > Malacostraca > Decapoda > Varunidae > Eriocheir > Eriocheir sinensis. The sequence continues at coordinate 10,533,931 of NC_066513.1, read as the reverse complement.
AAGCTTTGATGAGAAAAGTGCTCAACAGATTTAAAGAAAGAATACTGACTGCACTTCTCGATGTCCGCAGAGGCAATTTTCTTTACAGCTCTAGCGTAACTGAAGATATGGCACGACAATGTCTGCGCAATGACAACGAGAAATGCCAGACCATTCGAAGTGCTGCCCTTTACCTGAGGAGTCAGATACTAGAGATGCCAAAATGGCAGACACCAATTCCAACTACTGTTGAGACATTGAAAACTTGCTCTCCAAACCTCCCTGCTGACCTCCAGCTTTTCTTTAGGACCCTCCTCTGTGGCCTGCGAACGCCAGCTGGTGAGACCAACAAAGAGAGTGTGGAGAGGAAAGTGATGGCAATGTCATCTGATGCAGTTTATAACACATCTCGAGGATCAGTTCGCCCCTGGAAACAGACAGTCCTGGGTTTAGGGATTGGGACCCTTATCGGATCCAACCTTATCCTTCGCATACTTAACCGGTTGGGATATACCCTCTGCTACGACGAAGTGAAAGCACTGGAGACAGAATTCGCCTTCTCCACTGAGGAGTCTGGTCAGGTTGCACCAGATGGGATACAACTGGTCCCAGATCTTGCCACAGGACTGGCCTGGGATAACTACGATGTAAACATGGACACATTAGACGGTAAAGACACATTACATGCGACTGTTGGCATATGCTATCAGAACAAGACATACACAACCAGCCTTCAGCAGTTCGATACACGACGTGGATGAAACAGACGACAGTTTGAAGGGCGAGCTTGTGAGATTGCTCCAGTGCACCGTCAGCTCAACAAGGCCAAGTTTGAAATCCCACCACCTGACGACCGACAGGACTCGGCTGTTACCCAACGCATGCTAGATTTTTATTGGCTACTAATGTCACGGGAGATGCCACAGCCACTGTTCGCTGGTTTCTTTTCGCAGTTTGTGCATGACAGTCTTCCCGTCCAGAGGATCACTTACATGGATCCCATTCCTCAATCGCCTACTAGAAATGATGTTGTTCGGGAAACCATGAAGAGAAGCCTGCAAGTTGCCTATGAAACCAATCAGGAATATACTGTCGTGACGTATGACCTTGCAGTAGCCTTGAAGGCTTATTTAATTCAATCGATTGAAGCTCCGCTCTTTGATCGACTACTGATCATGTTGGGCAACTTTCGTCTTGAGCTTGCCTTCTATGGAGCTATCGGGACGCACGTCAACGACTCGGGGGCAGAGTACCTTCTTACAGAATGTGAGGTTCTTGCAGAAGGTTCACTCAATGGATTCATCAAAGGCAAACACTACAAACGCTGCTCTAGAATCCATCAGATTCTTGCTGTGGTAATGGAGAGGAAGCTCTACGAGAGTTTTCTGACCACAGTGTCTGAAGAGGTAAAAGACGACGTATCCTCCCTCTTGAGAGACCTCATTCCAGAAGCTGCAACAGAAGAATCCCTGCGATCCAGTGCCAAATTGACGGAACATCTCGAGCTGTATGAGAAGTTCTTCAGTAAGGCCATGGAAGGTGGCATGGGCCCAACTGCTCAGTACTGGTGTTGTTACATCCACCTCATCAACCGAGTTCATCGTGATCTGATGCGTGCTGTGAGAACCAACGACATCGAAAACTACCTGAACATTCTGCCATTTGTCATTGATGTATTCTTTGCCCTGAACCGGCCGAATTATGCCCGTTGGGGAGTTCTGTTTCTTGAACAACTTAAGACTGCAGATCCAAGCATCCGGTCAGTGCTCGAGAAAGGGGCCTTTTCCATCCGCCGAACGTCACAACCGTTTTCAAGGACAGCCATCGACTTAACATTGGAGCAGACTGTAAACCGAGACGCAGCTTCACCAATGAAGGGAATCGTTGGGTTTCTAACTCGCCCAATGCAATACGGCGCTGGTGCATAACTTCCACCCAAAGAGGAATGTCCGTGACAGAGCTACGTCGTATGACAGGACTGCTTCCAGAAGAACAGACAAGATCACAGGTACAAGCCTCAAGAATAAAGAAAGATAACAGATACATCCAGGATCTGTTGAAGGCAGTGACTGAATCCTGTGATCCTTTCTCCGAGCCAGCTATTACGTCCTCCTGTCTCCTCAACATTGCTACCGGAAAAGCTGCAACTTCGACTACCAAAGATTACCTTACAGAAGCAATAAAAATCGGCCGTGAACTTCAGCTGAAGTTCAGAGAGGAATGCGCCAATGACTGTTCGAGGTTGCTCAAACCTATAAAACGAAGGAAGGTCAACAACTTTGCAAATGAGAGCCCAAAACCGAAGTCAGCAGAAGCCACCAGTAATCGAGTGGTGGCAAGTCAACGAGATATATTCATCCGAATGCTGGTGTTGGTTTCCCAGACTACAAACTTTGACCTCAAACATGTCTGCAGCTTCCCTATCACAGATGTTCCACTGTCCATTTCACATCCTGATGGCTCACGTCAAGGGACCAACAAGAGTCTGCTTTTGAAGAAACTGGAGACGATGCAAGATGGATTAGAAAGTCTGCCTCATATTGATGTGTGCTTGATTGATGGTGGGCTGCTTATTCACGAGTATCTGGCAGGCCTTGGCAACATACCGTCATATGGAAATCTTGCTAGAGGTCTATTGAGCCATGTCTGCAAAGACTTTTGGAAAGCAGATGAAACACATATCTTGTTCGACAGATACCTGCCTAATTCCCTCAAAGAAAGCGAACGAAAGTTGCGCGGAGCTGAAAACCATCCTTTCGTCATTGCTGGTAGCGAGCAACGGCCGAAACAGAGATGCAAAACTCTCCTACAGAATGGCATGTTCAAAGAGGAGCTCGCTAAATTTTTGATAATTGAATGGCAGAAGGACCATTATGGAGCTATTGTAGGTCGAAGAACGATTGTTCTTTCACATGGAGGCAACTGCATACGCTTGAAGAACCACCAGCCTGAAAACAAGATATCAGTTGACAGACCAGAAGTGCTCCAGGGAGACCACGAGGAAGCCGATACCCTTATTGGCTTTCACGCTTCGCATACTAATGGGACCCTTTTGATCCGGGCATCCGACACCGATGTTCTGATCATCATCCTAGGCATGCTTGGGAGAAACAAACGCGATGGTATCCCCATGAAGACCATAATCATGGACTGTTGCTCAGGAAATCAAAGGAGGTACCTGAACGTCACCGCTATTGCAGCCACACTGGAGGAGAAGCAAGCTGGCCTGGCAGCAGCCTTGCCTGGGCTACATGCCTTTACCGGCTGCGACTTTACAGCCTCGTTTTTCCGCAAAGGGAAAGTGAAGCCATTCGAAGTGTTAGAAAAGGACAATTCTGGAGAATTCCTCCAATTCTTTCAAAGCCTGACCAAGAGGGAAGAACCTGACAATAAAATAGCGGAGAGCTACGTGTGTTCCTTGTACGGCATGGCGGCACTCAGTGATGTAGATGAAGCAAGGTACCAGAAGGTCATTCGAATGACTGGGAAAATCAGTAAGGTGATTTTTTAACATTACTTATTGAATGAATTGAAGTTAGCTGACACCAACACAAGCAATGCCATTTAATGAGCAAAATTTGCATAATATTAATTTTTCATTTCATTTCAGGAGACCCCGATGTCCAACATCAAAAAGGTCGACTGTGCGCTTCTTCCCCCTTGTGGCAAGACCCTGAAAAACAAGATCCAACGAGCTCATTATGTGGCCATCATTTGGGGAAATGCTGACAGCACCCAGCCTGCTCAAGGCCTCGACCCACTGCAATATGGATGGACAACTACTAGAGAAGGCCATTACATACCAGATTGGTTTCCGGGTGCAGTTGAACCAGACTGGCTTTTCCGTGAAAACAATACATCCGAGCAAACCACTCAACAGTCTGATGATGTTGATGACCCAGATGATGAAATCGACAACGATTCAGAATCTGAGCTAGAATGGAGTGATGACTCCAATTGTGAAATTGAAGCATAGACGTGGTCATGCTGACAGTGTCTCCCTTTGTCTGTTTATGTAGTGCCCATTTGCGTTGCCAAAATCCATGCCTTATAGCTAAGATTAATTCAATAATCGATTATTTTTCTCCGCTCGTTAAGTCTAATTAGGTTTGCATATAGGCCTGATTAGACCAGGTGTGATATTTTTGTATGGAGAATGCAACGTGGAGGACAAAGTTTGTCATTGGCTTTTAATGGTTCTCTATGATATATATTTCTTTGCAAGTTTTGGTTGGTGCCTGTGTTACGTACATGTACGTAACGTAAGATAGGTCTATAGTACGAGGGGTCTGGCAAGGCCAACACAACAAGAAAAATTATGTTTTTTGGTGAATTGCATTGCAAAAGAGTTGATCAATCATGTTAAAGTGATTTGAAGTGGTACCTACAAGATTTAGTCTAGCCTAGTTGAACCATAGGGCTTAGGGCTACATAATTGGGGGGCGTCTGGCAACACATTTACAATGGACAAAAAGTCTGATTCAACCTGTTTTGTGTTTCTAAGTATGTATCAGGATATTTGGCACTAATTTTGTGTGGTACCTAATTCGTCTACTCTAGCCCAAAAAAAATGGGCTCTTTTGGGGGTTCTGGTGGGCCTATAACGATGGCAAAAATGTCTGTCATTTTTATTTTTAGACACTTTTGGTCGAAAATAAAATTTTGGTACAAAAATTATGTGGTATCCGTTTCGTCTAATCTACACGCCTTTTTGGGCCCGTTTATTTTGAGCCTGTTATATTACGCAACAGGCGGTACCCGCCAGACTACCATTTCTGTTTGTCCTAGGTGTCCCTCCCTATGCCCTTATGAGCAATTATTGGTATCCGCTTCGTCTACCCTAAAGGCTCTGGGCTGATGGTCTATCTGTCAGTGCAGAGAAAAAGTATGTTTTAAGCAGAAGCACGTGAGGTTCAAGGTTAAATTGTACCTATCCCTATGTTAGTCTACACCCTCGGTTATTACGGCTCCAATTAAATTAAGAAGACTGACTGCCTTGCATCAACTCAGCAATAAAGAAAATAGTGGGTTAGAGTGAAAAGTATTTCTCAAGCACTCCCCTTCTCGCATGAAAAAGATGCAGGCAAAAGCTTAGGAACCAAACATAAATTAGTAGATGCGAGGATGCAGGTTATAGTCGTGTGGTGGAAAGAGAGACAAAGCAGCGTCAGGCTGAGCCTCAAGCCGGCGCTAGTCTTTGGAGACGATCACTATGCACCGTTCTGTGCAAAAAAAAGATCGTAAAGCTCAAATTTCCAACCACCTATTTATCTGACTATTTTTGCCTAAACCACGGGTAAAAGAACACACCAAGGAATTTTTGATTACCGCTGGTGACACCCAAAAAGGTTTAGGTCAGAGGGTCGCCAAGGGCCCCCTCCCCGACGAACGTGTCGACGGCAAACGAAGCTTCAAAAAGGACCCAAAATTACTTTAAATGCCATAAAAGTTGGCTGATAAAACCGTGTAGGTTGCCAGTGGGGCTGTAGTCAAGGGATACTGCACTCCTTCGAAGAGGAACTTTAAGAACAATCATGTACACAAGGAACTCTAGTAATAATCTAGCATTAGCTACATAAATGGTTTCTCCATCTCTCCAGTTTCCTTGTTTAAAACACGAGATCAAATCAGTAGATAGCCTATAGGCGTCCACTGGCCTGTTAAAAAGGCCACTCGTTTGCACAGTGTCCACAGCAAAATTTACGCCCTTTACGAGGCTGTGTTGCCCATCTTCCCCAAATGTTTCAAGAAAAAGTGACCGAAACACATCACAATCCTTCCGTCCTGTGAACGCGCTCCTGTTTATGAAGGCCCTGCGCCCGTTCCCGGGATTGACCTTCGAGCGGCTGAGATATTTAATCTCCCGGATTTGACACGAATGAAATCTCCATGACAATCTCAATTTGAAACTAGAAGTCCCTGGCCGAATAATCTGCATCCCTTGCTACCCTGCGAAAGGCCTAACTGCTGTTGCTGTTAGTGGGTGATTAGGGGCAGAAGCCATTGTGGGATTAGTAAGGTAAGTAAATACCTCTTGGTTGCACATGCAGCGTAGGAGGAGCAAGCACCCTTTGAAGACTGCTGCACTCCTTATATGAGAACAGTTAGTTATCCTTGACGGCACTGTTCTTTCTCTCTACCCACCCCTCATAGTCCTCGGTGAGAGCTTGTAACTGCGGGTCAGGTTTCTCTGCCATTAAAAGAGTTACTAGTAAAATGAGGAGTAAAATGGTAAAAGAAAAAAAAAATATTGCTGCAAAAATAGGTATCATTCACCGCTAAGTATGTGCTCACTCCTCCCCTATGCTTATAAAATGCATAATAAAAGAGGAAAAATAATAATGAGTGAGGCTTTGCAAGACAAAATTTCTCCACTCTGCAATAAAACACACAAAAGAAAGGAGAAAAGAAAATGAATGATTATACATAAAATGCGTAACAATGTTACTCAAGAAAAATATTAAACATCCACACGCCAGAAAAATCAACAGCTGAAAAATCTAATAGATTAGATACGGCCCCACACGCCTAAACACGTGAACATAATAATAGTAATTCACCTGAATGTTGCAAGTGGTGTAATTACTGAAACCAATGTAGTGTCAGCTAAAATGTGTTAAAAACCTCGAAGACAGCAACTCGATACCACACCACTCAGCACGCTCGCGTCCTTCGCCTCGCCGGTGACAGGGGCAGGGCTGCAGGGATGGCAGAGTCTGCCGTCCCCCGTCTGGTAGCGGGGAGGGTTTGGCTCGGGCAGACAATATACGCCCACCAGTCACCCTCAAAGGTCCGAGTTGCCTGGCGAAGATAAGTGCGCACCTGCGACGAGTTGTGTCGTAAGAAGAAACAAGTGCCGAGACACCTCCAAGGAAACTTGGTTGTGTGGAGGTGCGGGGCGGGGCGCGCTGGCTGTGTGGAGGTGCGGGGCGGGGCGGGGTGTGCTCTCGGGTGCGGCTGTGTGCTGACTCGACTCACTGGGGCAGGAAAAGCCGCGCGCTGAGGTCAGCGTTTGCTTGCTGTGTCCGATACCGTTCACTGCCCCCACACACTGTCACTGAAGTTACGTTTGAGAGAGATATATAACAATTCGTAGTAGTTCGTAACCACCCTGCACATCATTTATGATAGTAGTTTTTTAAGAGTTATTTTTAACGTGGTTGCGTTGAGTGTTATAGTTAAAGATTAAGGCGCGAACTGCTATCTCACGTCAGGTCCGGTGTACCGTTGCCTGCTTCCACAAGTTGATTGTAGTAAGGTGAGATAACACAATAGCCTTTTAGTTAAGTGATGTGTGGCCGAGCGGTAGCCGTTATAAGTTCACTTTAGTTCTCTCTCTCACAGGGCAATACCAAGACAAAATGTAATTTTAACTATATTAACAGTTGTACTACATAAGGTTTACAGTTTACGTGAGCGAAACGCACGAAATCAGAGACAGCCACACCACTGCAGGGCGCGGAGCGGCAGAGCACCGCTCCCCTGCCCGTCACCCGTCTTCTCTCCCTTCTCCGCGTTGTTCGCCCGTTTTATCTGCTTGTAGTTCGTCCGGAAGGGTGTGGGTTCCGGTTGATGACGGCTGATGAAAGTCACCATTTGCTGATCCTAGTGTAGTTCATCACAGCTTCCCACGGCCAAAAGCACGACGCGTTGTTAAAAATCCTGTTGTGCGACACCGACCGGGTGTCGCCACACGTACAGTCATACATACACATGTACATTATAATATACACATTACGTTCGCTATCCAGAAGTGGGAAATAAAAGATTTTAATTATATAACTAAGAAAATGATCACAGGCAAGAAGTTTCCATAGTGTTCACGTGCTTTACGAATGGTGGCAGAAGTAATCCTTGAACCAATCCTTCAAGACACTTTACTCAAGTGTTATGATGACCTCATGGAGAATTTGGAAAATAGAGCAAACATGAATATTTAGGGTATGGACTGACTACATCATAAAGCCTGTCTTCATCATGATGGCATATGTCAGAGCAGAGAGAGAGGCAGATATGTCCCTGCATGTAGAATTTGTGAAAGCAATGATAGTATATGGCTCTGCTGCAGGGGACTCAAACTATGCCAGATCACTTTTGATCTACCTGAGAACGATTGAGAGACTGACATCAGATATCCTTGCTCATTTCCTGAATGGCAAACGTGTCATGCGGCATATGGAGGGGCTATGGAATGGTATCTGGAGTGACATGTTCATGGAATCAACCTTCATGAGGTATGGGCATGGGCGAGCTGGAATTGTTGGAGTTACACTCAAACCAGAAACCCTGAAAACATGGGCTCTGAGCCGTCATGTGTGGAGCCAGTTAATGGAGGAGTTGGCTAGCATGAGAAATGAGACAGATGATGAAAGATTCCAGAGGAGTCGGTTGCTCGTATGGAAAGTGATAAGAAAGACAGATATGAAATCAGAAAGATAATTGATATGTGTATCCACCCTCTCAGTCCTGATGCAGACCCAGATCAGCATGCCAACTTAGCCACTGGTTATGTTGCTCTATCATCAGTGAATGTTGACAAGGCACTAAGCATTGCTGAGGAGCAGGTTGCCGAGTTTCAGAAATATTTGCCAAATTGATATGGAAAAATATTGAAAAGAATCACCACCATGTCTGTGATGAGAAAGGGAAGATAATTTGGCCATAAAGTCATGTATGATACAAAATTCTTCTCAGGATTTATTGGACAACAAGTCAGTTCTAGAAATGTGGACTTCAAAGACGTTCTCGCCTATGAACTAGCACCCATCCCCACAGCTCTATTTGATGACTCAGGTAAGCCATAATACCATGCCTGCATCATCCTCATACTTGTGGTACCTCAACAATATATGTGTTTGTCTTAATAATGGTGGACATTTCACATTATTTATCGAAATAATCTGTGTTGGTAAATTTAAGTGTGCTACAATATATATGTGAGGAAAAGTGACCCGGCGTCGTTAGCAGAAGTGAAGCCCCAGATCAATCCCCTCTAAGGCCCGGTATCCCTCAGCTGCTGTAGCAGTCACCGCTCAAATTCAGTGTTCCTTCCCCTCAGTGACAAGAAAATGGGGTGCTGCAAAGAGAGACTTAAGATTCTCAGTGTTTTCATGTAATGTCCATCGTCACTGTGTCTGCCAGTCTGTCTTGTCGCGTCTTCATCGTTAACTTTCCTTGTATTCGTTTACCTTTGACTGTCCGTCCACGTTCTCTTGTTGTCCACCGTTACACATTGTTCCACACATACACCAACACTTAAATGTTTACCTACACAAACAACATCCACACAAACGCATACACAAACAAACACCTATCCTATGTGTTGTCCTTGTCGTGATGAGCTGTGTAAGTTTTGTCTAATAAAGTAACCCTGGCGGATATGACTTTCTCTATCCGTGAACCGATTAGCACTTAGAACACTCGCTACCACCAACAATTGGTGACCCTGGAGTGTTGCTATGGTTCAAGGTGGCTTATAGCCGGTGCCGTTTTAAGGGCACTCTCTCCTAGAGTGGAGGACCTGGGCAGGGTAACTTGTCCATTCGTCCGCCCTCTCCTGGGGCAAAAATCCTCACCTCCATTCGGGGTTCGTGGGGCTGAGCACTCAGGTCGGGAGAAACATTACGCCATAGGCGTAGTTGCCACCTTCAGGGTTTTCCCCCGCCCTCCCCTAGGCGCCTTCTGCGCCTTCCCCAGGCACCCTCTGTGCCTCCCCCAGGCACCCTCTGTGCGCCTCTTCCAGGCACCCTCTGTGCCTTCCCCAGGCACCCTCTGTGCGCCTCTTCCAGGCACCCTCTGTGCGCCTCTTCCAGGCACCCTCTGTGCGCCTCTTCCAGGCACCCTCTGTGCGCCTCTTCCAGGCTCCCTCTGTGCGCCTCTTCCAGGCTCCCTCTGTGCGCCTCTTCCAGGCTCCCTCTGTGCGCCTCTTCTAGGCTCCCTGTGTGCGCCTCCTCCAGGCATCTTCATCGCCCTTCAGGCATCTTTTGTGCCCCATGGTGCTTCTCCCGGCGCTCACCCACCCACCCCCACCCATCCTCCTCCCTGCTTTTCTGCTGGTCCGGCGACTGAGACACGCACATCGTGTGACACACTACACAGACTCAGTGAACACTCAAACACAGTGCGACATATTACTGAGACACACAGTGCCACACACTCAGTGTACACGCCACACACAGACTCAGTGTACACGCCATACAGACAAAGTGTATACGCCACCACACACCGCAGACTCAGTGTACACGCAGACACAGTGTGACACCCCACTGGGATTACTAGCTGCCCCCTGGATTAACCACCGCCTCCTGGATCTACCACCGCCGTCTTGGATTATCCTACACTTGTGGATCCTTGTGTATAGTGCAGTGTGTCCAGCAACAGTTCAGTGCAGCACGTCCCCAGCAACAGTTAGTGTCACAGTGTTACCCACTAAGCGTACAGTGTTGTGTTAGTGCCTTTTTGAACGCTGGTTCACTCCCCGAGCCACAGAGGCCCCTGGCACGTGCCAGCGCCTACAGTACACGCAGTTCGTTTTACTCTCACGGACTGCCGCGGCTCCTGGCACATGCTAGCGCCCCTAACTTTTCAACTCGCTGTGGCCCCCGGCTCGCTGGCATCTAGCGCCTTCCCACGCAGTCGTTCGACGCACTCACGACTGCCGCGGCTCCTGGCATATGCTTGCGTCCCTCAATTCTCAACCGGCTGTGGTCCCTGGCACGCTTGCATCTAGCGCCTTACCACGCAGTCATTCGACGCCCTCACGGACTGCCGAGGCCCCTGACACGCTGGCAGCTGGCGCCTTTAATACACGCAGTCGTTCTACTCTCACCGACTGCCGAGGCCCCTGATACGCTGTCAGCTAGCGCCTTCACACGCAGTTCCCTCGACGCACTCTTTGACTGCCGTGGCCCCCGGCGCGTTTACGCCAGTGCCTATTGCCCATCTCCACGCCGCTCGACTTCACCATACCTGACGACGACATGCAACTCTTCCTCTACTACGGCGGTGTCCTTCAGAGCACCACTCTTCTGCTCAGGACCCGTCTACGTGGTTCGCGATTCGGGAGTGCGGATTCAAGCCTTCCAGGATCTATTAAACAGCCAACCACTCAACTCACCGCAGCCCACCTCATGCAGCCCACCTCACGCTGCTCAACTCCTCGCTGCTCAACTCATCGCTGCTCAACACTTCAGCTCGACTCACCGTAGCTGTCTCCTACGCGCTACTCACTCCAGCTCGACTCACCGTAGCTGTTGTCACCGCATTACTCACTCCAGCTCGACTCACCGTAGCTGTTGTCACTGCATTACTCACTCCAGCTCGACTCACCGTAGCTGTTGTCACTGCACTACTCACTCCAGCTCGACTCACCGTAGCTGTTGTCACTGCACTACTCATTCCAGCTCGACTCACCGTAGCTGTTGTCACTGCACTACTCACTCCAGCTCGACTCACCGTAGCTGTTGTCACTGCACTACTCACTCCAGCTCGACTCACCGTAGCTGTTGTCACCGCATTACTCACTCCAGCTCGACTCACCGTAGCTGTTGTCACCGCATAATTCACTCCAGCTCGACTCACCGTAGCTGTTGTCACCGCATTACTCACTCCAGCTCGACTCACCGTAGCTGTTGTCACTGCACTACTCACTCCAGCTCGAAACACCGTAGCTGTTGACACCGCATTACCACCCAGCTCGACTCACCGTAGCTGTTGTCACCGCATTACTCACTCCAGCTCGACTCACCGTAGCTGTTGTCACCGCATTACTCACTCCAGCTCGACTCACCGTAGCTGTTGTCACTGCACTGCTCACTCCAGCTCGACTCACCGTAGCTGTTGTCACTGCACTAACTCCAGCTCGACTTACTGTAGCTGTTGTCACTGCACTACTCGCCCCAGCTCGACTCACCGTAGCTGAACTACTCAACGCTACTCATCGCAACGCATCACCGTCTGCCACAGCGCCCTAGCACCAGGGAAGATTTCGTTCCTCCTTCCTCGTCACTGGGGGGGAGTAATCTGTAGCAGTCACCGCTCAAATTCAGTGTTCCTTCCCCTCAGTGACAAGAAAATGGGGTGCTGCAAAGAGAGACTTAAGATTCTCAGTGTTTTCATGTAATGTCCATCGTCACTGTGTCTGCCAGTCTGTCTTGTCGCGTCTTCATCGTTAACTTTCCTTGCATTCGTTTACCTTTGACTGTCCGTCCACGTTCTCTTGTTGTCCACCGTTACACATTGTTCCACACATATACCAACACTTAAATGTTTACCTACACAAACAACATCCACACAAACGCATACACAAACAAACACCTATCCTATGTGTTGTCCTTGTCGTGATGAGCTGTGTAAGTTTTGTCTAATAAAGTAACCCTGGCGGATATGACTTTCTCTATCCGTGAACCGATTAGCACTTAGAACACTCGCTACCACCAACACTGCCACGGGACAGACGAGATAAACACACAAGTAAACGTTAAGATTTAATCGTCTCCTCAACACACACGGGAGAAGTATGGCAATCCCGGCGTAGCGTCACGGTGTCAACAAGGAGTCCCGGGAGCAGAGGCCCAGGGGCCACTGGCATGCAAGGTGGTGAAAAAAATTGGAAAGTTTCGTTTAGTCGGCGCAACATATGTGGTCATATGCCGGAGAAAGACAGAATGGGAAGGAATTATAGAAGGGAACAGATCCCAGGAGACGGGACACAACCCCCGATTAATACCTGGTACCCATTCACTGCTGGGTGGACAGGGGCGTTGGGTATCGGAAAAGCCGCCCAAATTTTTCCACTCCGCCCGGGAATCGAACCGGGCTCTCTCGGTTGTGAGCCGAGTGTGCTAACCACTGCACCACGAAAACACCGCAAGGTGGTGACGCGGCTGCGTGACAGTGTTGTGACGTCCGAGATGGAGGGGTCACGGGTGCCACACGTAGAGTGGAGAAGCAGCAGCGAGGTGGGGCCGTGACGTCCAAGACGGAGGAGAGCGATGACGGGGGCAGCAGACTGGAGGGGCTGAATCAGCAGCAACCCCGTATGGCGGTGAGAGCTGGATGAGAAGCCCGGTAAAAGTGGCGGTGTTCGACTGAGTCCCAGAGTAGTCTGCTCACACCTCCACGCCGGTCCGCCACATCGCGTTCCTTCGAACCCTTGGGGAGATGGAGCAGGGTCCGAAGCGGGTTCCTTCGACCCTTGGGGAGGTGAAGCAGGGGCCGAAGTGCCGCTTACTGAGGTGAAGCATGGACACAGCTAAAAGTAGACTTCCCTCACACACACACCCTGACAAGATTCGATACCGAGAATCGAGATAACCTTAAGGAAAGACTAAACTCCGACCAAGAAAACCAAACCCAATAGAACGAAGAAATTTGACCAAAGTATCCATACCCAACACCAACAATGAAATTCCCCCAAAATAAAGTCAAAACTAACGTTAAAACTAAATACAACCTGGAAGATAACAAACATATATATTCATCAAGGATCATCAACTGTGGGGTACCGCCGCTCTCGGTACAGTCGTTTTTTGCGACCGTAAGCCACAGGGTAAGGGCGACCTTGGTAGGACTGCCGCAAAGGAGCTCACACACCCCTGATTTGCAGCATCCGTTCGGATCACGAAGGGCGAGTCTGGTCCGGCAACCTTGATACTGAATAGGCGAGCAGAGCGGTCTTCCGGTGTTCGGAGCATCTCTCGAGTTCTGTCCATACAAGTGGTTCGGGGAGAGGCATTATCCATAACGACAGTTTGGTTCACACGAGCACGCCTGTAATAACGTTTTAATGGATTAGCGTGGTACCATTTATGATTCCCTTTTTCCTCCATGTTTGGTTTGTTGGTCTTCGAGTTATCCGGGTCGTCAGGCGATCGCACTCCCTCGGCGTTACCCACCAAGACGCTGCAGTACTTGAGCGGGGCGCGAACAGCGTCGATCCAACCATCGAAGTAGGGACAGCGAAGGAAGCACCTTACCACCGTGAAGTCATCGGTTCGCCCCAAGTAGTCGAAGCAACGAACGGTACGACACTTTGAGACATAGACGTCGGGTAGGACTTCTTCTGACACCAAAATACTGGAACATCCCGTATCTCGAATGATGGCTGGCACCCTGGAGCTGTTGATGGTGCCTGTAGTGAAGTATTGTTGACTAGGAGGTTTAGAGAGGCAGGACGCGATCGTTACGTTTTCACTGGAAGTCTCATGACCACGCTTTTGTATAAACAAGGCAGGGTTCTGAGGACAGTTAGGTCTAATATGGCCGGAATCTCCATAATTATGGCACTTAGCATAAGATGTTGCCTCCTGGGTGTAGGTGGAGATCTCTTGGGAGAGGATGGTTGGGCCGAGAGCGGTTGTTCGTTGTGCTCAGTCACTGAAGGGTACCTTGAGTAGTAGCGGTGTGCCGAAGCCCAGATGTCGGCGCGCTGAACTGCTTCGTCTAAGGTTCGAATGTTGTTCTCCTTCAGGAACATCCGCAACTCGGCTGGGACAGAGCCCATAAACTGGTCAAGGATCATAAAGGACCTAAGATCCGAGAACGAGTGAGTTACCTCGCTGGAGTCGAGTCAGTGGTTGAAGTGACGGCCTAGAAGGGTGGAAAATTGTCGGTAGGTTTCCCCGGTACCAAGCTTGGCTGAACGGAAGGCGCTGCGGTAGTGGTCGCTTGTCCGGTGGAAGTGTTGTAAAATGGCCGTTTTCAGCTGGCTGTAATCTTCGGTAACATCCGCAGACAGGCGGGTAGGCGGTGGCCCAACCGGTAGCGTGCTGGGCCCACATTCACCGCGTGATGGACGACGCGGGTTCGAATCCCTACGCTACCACCTCGGATTTTTCAGTCACCGCCGAGTGGCTTAAAACTACCCACATGCTGTCCTGAAGACCACCCATCAACCCGGACTCTAGAGGAGGCCATCCAAGCGAATCAAGAACGAGTTCCGGGGGGCAGCATGAGCCAATACAAGATAACCGCTGGCCTCGCCACCGCCGCGCAGGCCATAACGGGGCCAACCATCAGGTCCCACCGCGAACAAGACTTGGGCCGACCATCAGCCCCACTGGAAGAAAGTCTACCGGCAATAGGCCAAAAAACGTAAAAAAAAACAAAAAGGGTAGAATTCAGCCAATTTACCGGTAAGCAAACTTCCTAGGTAGATGGCATACTCACCGACGTCAATCTTAAGGAGGGAGGCGACTCGTTCGAAACGAGTGAAGTACGAAGCGATCTCTTCTCCTTCGCGATACACTGGTAGTTTAGGGCGAGTGGTAGGGTGGGCACCAAGGTAGGCCGTACTCTTACAACCAGCTGCTTGCATTTTCAGCAGCTCAAGGGTAAGAGCATGCTCCCTTTCCTTTTCACGCTCTTCTGGCTCCTTTTCACGCTCTTCTCGCTCCTTTTCACGCTCTTCTCGCTACTTTTCTTCCTTTTCCTTTTGCCTAATTCTTTCCTTTTCGCGCTCTTCTCGCTCCTTTTCTTCCTTCTCTCGGTCACGTTCTTCTGTTTCTCTCTTCTCTTGTCTCTCACGCTCACGTTCGTCCCGTTTGCGTGCCTGTTCCTCGGAGACGAAGGTCCAGAGGGCGTCCTCTTCGTAGCCCAACTTTCGTCCTCGGTTGATCAGTTCCTGAATGGACGACATCTTCAACGGAAGAACACTAATCAACAAAACAAGAATACAATAGAAGTGAGAACAGGCAAGCTGTTCAACCCCGCAATTAAATAAACACAAAAGAACAAGCAAGCAGACCACCAGCCCAAAGGGTGAGTCAAATCACCACAAAAGTGTACGAAACACAACCCACCTAATATGAAACATTAGGCTGAAGGGGTCCAAGGTCAGAAGAGTTAAACTCTGCACCTGACAATTACGAGGCCCTGAACCAGAGTCATGTATGACGTACCGGGTTAGGCAAAGAAAGACCCTCGCACAACAATAACCAATCACCAAAACACTCACTTTGAGCCCGGAACAGCAAGTGGAGGTAGGGAACAATCCTGACCGTCAATGGTGACTGGGGTGGTTCATCTCGCCTCAATGCACCCTTAAGGAAGGAGGGATCCTGGCGAGGTCGCCACTTGTGAGGGAAAGTGACCCGGCGTTGTTAGCTGGAAGTGAAGCGCCAGATCAAACCCCTCTAAGGCCGGGTATCCCTCAGTTTCTACGGGGCAGACGAGATAAACACAAGTAAACGTTAAGATTTAATCGTCTCCTCAACACACACGAGAGAAGTATGGCAATCCCGGCGTAGCGTCACGTCCACAAGGAGTCCCGGAAGGAAAGGCCCAGGGGCCGGCTACTGGCAAGGTGGTGACGTGGCTGCGTGACGGTGTCGTGACGTCCGAGATGGAGGGGCCCCGGGTGCCACAAGTAGAGTGGAGAAGCGGCAGCGAGGTGGGGCCGTGACGTCCAAGACGGAGGAGAGCGATGACGGGGGCAGCAGACTGGCGGGGCTCGAGTCAGCAGCAACCCCGTATGGCGGTGAGAGCTGGATGGGAAGCCGGGTAAAGGTAGCGATGTTCGGCTGAGTCCCAGAGTAGTCTGCTCACACCTCCACGCCGGTCCTCCACATCGCGTTCCTTCGAACCCTTGGGGAAATGGAGCAGGGTCCGAAACGCGTTCCTTCGACCCTTCGAGAGGTGAAGCAGGAGCCGGTGTCGCTTACTGAGGTGAAGCATGGATACACTTAAAAGTAGTCTTCCCTCACACTTTATCTCCAGTTTCTTTTCCGGCCGTTCTATCTCTGCTGTGGTAGGCGGTCACTGTCCTTCCCCTAAACCTATTAACAGTGATGTCCCGCAGGGATCTGTCCCATCTCCTACTCTCTTTCTGTTATTCATAATGATCTTTCCACAACAAACTGTCATATCCACTCGTACACTTATGACTCTGCATTATTCAACTCCTTTCAACAGAAGACCCTCCCAACAGGTATTACAAGACTCCAGATTGGAGGCTGCAGAACGCTTAACCTCAGACCTGATATCTGATACCTGATATCTGATTGGAGTAAAAGAAATTTTGTGTCCTTCAACGCCTCAAAAACTAAAACTTTCTCCACCTCGACTTGACAAAATCCTCCAAACACCTATCCCCAATTCTTCGACAATACTCAGCTGTCACCCTCTTTTACAAAAACATCATCAGTCTATCTTTAATTCAAAATCTTAACTGGAAACTTCACATCTCTCTAACCGAATCAACTTTCTCGAGGTTAGGTGTTCTGTATCGTCTCCGCCAGTTCTTCTTCCCCGCACAGATTCTGTCCATATACAAGAGCCTTGTCCGCCCTCGTATAGAGTATGCATCCCATGTGTGGGGGGCCTCCGTACACACAGCTCTCTTAGACAGCCTAAGGCTCTTCGTTTCATCAACTCCCCTCCTCTTGCTGACAGTCTCCTACCTATTAAATTCCGCCGCATTGTTTCATGTCTTTCTATCTTCTACCAATATTTTCATGCTGAATGCTTTTCTGAACTTCTTAACTGCATGCCACCCTCCCTCCTGCGGCCCCACTGCACTCGACTTTCTACTCTTGTTCACCCCTATACTGTCTAAATTCCTTATTCAAGAGTAAACCAGCATCCTCATTTTCTATCCCTTCTTCTGGTAAACTCTGAAACAGCCTTCCTTTGTCTGTATTTCCTCTTGCCTATAACTCGACCTCTTTCAAGAGAGACAGCTTTTCTCCCGAAAATAACCTTTTTTGTGGCCTCTTATGCTGTTTTTCTTTTGTTGGAGCAGCGCTTAGCAGCCTTTTTTATTGGTTCTTTGTTTTAATTGCCCTTGAGCTCTCTACCTTGCTGTAAAAAAAAAAATATATATATAAATATAAATATATATATATATATATATATATATATATATATCTATCTATATCTATATATATATATATATATATATATATATATATATATATAAAACCTGAGTCATAAAACTACCCACGGAAGCACTAACACATCCTCTATGAAAGCCCTGTCAAACTATCACTTGGCTCATAAAATTACCCATGGAAATACCAACGCAACCTCTACTAACGCCATGTCAAATGCGTGTGTGTGAGATCCGAAATGTTTGAGACTATGAAATCGGAGAAAGGGAAGGAGCTTGTATTCATATACCACTTTCTTTCTTTACCTCCTACTTCTCCTCCTCTAATTTTCCTTCTTCCTTTTCTTCTTCTTTTTCTTCTTCTTCTTCTTCTTCTTCTTCTTCTTCTTCTTCTTCTTCTTCTTTTTTCTTCTTCTTTTCTCGCCCTCTTCCTCCTCCTCCTGATCATATTGTTCTCCCATACCAGCACTTACATGGATTGTACATGGAGTTGCCTTCAGTGCCCCCTAATACTATCCACAATACGTTATAGAGCGACCTACTGGTATAAATAACCTATAACATCGTCAATCTTTACCGATTTACCTCTGTGTCAACGGGTCTCTCTCTCTCTCTCTCTCTCTCTCTCTCTCTCTCTCTCTCTCTCTCTCTCTCTCTCTCTCTCTCTCTCTCTCTCTCTCACACACACACACACACACACACACACACACACACACACACACATATATATATATATATATATATATATATATATATATATATATATATATATATATATATATATATATGTATATATATATATATATATATATATATATATATATATATGTATATATATGTGTATATATATATATATATATATATATATCCCTCACTTTGCAACTCTAAAGCCCCGCTCTCACTCACTCCTTATTCTTAAGTAGTCGGCACCGACGACTGTGCCGACATGAAACGGTAATAATTTGAAAAACTGCCCCGACAGTCGTCACGACTGTCTTAAGACAAGCCAAAACTGTTGCCGACAGTCTTGACGACTGTCCCCGACCTCCCTCAGACCTCAACCGGAAATGACGGTTGGTACAGACCCTTGTCGACTCTCGTCGTGAAAGTTTAGCATGGAATATTTTTTTTGCGCTAACCCTCACGCCCCACACTCCCCTCCTGACGTCCGTTCAGCATTCGGCGACCGTTTCTAGACCTCTTTCAAGACATGCCCGACTCTTTCACATCAACACCCAAGACCTCGTGTACCCTAGAGTCGTGGGTAGTCGTGGCCCAGAGTCGGCACAATGTTAACGGGGCTTAAGCTTTTTCCAGGAAGGTATTGAATGGCAATTATGAGTCCAGCACCTGCAAACTATCTGACCATGGTGAATGACCCCTCCTTCTCCATACGTATACACTTATTAACTGACATGTTCCTGGCAGCCTCAAAGTTTTCACACTATGCATTTCTATACAAGCTTTTTCAAGGAGGGTAATGACTGGCAATTACGAGTCTAGCACCAAAATGCAACCGGACCATGACGAATGACCCCCATACTCCATACATATACTCTCAATGACTGGCGTGCTCTGGGCAGCCCCAAAGATCCCTCACTATGCATATTAGGTTTTTATGAAAGGTATACTGACTGGCAAACCCGAGTCCAGCACCTGCAAACGATCTGACCATAGTAAATAACTCCTCCTTCTCCATACATAGATACTTATTATCTGGCATGTTCCTGGCAGTTATCATTCTAAGCATCTCTATGTAAGCTTTTTCCTAAGGGTATACTGACTGGAAATCATGAGTACACCAGCTGCAAGCATTGTGACCATGGTGAATGGCCCCCTTTACCCCATACACATGAATGTATACACTCATTACCTGGCGTGTTCCTAGCGGCGGCAATGGTCTGGGTGGCTGCGTTGTGGTAGTGGATGCCTGAAAGCTTGTGTCTGAAGCCGCCAAGCCAAACTTTTCGTCCACTTGCCCACTCCACCTCCACCACCACCTCCCGCTCCACTCCACCACCTGCAGATAGATAGATATAGATAGCCTGACTGATAGATATATAAAAAAAATAGATTGGAAGAGAGAGAAGGGGGTATGGAAACATGGAAATATGGAAATGCAGGCAACAGAAAGCCTATTGGCTCATTACGAGGATGCCCGCTTTGGTGATTTACTCTGTTCGATAGCCACTTGAAGCCCGCAGAGCAGATGGAAGCGCTTCGGTATTCAGCAACAAAAGATGGCCTAACGGCTTATTATACCAACAATCGGAGTCTCAGGAACAAGATAGATCTACTGGGGGGGAAAGCATGTGTCGAGAAATTCGACATTATAGCAATCACGGAAACATGGTTGGATATTGCAGACAAAAACTTCATGTCGGAATTGGAAATAGATGGTTATCAGATGTTTCACAAGGATAGAAAGGAAAGAAGGGGAGGGGGGGTGGCACTCTATGTTAAAGACACACTTAAATGTACCGCTAACAATTCTGTTCAGTAAACGGCGACTCCGTGTCAGTTTGGGTGGACGTCCATAGAGGGAAAGACAAACTAACTCTAGGGGTTCTATACAGACCACCCAACCTAGGCAGGCAGGACAGAGGCATATTACTACAAAAGGTTGACAGGGCAGGCAGGAGCAAAAATGTCTGCATCATGGGGGATTTCAACTTAAGGAATATAGATTGGGAAGGCGTGGTGGGAGATTTAGAGTCTGAGGATTTTCTGAAAGTTATACAGGATAATTTTCTCAAGCAGACAGTAACTGACCCCACCAGAGGTAACAACATTTTGGACTTAGTCCTAACTAACAACGAGAATATAATCAAAGAGCTAGACGTTGGGGAGAGCTAGGTGATAGTGATCACAAGGAGATTAGGTTTAACTTAGACTGGGCGGTGACCTAAGAGCTCAGCGCTGTGTTAGTGCCACAATTTAGAAGAGCCGATTACGAGAGGCTTAGAAGACACCTTGAGGATGTAAATTGGGAAACCTTAGGGTGAGATGAGGGCCAGATCTCAGAGCGGGAGCCTGGAGGACAGAGGAGCCATGTAGAGCTGACCTACAGTACTTTAGTTAAAGTAATAGCAGAGGGTCAGAGACAGCATATCCCTTACCAAGCACTTAGAAAGGAAAGTAACGACCCTAAATGGATGACCTGCAGACTCAAGCATGAGATTGGCTTGAAGAGAAGATTGTATAGGAAAATAAAGATCGGTGAAGAAGAACACCCGCCTAGCAAAAAGGAATTACGAGATTAGGGTAGCTAATGAGGCCAAGAGCGATCCCAAGGGGTTCTTTAAATTATACAGAACGAAAACAAGGGAGAGAATTGGACCGTTGAAAACAAACACAGGAGAGCTCGTTGAGAATGGGGAAGATATGAGTAAAATGTTGAACGACTATTTACTTTCAGTTTTCACACAGGAAAATCTAACAACCATTCCGGAGAGAGTTCAGGTATATGAGGGCGAAGATTACGACAAGTTGAGAGATGTGACCATCACCAGGCAGGTAGTCCAAGATGACATTGGTAGGTTGAAGAAAAACAAATCGCCAGGCCCGGACGAAATATTCCCACGTGTGCTAAAAGAATGCAAGGAGGCCCTCAGTGGCCCACTTACCGATATCTTTAAGATGTCGGTAAATTCTGGGTACGTGTCCAGGCGTTGGAAAGTAACTAATGTGACGCCAATTTTCAAAAAGGGAAACAAGTCAGCCACCTCAAATTATTGCCCAATTAGCTTAACATCAGTTGTAGGCAAGATGTTGAAGTCAATTATAGCTATGAGCATTCGGGAGCATCTAGGGAAGCATAGTTTAATTCATGAATCACAGCATTGGTTCACGAAACATAGGTCTTGCCTTACTAATCTGTTGTCCTTCTACACTAAAGTAATCGAGGCGGTTAACAGAGATGAAAGCTATGACATACTATATTTAGATTTCAGTAAGGCATTCGACAAAGTCCCTCATCATCGGCTATTACTAAAATTACAGGCTCACGGCGTAGATGGAAAAGTCTTGAACTGGATCAGGGCGTGACTTAGTGGAAGACAGCAGAGAGTGCAAATCAATGGTAAAAAATCTGAATGGGGCAGTGTTATGAGTGGAGTCCCACAGGAGTCGGTGCTGGGGCCGCTGCTTTTTATCATTTACATCAATGACTCAGGCACAGGAATTAGTAGTGATGTCAGTAAGTTCGCAGATGATACCAAGATCGGCAGAGTAATCCAATCAGACCAGAACGCTAGCGTTCTCCAGGATGAGCTTGACAGACTATGTGATTGGGCGGGGCAGTGGCAGATGGAATTCAATGTCGGGAAGTGTAGTATTCTGAGTGTAGGTAGGATTAACCCCTCACATATTTGCTCCTTAAATGACATTCCTCTTAGCAGGTCTGCGTGTGAGAGGGACTAAGGAATCTTAGTGAGCACTGACCTTCGTCCAAAGGCCCAATGCATTCAGGCTAAGAATCGTGCAAACAGGGTACTGGGTTTCATCTCGAGGAGCGTAATAGGAGCGCTGATGTCATCCTCAAACTTTATCTGGCTCTAGTTAGACCACACCTTGATTTCGCGGTCCAGTTCTGGTCACCCTACTATAGAATGAATATCAAGACGTTAGAATCTGTACATAGAAGGATGACAAAAATTATTCAAGGTGTGAGAAACTTGCCTTTTGAGGATAGACTTAAGCATTTAAATCTACACTCTCTAGAAAGACGAAGGTTGCGAGGAGACCTTATCGAAGTCTATAAATGGATGAAGGACTTTAACAAAGGGGATGTCAATAGGGTTTAGGGAGTAAAAGAGCCAGGTAGGACACGTAGCAATGGTTTTAAGTCAGACAAATTCAGATTCAGCAAAGACATAGGCAAGAATTGGTTCACCAATAGAGTGGTGGATGAATGGAACAAGCTTGGCAGTCATGTTGTGGGTGCCAATACCATAGATACATTCAAGAAGAGTTTGAATAAATGTAAAGATAGTGAGGTAAGGTGGGGTTAGGATTACAGGAGTTGCCTTGTATAGGCCAACCGGCCTCTTGCAGACTCCTTACATTCTTATGTTCTTATGTTCTCCTAATTCAACGAAATGACGATCGATTCAATTTTTCAAGGAGGTGATGGTATTTCCATTTACTAATTCTGAGGGAACATTGTTCCTGTGGCGGATGACTTGGTTTGAGAAGAAACTCCTGAAAATGTCTCAGCTACATTGACTCATTTGAATGGGTAAACCGTTATTTCTAGTTTTTGAGTTGGTTTGAGTTGAAAGGATTTTTTTTGGTGCTTAAAGACTTGAATTATATCCCCTCGTACGCGTCTTTTCTCCAGTGTAAAGAGATTGAGTCGCTTGAGTCGTTCCTCGTACGGTTGAGCCCTTAAAGTTGGAGTCATTTTCGTGGCGCGTCGTTGAACCCTTTCCAGTAATTCAATGTCCTTTCTGTAATTAGTAGACCAGAACTGTACTGCATACTCGAGGTGCGATCTTACCATGGAATTACACAAGGATAACATTACTTCCTCGCTATGAACCCGAGTATAGTGTTGGCTTTATTGTATGCTTTTATACAGTGTTTCGCGTGTTTTAGGTCACTGCTGATGGTGACCCCAAGATCCGATTCCTCCTGCATCGCCTGCAGAAGTTTCCTATGCATGATGTATGTACGATTACTATTTCTATGACTTTGGATTTGTCAACATTAAAGGACATTTGCCACTTTTCAGACCATTCGATGATTTGATTGAGGTCGTTAAAAGGTTCTTTTGGATTATTTTGCAGTCGGTCTTTGTGAGGGCATTTCCACCAACTTTGGCGTCATCAGCAAATTTCGATAGAGGGGATTTCAGTCCTGTTTCTAAATCGTTAATATATATGCTAAGGAGAATGGGTCCCAGCGCTGACCCTTGAGGTACTCTGCTAGTGACTGGAAGCCACTTGGAAGCCTGTCCTTTAAGTAGCACTCGTACTTTTCTGTCGGTAAGCCACTCTCTAATACACGCTATTAGATTGGCTCCAATACCCACTGACTGTTATTATTTAAGGAGCCGTTTCTTGCGGTACCTTGTCGAAGGCTTTCTGGAAGTTCAGGTATATAACATCACTTGGGATGTGATCATCCCAGTTTTTACATATATCTTGAGAAAAGACCAATAGATTTGTTAGGCAGGAGCGCTTGTTTCTGAAACCGTGCTGGGTGTCGGAAATTATATTATTGTCTTCTAGAAACTTGACAACTTTGTCTCTAATAATCATCTCGAATATTTTGCCTGCCACTGATGTCAAATTTAAGAGCCTGTAGCTTATTGCAACGCTTTTTGTCTCCTTGTTTTGAAAATCGTTGTTACGTTCGCCATTTTCCAGTCTTCAGGGTCCTTGTTTAGTTGTACTGACCTGTTAAATATGTTAGTGAGTGGCTGAAATATTTTGTGTTTGAATTCTTTTAATAAACGCGGGGACAAATTGTCGGGTCCCGTTGATTTCTTCGTGTCGAATTTTTCCAAGTACATTTTCACTTCTTGATCTCATATTGTATCAATTTCCAGGAGCGTGATCCTCCTCAGCGGGTTTGGGCCCTCAGGGATGGTTTCGAAGTGCTCGACTGTGAATACGTATGCGAAATTACTGTCGAGGATTCTGACCCTGTGTTTTCTCTCCTGGGTTCCGATCCCATTTACCAGGGGACTATTATTTGATTTTAATTTTTTCTTCGACCTGATGTATGTGATGAATTTTCTGTAGTTACTCTTGATTTCGCAAGTTATTTATTTTTCATAGTTACGTTTACTACTTCGAATAAGGGTGCGAGAAGCTCTGAGGTTGTTGCGGTACTGTGTATGGGATTCGGCCGTGTCATTCTCTTTAATTCGGTTATAATTCTTTTTTTTTTCAAATTTACTGCCCTTTTGATTTCTGTGGTCATTCAAGGTGAATCCACGGTTCCAATTACTCGCCTGGATTTAGTAGACACTGTTGTCTTCTCTAGATCCAGGAGTTTATCTTTAAAGACGTTCCGAGTGTTGTCAATTGTATTGTTGGTGACGTTAAGGTGGTCCCAGGTCGCAGGGGGAAGCAGCTCACGGGCTAAGTTGAAATTTGCCTCTTTGCCATTTGGTATCACTGACGGATTATCTACGAGGGTGTGGCCTATGTTTACATTAACACAGATTAAGTAGTGATCGCAGCCACTCAATTTCTCATCTACCTCGCGGTCGCGGAGGAGGTCGGGGTCGCTTACTAAGACCAAATCCAGTATGTTGTTTTCTATTGTCGGTTGAGTTATAACTTCAGTGAGGAACGAATCTTCCATCATTTCTATGAGCCTGTTACCCTCTTGATCACAAGTCAACAAGCCTCAGTTAAAGTCCCCGATTATTATTGCTTCTTTGCTTTATATAAGAGAGTGAATCCCCTCGTACAGGGCAGTGTCGTCGGCTGCTTGTTGTTTGGGGGGGCTGTTGCAAGTGTTAGTTTCGTATAACTTATGGTTATTTCCACATAAACGGAATCGTATTTCTCCGCATCATGTTTGTCTATTTTTACGGCAGAGAGCGTACTTTTTGCGTAACATATTACTCCTTTTTATGTGCGCTAGGTTTTTGTGAAAGCTTTCGTACCCAGAGAATGGCAATTCGATTATTAGATGTGCAAATTGGGATAGGTCTCAGTGATGGCTACCACTTCTGGTTTCTCTTTTGCAATATATGCCATAATTTTGTCCGTTTTGGGTAATAAACAACGTGCATTTGTGTGTAGAACAGAAATGTGTCTCCTGTTTTGTCTGGTACGAGTTGTATCAATTCGACTGTCGGAGGCGTCGATGGTTACACAGTTTCTCGTAAGCCGCACTGACGCTACGGGTTGGCTGATCATGGGCTGCCTTGCCCCGCCCTCGCCTACAGTTTTTTAATAGCTTTTTGAAAAGTTTTCAACTGCCTCGTTAAGGAGCCTTCCAAGCCGCGCCGAACCAACTTCGTTCAGGTGGAGACCATCATCTCGAAACAAGTCCGGGCGCTCAGTGACTTCATGCCAGGCGTTGGTGAACGCTACGTCTTCGTTGTCACATAGTTGCTTCAGATTAGTGCTGACGCTGTATGCTTTGCTGTTAAAACCGGCGAACTCATTGATTCTCGATAAAATCTCAGAGACAATGATGTGAAGGGACTTTGTCTAGTATTAGCGAATAACTTGACGGTATCTTGACAGCAGGTCTTGAGATCGAGTTGATTGAACGTCGTTTGTGGCCGCGTGAATCAGATACACTGTCTTCCTTAGAGCTTTCCGTGACAGCATCAACATCTGATATAATGTCATCTAGTCTGAGTCGAGATATACAGAAACGCGTCCGTGTCGATGTATTACGGCCACAAAACTCCGTGAATTGGCCTCTGACCAGGCTGTCGCCTACCAGACTGACCCTTGTGTTCAGCTCGTCCGTGTCTCGAAACAGTATCTTGTTCGTACATACTACTGCTGGAAGAATGGTTTTGGGAGTTCTTTTGGAAGGGCGAAAGTAAGCATTCCGTTCGGAGGTTAGAGAGGAAGCTTAGGCTCGGGTGGTGGAGTTAGCAGGAGGGAGGGATAATAGTGGGCTGGCAGTGGTAGTACTGGAAGTAGCGTGTGGTGGGGGAAGGGTGGGTGACGAGGAGTGGAGGGAGGCATTAGATGTGATGGCAAAAGTGGAGGAGGAGGGGGAGGTCGAATTGAATGTGGAAGGAAAGGATGAGGCAATGGTGAGGAAAGAAGAGGAGTCAAGGGTGGCTGTTGAATGGGAGGGGGGGGGAGAGGAGGGGTGGTGGTGGCGGCGGTAGAGGGTGTTTCGGTGAGGTCTCGGTGTGAGCAGGTAGGGAGGGAGGTGGGGAGGTAGGGAGGTAGGTGGGGAAGTAGGAAGGGGGAGAGCGGTTGGGGTGTTGTCAGGTTCGGGAGATGAGGTGTGGCGGGAGGCGGCGGAGGAAGGGAGGGAGGCCGAGGAGGAGGAGGACTGGGGGAGGAGGGGGAGGAATGTGTTTGTCTCAGAAGATCCGAGTGCTAGGTGCAGGAAGTGGGGGGGAGTTGGAACTGCAGGGTACCCAGAAAGGAAGTCCCATAGCAAAACATTTGATCTTTTTAGCTCTTCGTTCGTGTTGTGCAGTGCTTGGATATGTAATTTCAAAGAATAGTACCTAGATTTATCTTCGCTGTTTTTATTTATTTATTTTATTTACAGTTAAGGAAGCAGCTCAAGGGCAACAAAAAGAAAGTGTAGGAAAAACATCCGCTAGTCGCTGCTCCCACAAAAGAGAAAAGTGATGAGTAGCCAAAAGAGAGGTTAATTTCTGCTGGAAAGATATCTTGAGACATCCCTGTTGAAAGAGGTCAAGTCATAGACAGGAGGAAATACAGACGAGGGAAGGCTGTTCCAGAGTTTACCATTGCAAGGGATGAAAGAGTGAAGATGCTGGTTATCTCTGGCATAAAGGATTATCGGGGTGAATTGGAGTAGAAAGTCGTGTGCAGTGGGGCCGCAGGAGGGGGGGAGGCATGCAGTTGGCAAGTTCAGAAGAGTAGTCAGCATGAAAATATTGATAGAAGATAAGAAGAGATGCAACTTGGCGGCGGAATTTAAGAGGAAGACTGTCAGTATGAGTAGGGGAGTTGGTGAGACGAAGAGGCTTTGATTCTACTCTGTCCAAGAGAGCCGTGTGAGTGGAGACTCCCCACACATGAGATGCATACTTCATAATTTTATGAGGGCGGACAAGGCCCCTGGGCATCTGGGAGGGTAAAAAGAACTGGCGGAGATTGATTGATTGATTGATTGACTGATTGATTGATTGGCCTCAAGGTAGTTACATTGATTATTTCACACACATTGTCTTTAAAAGCCACTAGTCCATTGAGCCGTAGCTCTCTTATGGACTACATGTTTTTTATATATATATATATATATATATATATATATATATATATATATATATATATATATATATATATATATATATATATATATATATATATATATATATATAAGTGAGCATAACAGGTGCGACAAGGTCTCTCTAAAATATATTAAAGATTGCAAAAAAATTAAGTATGGCTAACTCAGAATGCATACTATATACATGTGCACCCCAATACAAAAGTAATGAAAATAGGCTTTTGTTCCTGATTAATAGAACAAAGTGATAATATTAATAATAATAATAATAATAATAATAATAATAATAATAATAATAATAATAATAATAATAATAATAATAATAATAATAATAATAACAATAGCAACAAAAATACTACTAACAGTAATAATAGTTTCATAACAATATTACTAATATTTATTATAATGAAAAAAAGATAATGATAATGACAATAAAAATAATTAAAAAATAATAATAATGACAGACATGATAATAATGAGACATGATAATAATGATAGACATGATAATAATGATAGACATGATAATGATGATAGACATGATAATAGTGACAGTAGTAACGCATAATAATAATAATAATAATAATAATAATAATAATAATAATAATAATAATAATAATAATAATAATAATAATAATAATAATAATAGTGATAATAAAATTATAATAGTGATACTGATCCTGAACATTACTATTACATATTCTAATAGTAGTAGTAGTAGTAGTAGTAGTAGTAGTAGTAGTAGTAGCAGTAGTAGTAGCAGTAGAGAGGAAGGGAAAGGGGGAAGGAGAAGGATAGGGGAAAAGCACAGCAAGCACTCTTTAACATGCTTTAATGTGAGCTAGTTAAGGTATATATTTCACGATACAGAACGCCTAATCTCGAGGAAGCTGATTTAGTGAGAGAGAGGAGATATGGAGTTACTAGTTGAGATTTTGAGTTAAGGAGAGACCGAGGATGTTTAGTGTAGAAGAAGGTGACAGCTGAGAGTTGTCGAAGAACAGGGTTAGGTGTTTGGAAGATTCTGTCGAGTGGACAGGTGGAGAAATTGAGTTTTTGAGGCGTTAAATGACACCAAGTTCTTCTTGCCCCAGTCGGAAGTGATAGTTAAGCGTTCTGCGACCTCAAGCAGAGTCATCGGCGTAAGAATGGATTGGACAGTTCGTTTTGGAAAGAAGATCATCAGTGAACAACAGCAAGAGAGTGGGAGATAGTACAGAGCCCTGCGGAACACAACTGTTGATAGGTTTGGAGAAGAACAGTGGCCGTCTACCACAGCAGAGACAGATCGACCAAAAATAAATTTTTTGGTAACCAAAGTAGTTGTTTTCAATATATTAATGTTGTGCTACGATAATGATGAATAATTTCCTAGAAGTTGAACTCAGTGTAGTCTTTTTTTTTACAGCAGAGGAGTCAGTTCAAGGGCATAAAAAAGGTAACAAATGTGAAGAAAAAAAAAACGCTAATCACTGCTCCTATAAAGAGTTAGACGAGTGGCCGAAAGATAGGTCAATTTCGGGAGGAGAGGTGTCCTGATACCCTCTTCTTGAAAGAGCTCAAGTCGTAGACAGGAGGAAATACAGATAGGCCATGAGCCAGCATAGGGGGTAACTTGTACCCCCCCCAGGATCCTCTGTGAGTGGTCTCATTTTGTTCAGGAGTCACTTCTGGTCACAAAAATGAAATGTTAACAGATATCCGTAGGGATCGATAAAAGTTACGGCCAATTTTCTTTGATTACCGGCGATAATTTCAACGTAATCACCCGCCTCACTCCAAAATCTTACAGAGGATATTTAATTACTATTTCTTTGGTCAAAACCACGTTTTTTGTACCCAGAGTGTTCTATGACATAAGAGACGTAAAATAGTCCACAATTTGCAGTGCTGTTACATATTTGAGCAGAAAATAACATTTAATATTACTTTTTCTAGGGTTATTATTGCATTACTTTGCTTTCAAGCAATTAATACATGTAAGTTACTTTTAAAATTTACAGAAGCTACGTAAGCTAATGTACTACTTTTCTTTTCAGGTATTGGTTGTAACTGCATGTGCATGTTTTTTTTTTTTTTTTTTTTTTTTACGTTGTTGCCTATTGCGCCGGTAGGCATCTTCCCGGTGGGGCCTGATGGTCGGCCCAAGGCTTCTTCCAGGTGGGGCCTGATGGTCGGCCCAGCCCGTTCTGGCGCAGGCGAGTGTTTATAGTGGCGCCATCTTGCATTGGCTCATGCTGCCCCCCGGAACTCGTTCTTGATTCGCTTGGACGGCTTCCTCTAGAGTCCGGGTTGATGGGTGGTCTTCAGGACAGCATGTGGGTAGTTTTAAGCCACTCGGCGGTGACTGAAAAATCCGAGTGGTAGCGTGGGGATTCGAACCCGCGTCGTCCATCACGCGGTGAATGTGAGCCCAGGACGATACCACCTACGCCACCGCCTACCATGAATAACCCCAGGAAAAAAATGAAAGGGGAAGTTGGGGATGGTGGTGGTGATCGTAGTTTAGAAACTATGATGGAAAGCAATGATGTATTGCCAAAGTGCATAATACACTTTTCAAAAAGCACTTGCACTAAAGTTACACAACTTTCAGAAGAAAGTTTCAACAAACTTCAGGACATACGCAGACGGAGGATGATGCAACCCGAGGGATCACCATACAGAATGTCGGAAATATGCTTACAAATTCCCATTTCCTATTCAGAGAAAGAAGCATTGGGATATCATCGGGACTGCTATCAATTCTTTACTGGCAACTTGAATCGCCTGAAACATGATGAAATTCCTTCAACATCCAGGTTACACAGGAAAACATCAAATGTAGGAATTATTTTTCCTGCTGAGTGTATATTTTGCGATAAAAAAGGAAGATGCAAAGTGAAAAGGAAAGGTGCCTGGACAACAGAACCACTGGCAAAGTTTGAATTTGGGGGAGGAGAAACAGTTCTTAAAGCAGCAGAATCAGAAAATGACTATTTACTATTGAAGAAGATTAAAGGTTTTGACTTGTTTGCCTGTGAAGCTCAGTACCATCCAAGCTGTCGCAAAAATTATACTCGAAAGACACTTTGGCTTAGCACAGATGAAAGTAATGTATCGCAACAAACTGAAATGGAATTGACCCATCAAAATGCCTTCCATAAAGTGTGTGCTATAATAGAAGACAAAATAATAAACAGACAAGAGTTAGTGCTTCTCAAAGACCTCAAAGTGGAATATACTGCTGCACTAGAAGGAACTCCATTTGCTAATCCTAGATACCGGTTTGAAAACTTAATGGCAAAAATCATGAAATGCTATGGAAAACAGTTATCGTTTTTGCAGCTTGGAGGTACAAAATTTAACTCAAGTGTTGTGTATGCATCCTCATCAAGACTGGATACTTTTGCTCAAAAATTGTATGAACTGAGCAGTACAGAGAAAATCAATGATGCTGCACTCCAATTGCATGCGAATATAATTCAGAAATTCAAGGAGTCTGGATCAACAGTATGGCCCCCAACTGCCAAAGATTTAGAACATCAAGATGATGTACTTCCAAGAGATTTAGAGAAGTTCATTTTCACTCTTATAACAGGTGATGTGACAAGTCCACTTACTGCAAAAAACAGCCGTTTAGTCCCGTCCCTGGGCCAAGACCTATGCCGTGCTGCTACTAGAGGCCAGTGGAAACTGCCCAAGCACATTCTTCTGTGTATGACCTTACGTCACATGTTTCGAAGCAGTGAGCTCATAACGTTGATCAGTCGATTGGGACACTGTGAGAATTATTCTTTTTCAGCAGAACTAGAAACCGCGCTTGCAATAATGGTAGAAAAATCTTCCTATCTGCTGACAAATCAGATAGTTACTAATACACCAATTCTCTGTTCCATAGTGACTTTGACAACTTCGATCAATTTACAACGGCTGGCTCGGTCCACACTGCACATGGGATAATGCTACAAGAAGTCGGTGACCAAGGTGATATCTCAGCTGAAACCAGAGAACGATCATCCCTCCAGCGAACAAAACAGAGGTCGTTGGACATAAGTTTTAGCAGTAGTGAGATGCCAGAGTGCTATATCACCAAGCGAAGAAGCCCTTCCTTCACCATTACGGAATGGACATGTCCATCAGGTAAGTAGCTTCCACTCATTATCCTCTCTCACTACGAGCATTTTGACATCCACTGCTCTCCCCTCTATTTCTTTTATAATGCCATCCATATATGCAAGTGTAAAAATCATAATTTCTTTACAGGACCTGATGCTGTACAGCAAGCTCCAGGAAGAATGTACTGTGGTTGTTCAGCAGATGGATAAGCAGCAACGTTGATCAAGAGGTTTCAAGCTGGGCTGGTTTTGTATCCCTCACCGGTGAATTTCCACAACAGACAACCACAGTTGACTACTATCCTGTAATTAACCATCCTATTACAGACTACAAGACAGTTCTACAGTGTCTCCTCAACTCTGAAGCAGCAACAAGGGAGGTTGGTCAGGAATATGTCATCACTACATTCGACCTAGGTGTCTGCATGAAGGCTTATCCCATTATATGGAGTGATCCATCTCGTTACAGCAAGCATATTGTCATGATGGGATCATTTCACATTGTTTGTGGCTACCTCAGGATGCTTGGCAAGAAGATGAGTGGTAGTGGGTTGGATGATATATTTATAGAAGGTGGTCTCCTCACATCTGGCTCTATGCAAGGAGTGATGAATGGGAAGAACTACAGCAGAAGTATGGTATGTCACAAGACAATGCTTGAGGCGCTTGAGCGGCTCTTGATGACCGAGTTCCTCAAAAAAAGTGAAAAAGGAAACCTATGCACTTCACATGGAGAAAAAAGTCTCTTAAGGGAGTTGATTGAATCACCAAGTCGTGAAACCCTTGAAGCAGCATGCAGTAATGATGGTATCTCCTCAATCATCAATGAATACTTAGAATTTAAGCAAGAGGTCAGAGAAGGTGCCTTGGGGAAAACTGCCACATTCTGGATGTCGTACGTTGATCATGTTTGGTTAATTCTGGATGTAGTGAGAGCTGTAAAGGACAATGATTATGCTCTATATGCCCAGTCTCTCTTCAGAATGGCAGATCTCTTCTTTAGTTTTGATGGACAGAACTATTCTCGGTATTTGACATTCTTTGCAGTATTTTTAGCTAATGTGTCAACATCACATCCAGGCTCCCAAGCACTTCTGAAAAGGGGCGCATTTAGTGTAGCAAGGTCTTTCATTCCTGGAAACCGGTGTCCAGTCGACAAGACAATTGAAGAGACCTTCATGCGTCATTCCAAATCTCATGGGGGTCCAGGTGGTACAGGAGTTGGTCTAACTGGACTAGTCAATGATTATAAGGCCTACCAGCGATGGGTGAAAACTACACATGAGCGAACCCAGTTTGTTGAAGTCATGTTATCTTTTGCAGACATGCTCTCTGAGTCACGACAAAGTAGGAAACACAAGACTTGCGCCCAACTGAAGTAAAGAAGGGCGAACAACAAGTGAAAAAACTGTGGCAGCAATTACTAGTTTTATCAACCCCTTTGACATACCTGACAAAACCAAGCTTTATTGTTTGTCATCAGGTGCAACAACATCACTCGAAATTGAGAGAGACGTACTGCGTGCAGAAGAAGCAGGGAAAGAAGCCAAAGAACAATTCATAAGGCAGAGACTTGAAACAAAGGAACATTTCTTTGAACCTCTAAAAAAACTAAAACTGAAAACTATGGGTAACAACAAGAAAACTGTGAAAATCCCTACCATCCAAAACAAAATTATTGAATATCGCCACCAAGGTAATGTTTTTCTCCAGCTGCTAATGAAAGTACAAAAAGAAGGAATAATATCTGTAAATGAGTTCATGACATACCCATTGACACCTGTCCCCTACAGTTTAGCCACAGCAGATGGCTACTTCATCAAGACAGACAAAGCCAAAGGCTTCCAGTTTCTCATCCGAGATCTTGAGAATGACATACTGCCACCTTATGAAAAGACACTGACTATTGAAGATGGAAATGCATTGTTCCACTACATGCGTGAACTTCCAGATAACTTCAAGGGCATCTGCCTAAAGCTGTTTGACATGAAAGTGAGAGGAACAGATGTGATATTCAGCACCGACACATACCAACCCAACTCAGTCAAATCTGTAGAGAGAAAGAGGCGAGGATGTGGAGAGAAGCTTATCCTTCATGGAGAAATGACAAAAAGACCATCTGACTGGAAAGCATTTCTAGCTAATGATGAAAATAAGACACAGTTGACGAGACTACTTCTCCGAGTTTGGAGTAAAGATGATATGGCAGAAAAATATGAAAACCAGAAATGTATTGTTGCTGTTGATGGACAGGCTTACTGTCTTTACTCTGCTGACAAGAAACAAGTCAAAACAGAACAAATACAGTCACTTTCTTCAAACCAGGAAGAAACTGATTCCAGAATAGTCCTGTACTGCAAGTATGCCCAGGATCAAGGATATGAATATGTTCGTGTTCGCAGTCCTGACAGTGATGTATTCTTTATTCTCTTGCACCATGCATCATCCCTATCTTGCAAAATTATATTTGACACAGGTACAGGAAATAACAAGCGTCTGATCAACATGACAGACTTCATAGGAAACCTCACACAGGAGTACTGCACAGCTCTTACTGCCTTACATGCATTCACCCATTGCGACTCAACTAGTGCTTTCAAAGGAATTGGTAAGGTGAAGCCCATCAAAGTAATGCAGAAGAATCCTAGGTTCCAGAGGGTCCTTGCTAAGCTCGGGGAGGAATGGTGTGTTTCTGAAGAGGTTGTTTCTGGCCTGGAAGCTTTCACATGTGCAATTTATGGAAGAAGTCGTGTCACAAGTGTAGATGAATTAAGATGTATCCTCATCCAAGAGAAATGTGAAAGTAAATCTGTAAAATTAAGCAAATTGCCAAATGTTGATCTCTACAGCTTTCCTCCATGCAAGAGAGCCCTCCAACAACACATTTTCCGAGCAAACTATCAGATGGCAATATGGAGACGTGCAAGTGAACCTATTATTGATGTACCCAATGCTACGGATGGTCATGGTTGGACCTACGTTTGTGGTGAAATGGTGCCTCTTTGGTATGAAGGGAACTGCTTACCGCAAATCCTTGTAGACGATTGCAGGATTCTGAATGAGAAGGATGCAGAGGACAATGATAGTAGTAGTGAAGATGAAAGTAACGAGGATCTGTATGAACTGACTGATTCTGACTTTGAAGACGACTACTGATTCTTTAGCTTTTAATAAGAAAAAAAATGCATGATGTTTAGAACCATACTTTTGAAAAAAAATACACCCCTTCTCAATGATATTAGCGCAATTATATTATATTTTTACTTTAATCACTTTTTCACACATAACAAGTAACAGTACTAAGCCAATAACTATGCATTCTTTAAGTTGATTATTTAAGTTGCATTCAGTTTCGGTATGATTAAAGGAAGTAAAGTATTTTGTTATTAATTAAAGACCTTTCCATGACAAGAGCTTATTATATGCAATTATATACATTTATTTTGATGTGGGTAAGCCTCAATGATGGGTTCACAGACTGGCATCCACAGGTACTGGCAAATGCAACCTATGGATATGTTCACCGTTTTAACATGATATCTGTAAAGCTCTCAAAATTGTGCTCCTCAAAAGGGTGAATGTTACATAAAATTTCAATGCCAATTAATGCATTGGAACTAGTATTCATGGATGCCATTATCAATATGTGTTTAGTAAGTTCTGATAAAAAATCCATTCAATAATTCTAGGGAAAATACTATTTTAAGTGTTATTTTCTGCTCAAATATGTAACAGCACTGCAAATTGTGGACTATTTTACGTCTCTTATGTCATAGAACACTCTGGGTACAAAAAACGTGGTTTTGACCAAAGAAATAGTAATTAAATATCCTCTGTAAGATTTTGGAGTGAGGCGGGTGATTACGTTGAAATTATCGCCGGTAATCAAAGAAAATTGGCCGTAACTTTTATCGATCCCTACGGATATCTGTTAACATTTCATTTTTGTGACCAGAAGTGACTCCTGAACAAAATGAGACCACTCACAGAGGATCCTGGGGGGGGTACAAGTTACCCCCCCCTGGCTCATGGCCTAAGATGAAA
This sequence comes from Eriocheir sinensis, assembly GCF_024679095.1. NCBI lineage: Eukaryota > Metazoa > Arthropoda > Malacostraca > Decapoda > Varunidae > Eriocheir > Eriocheir sinensis. Next base: position 10,498,063 of record NC_066513.1, on the reverse strand, counting down.
GAAGATTGTTCCAGAGTTTACCAGGGTGAGGGATGAAAGAGTGAAGATGCTGGTTAACTTTTGCGTAAGGGATTTGGACAGTAAAGGGATGAGCTTGAGTAGAAAGTCGTGTGTGGCGAGGCCGCGGGAGGGGGGGTGAGGCATGCAGTTAGCAAGTTAAGAAGAGCAGTCAGCATGAAAATATCGATAGAAGATAGAAAGAGAGGCAACATGGCGGCAAAATTTAAAAGGTAGAAGACTATCGGTAAGAGGAGGAGAGCTGATGAGACGAAGAGCCTTAGACTCCACTCTGTCCAAGAGAGCTGTGTGAGTGGAGTGAGATGCATACTCCATACGAATGCTAGTTCTCCTGCTGCCCGCTTGCGGGCTGCTTGGCTTACGTTCCCGTTCCCCACGCTGACTTTGTTATGACTAGCAAAGCCAAAAAACGTCGCCTTGCTCGGTCCAGGCAGCTTCTCCAGCTGGAGCGTGCTTACTCCCTCCCTGGGAATGAGCCCAGAGACCGGTCACGGAGTCCTGCCAACAGTCAAGCCGGTAGTATAACCAGTGACGCCTCCTCAACCTCCTCGCCATTGCCCTACATAATGGAAAAAAAAGTCACGCTCGGAGTCACCCTCCTCGCCGCCCGTGCCTCAGCTGAGTTCTCCCGCCCCGGCAGAAGCTGCTTTCGTCCCTCTTGCCCCGGAAGAGGGTCACGGTATGGATATCTCAGCAGCTGCAGGTGTTACTGTTACCCAGGGACAGGTGCCCAAGACACGGCTTAGTTTATTGTGGCCCCTCACCACAGGTCAGTAGACATAAGAACATAAGAACATAAGAACGCAGGAGTCTACAAGAGGCCGGTAGGCCTGTACGAGGCAGCTCCTTTGACCCTAAGCTCCCGTGTATCTAACCCCACCTAATATCGCTGTCCATGAATTTATCTAATCTATTTTTGAATGTGACAATTGTATTGGCACTCACCACATGACTGCTAAGCCTATTCCACTTATCCACCACCCTGTTAGTAAACCAATTTTTGCCTATGTCCCTGTTGAATCTGAATTTATCCAGTTTAAACCCATTACTTCGTGTCCTACCCGGTTCTCTTACCAACAAAACCTTATGAATGTCTCCCTTATTAAAGCCCTTCATCCATTTATAAACCTCGATCATGTCTCCACGCACTCTTCGCCTTTCTAGAGAATGCAAGTTTAACTGTTTGAGTCTTTCCTCGTATGGCAAGTTTCTCAACCCCTGAATCATCTTAGTCATCCTCCTCTGCACCGATTCTAACATTTTGATATCCATTCTTTTGTAAGGTGACCAGAACTGAACCGCATAGTCAAGATGAGGTCTAACTAATGCTAAATATAGTTTGAGGAAGACTTCGGGGCTTCTGTTGCTTACGCTCCTTGAAATAAATCCCAGTACCCTATTAGCTCGATTTCTAGCTTGAATGCATTGTGCCCTTGGACGGAGATCAGAGCTCACTAAGACCCTTAAATTCCTCTCGCACCCAGACCTGCTTATGAGAGTGTCATTTAAGCAATAGTTATGTGAGGGGTTGTTCCTACCTACACTCAGAATACTGCACTTCCGGCTTCCGGACGACGGCTGCCAAGCACCTGTGGTTCATGGGACTTCTCAAACTGCACCCAGAGGCCAACCCGCTGTTCAAGGAGGGTAGGAACGTTTCTTACATCACGCTGGATACTGGGCCAGTGTACGATCAGCTTGTGACGCAGGGCTTTCTGGGGGAGGTCATGGTCCCGTTGGAAGGGTCACCAAGAACTGTTCTTGTTCATGGTGTGCCCACCTATGTGTCGGTGAACTGCTTAGCCACTCCTCCGGGCTTTCTGTCGCTGAGGAGGCGGTTTGTGGGTCAGGAGGCGCGCCCACAACTACTTGGTTCGGTGCAGGGCGACATCCCTGATGAAGTGTGGATATGTGGCCTGGGCAGGAAGCGGGTCACTCCTTACCGACATGAGCCTGACCTCTGCCACCATTGCAGTCGCTGGGGTCATAAAGACTGGAAGTGTAGATCCTTGCCTCGGTGTTGGTTCTGTGCTGGCCGCCACCTCTCGGAGGAGTGTCAGAAACGTATCCAGGACGGTGCCTTCATTCCTCCTTGGTGCTGCAACTATAGTGGCCCTCATAATGCCCATTCCAGGGCGTGTCCTGTGAAACCTGCCCTCTTCTTCAGCCCCCTTCGGGAGCATTCAGACCCCTTCACCCGTCAAAATGTCCCTCCTGCAGCATACCGCCCTGCACCGCCCCCTGCCCATAATGCCTGGGAAACTACTCTACCAAGCTCTGGACCTCGACAACCCTCCTCTGGCACTGTTAGTGAGTCATCACCTGCCCCTGCAGTCCCCGCTGGGGGTCCACTCGTCTCCGCTTCTGCTGCTGACCTCTCTACTAGTATTCTGCTCTCCCTCCAAAAGGAAATAGCCAACCTCTCAGTTGTCCTGGCTCAAGTTTCTGTGCGCCTCACTGCTGTGGAAGCTCGCCCTGTTCCCCCTACTCCATGTCCCCCTCCTGGCCCGGCTCCTGTGACTGCTAATGCTGGAGGGTCCTCTTCTCTGCCGCTCTCGCCGGCAGCTGATCCCCAGCCTCAGGCAGCAGCTAGTACTCCTCTCAGTCCAGTTCCTCCTGTGCAGGCTACGGGAACCCATGTAGCTTCGCCCACCTCCGGCAGCGGTGCCCAGATTGTGGGTGACTCTGGTCTGACCGCAGTCTACTCTCGGCTGGATTCGCTGGAGACTTCGGTAGCGGGCATGCTCACTACCATGCAGGCCATCCTCGCAAAAATGGATGGCACTCAGCAGCAGCCCCTGGGTATCTCCTTGACCTCGTAATGGCCTGCACGACCTATCCCTTCCTGACCTGAAACATTAACGGGCTGCGTGCCCGGTTCACTGATCTCCACTCGTATGCTATAACGCAGAAACCCGACATCATTGCCCTACAGGAGGTCGGGCCCGAGGTGCCACAGTTGAGAGGTTATGTGAGTCACTCTCTCGGACCTGGAGATGGTAGCAGTAGAGGGTTAACAACATATGTCAAACATGGCCTTCCTGTTACTTTTCATGAGATGGGGGTTACTGGGGATATGGAGTTTCTTATTGTGTGTCTGCATGTTCCTAATGGTCCCCTGTATTGTATAAATTTTTATGTCCATGCTTGTGCCTTTCGTGCTGACAACCTCCCAGGCTGCTTCTTGGAAGAAAAATCATTGCTAACGGGGGATCTCAATGCTCGACATAAGGACCTAGGCAGTCACTTGACCACCAATGTAAACGGGGTTCGTTGGAAAGCTTTTCTTGACGCCACAGATACTGTAACGCTTACAGGTGACAGTGTCCCTACACACACTCAAGGTGGCAGGTTAGACTATGTAGCCCCCCTGTCCAAGATGTCCCCGTGCTCTATTGAGACTTGCTTGCTGCCTACTTTACTCAGCGACCACTTTGCTCTGGAAACTACTCTCCCTTGGTCTTTTGTGCCTATTACACCTAGAACGAGGCTTACTGTTCCTGCTGCCCAAGTGCCAAGGCTTGTTTCATGTGTTGAGTCTTGGTACACTGTTGCCAAGGCCACCTTTTCTGATGTTAATTCCTTGTATCAGGGCCTTGTTGCAGTTATTGAAGGCTTTGTGTCCCCATCTTATAGGGCTCCAAGGGTACATGCCGTCATTCATTGCTCCTCCTCTTATGCTAAGGATCTTGTCATACTTTCTTGCCAGCAAACTCTTGCCACCTACCAGCGGCGTTGGCAACGTGACCCCACCGACTACGATGCCAGGGATGCAATGGTGTCTGTTGCTCAACACCTCCCTGACCTACGTCAACAGGCTCGGCAGCGATACTGGGGTGACTTCTTGGGGCGGCTGCGTAAGACTCAGACACTGCAGAGGATTTGGCTCCATGTCAACAGGGTCAGGGGCAAACCTAACCATCCCGTTAGGGATCCTGATCCTGCTGGGAGGGCACAGACTTTATTGCAAACATGGACGCATGCCTCTGCTGTGGCTGGGCTGCCTGCCACCCATCGAGATGCCCTTGCCTGCCATCAGCTGCGGCGCATGGCCCTTGTACATCATAATGTGGCCCTGGTAGACGACACTTGTGTTTCTCTTACTTTGGATGAGCTCCTTCGCGCTATTCGGCCTGGCAAGTCGACGGCCCCTAGTCAGGATGGTTTAACCTATGATGTCCTTTACCCTCTCCTTGCCCTGCCTGATAACCCCATTCTTGATCTCTTTAACATGTCGTATTCCTCCAGTGTTTTGCCTCCTTCATGGAAATCTGCTCTCATTGTTCCCATACCTAAGGGTGACGGCACTTTTCGTCCAATTTCTCTCACCAGTTGTTTATGCAAGCTAATGGAAAGGGTCATCCTGCAACGTCTCATTTATAAGGTGGGTGACTTGATGTTCCCTAATCTCCATGGGTTTATGAAGGGTCGCTCCAATGCCAATTGTTTTGTTAAATGTTTGAGTAATGACACTGTCACCTGCAGAGCTTTTATAGACCTCAAGGGTGCTTTTGATAGGGCCAATAGAGATGTTATCATGGAGGAACTCATCATGAAAGGTGTGAAAGGGAAACTTTTAGTGTGGATTAGGGAGTATTTGTACAACAGACGGGCTAGGGTATGGTTCCAGGGTGCAGTATCAAATGAAGAGTCCTTTGACCTAGGTACCCCTCAAGGTGAAGTCCTCAGCCCCATGTTATTCAATATCCTTATGGATAAGATTGCCCGGCACTCCTTTCCTCGGGGCACTGAAATTGTCATTTATGCCGACGACATCCTTATTCAGTGTGATTCCCCTGGAACCCTGACTACAGCCCAGCAGGACCTTGAGGACCTTTGTATACATATGGGTCTGATTGTCAATGCCTCAAAAAACTAAATATCAGACAAGTCTCAAAATATGTTGTTCACCGAGCTTTAATACTGTCGCCTTAGGCCGAGTACAATGTTATAAGTATTTAGGAGTGCAACTTAGTTTTAAGAAGTATACCCATTGCGTTGACTATGTACGCAATCTCTGTCTACTTCGCCTTTCCCCGTTACGTGTATTAGCAAACAGGGGTCTTGGATCAGGAATTTATATTTTTAGGATGTTCTATCTCTCTGTCATTCGGTCTCTGATTGATTATGCTGCACCAGTGCTGGTGCGTTGTAGCCCTTCTCAACTGAAGCCCTTGGAGCTCATATAAAATGAGGCAATGCGGATTGACGGCAAAGCTTGAAGTCCTCCGAGCTGAGTTGGAACTGCCCAATGTTGTCTGCAGAATTCAGGAAATTACTTGCCGCACAGTCTGCCGCATGATTTGTCTTGGGGACACTCGGCTTAGGCAGGCTCTTGGTAACTTTCAGCCCACCCCTAACATTCCAGCCAAATCGTACCTTAGAAAGCTTCACAAGCTCTTATCTGACCTTGGTGTCCTTGAACCGTGTCTTGCCCTCATTAGCACCCCTTGTTATCCCTCTTGTAAACGTCATAGAGTCAGTGTTGATAGAGAAAAATTAGATAAAGATTCTTGGCTTTCTCAAGTCCTGCAGGACCGTTTTCTGACCAAATTGTCTGCATATCCCTGCACCCAGGCTGTCCATGTGTTTTGTGATGGATCTGTCAATGGCACCAAGACTGGTTGTGGATTATTTATTAGGGACTATGCCACCCCCTCTGAATACACTGACACTGAGGTTTCTAAGAGGCTTCCTGATCATCTGTCTTCCACAAGGGCAGAACTTTAAGCCATATATGAAGCCCTCCATATCACTGTAGCTCTCGGGAAATTTGTGTACCTGTTTGTTGATAGTCAATGTGCCTTGTATGCACTTCTGTCTTCCTCCCCTTCTGACTGTGATATAGTCAATAAGTGCCTTAGTGCCCTTAGCCTGCTTGAGCGCTGTGGTGCTACTGCACACTTCATCTGGGTGCCCTCCCATGTTGGGCTGCCCCATAATGAAAAGGCAGACAGACTTGCTCGTGCTGCCTCTGATGATCGCAATGTACACCCAGGTGTTGAATACACCTATAATTATGTTAAGAATAGACTTAGATCCCTTGTTAGTGAGTCTGTTACCAATCAGCTTGCCTTGAGGTGTCAGGATGGTAGTCCCTCTAGCATTCACTGTGCCCAGGTATCAAGTATCTGCACCCACACTTATGGTAGGCTTAGTGCATCCTATGATCTGGTGGTGATGCGGCTGAGGCTGGGCCACAGATATTACTGGGAGGTCAGTGGGGCTGACCCTGTACCTTGCCGCTTGTGTGCCAGGCCAGGGGGTCACACGCTCAAACACTATGTCCTGCAATGTTCTGCTATTAGTGCCTACCGCCCACAGGGCCACTGGGACCTGCCTGAGCTGGTGGGCTGGTTCATTAACAATAATGTTCTTTCAGCTGTGCTTAGTGAGTATCCTGCATTTGCCCCTAGATTGTAGTTCATATGTCCTGTCCCTTATGTCTGCTCCCTTGACTAAATCAAGGCCTTTATTTTTTTTTAGCACTTGTCCCCTACCATTGTATCTTTTTAGTTTCCTGGTGTTACTTACACATGTATCCTTAGTTGTATAATCACACTCTGTACTGCCTGGGGGTTGGGATGGCATGCTCCTCCCTTCTCCTTTGTTGTTTCCTTGCAACAATAAACTATCAATCAATCAATTATACGAGGGCGGACAAGGCCCCTGTAAATGGATAGCAACTGTGCGGGGGAGAAGATGTGGCGGAGACGGTATAGAACGCCCAGCCTCGAGGAAGCTGATTTAGTAAGAGAAGCGACATGAAGTTTCCAGTTGAGATTTTGAGTTAAGAATAGACCGATGATGTTTAGTGTTGAAGGTGATTGCTGAGTGTTGTCAAAGAATAGGGGATAGTTGTTTGGAAGATTGTGTCGAGTGGACACGTGGAGAAACTGTGTTTTTGAGGCGTTGAAGGACACCAACTTTTTCTTGCCCCAATCGGAAATAATAGTAAGGTCTGAGGCTAAGCGTTCTCCCGCCTCCATCCTGGAATCATTTAGTTCCTGTTGGGTGGGTCTTCTATTAAAAGAAGTTGAGTAATGCAGAGTAGAGTCATCGGCGTAAGAATAGATAGGACAGTTCGTTTTGGAAAGATCATCAATGACCAACAGAAAGAGAGTGGGAGATAGGACATAACCCTGCGGAACACCACTATTTATAGGTTTAGGGGAAGAATAGTGACCGTCTACCACAGCAGAAATAGAACGGTCAGAGAGGAAACTTGAGATAAAGGTACAGAGAGAGGGATAGAAACCGTAGGAGGGTAGTTTGGAAAGCAAAGATTTGTGATAGACCCTATCAAAGGCTTTTGATATGTTCAGCGCAATAGCAAAGGTTTCACCGAAACGGCTAAGAGAAGATGACCAGGAATCAGTTAGGAAGGCAAGGAAATCACCAGTAGAACGCCCCTTGCGGAACCCATACTGGTGATCAGATAGAAGGTCAGAAGTGGAAAGGTGCTTTTGAATCTTCCGGTTAAGGATTGATTCAAAAGCTTTAGATAGACAAGAAAGCAAAGCTATAGGATGGTAGTTTGAGGGATTGGAACGGTCACCCTTCTAAGCCACAGGCTGTATGAAGGCATACTTCCAGCGGGAAGGAAAGGTAGATGTTGACAGGTAGAGGCGAAAGAGTTTGACCATGCAGGGTGTCAGCACGGAAGCACAGTTTTTAAGGACAATAGGAGGCACTCCATCAGGTCCATAAGCCTTCTGAGAGTTGAGGCCAGAGAGAGCATAGAAAACATCATTCGTAAGAATCTTAATAACAGGCATAAAGGAATCAGAGGGGGGATGAGTAGGAGGAATATGCCCAGAATCGTCCAGAGTGGAGTTTTTAGAGAAAGTTTGAGAGAAGAGTTCAGCCTAAGAGATAGATGAGACGGCGGTGCTGCCGTCAGGACTAAGAAGAGGAGGGAAAGATGAAGAAGTGAAGTTGGAGATGTTTTTGGCAAGATGCCAGAAATCACGGGAAAAATTAGAAAAAGCAAGGTTTTGGCATTTTCTATTAATGAAGGAGTTTTTGGTAAGTCGGAGAATAGATTTGGCACGATTCCGGGCAGAAATGTAAAGATCATAGTTAGCGGGAGTTCGAAGGCTCTGGTACCTTTTGTGAGCTGCCTCTCTATCTTTGACAGCACGAAAACAAGCGTGATTAAACCAAGGTTTTTTAGCATGAGGAGTAGAGAAAGTACGTGGAATGTATGCCTCCATTCCAGAGACAATCACCTCTGTGATGCGCTGGGCACACACAGAGGGGTCTCTATCCTGGAAGCAATAATCATTCCACGGGAAATCGGAAAAGTACATCCTCTCGTCGTCCCACCGAGCTGAAACAAAATGCCAGAAGCATCGCCTCCTCGGTGGGTCCAGAGGGTGTACAGAAGCGATAGGACAGAATACAGAAATGAAGTTGAGATCGGAGGAGCCCAACGGAGAGAACAGTTTGAAAGAGTAAGCAGAAGGGTTAGAGGTAAGAAAGAGATCTAGTATGTTGGGCCGGTCTCCAAGACGGTCGGTAATATGTGTAGGGTGCTGAAACAACTGCTTTAGGTCACTGAGGACAGCAAAGTTGTAGGCTTGTTCACCAGGCTGGTCAGTGAAAGAGGATGAAAGCCAAAGCTGGTGGTGAACATTGAAATCTCCCAAGATGGAGATTTCAGCGAAGGGAGAGTGGGTCAAGATGTGATCCACTTTAGAGTTCAAGTAGTCAAAGAATTTTACATAGTTAGTAAAGTTAGATGAGAGATAAACAGCACAGATGTATTTAATTGTAGAATGACAATGAAGTCTTAGCCAGATGGTGGAAAATTCTGAAGAGTCAAGGTTGTGGGCACGAGAGCAATTGATGTCGTTGCGCACGTAGGCGCAACATCCAGCTATGGATTGAAATTTAGGATAGAGATAGTAGGAGGGAACAAAGTAGAGATTGCTGTCATTAGCCTCAGAAACCTGTGTTTCGGTGAGGAAGAGAAGGTGATGTTTAGAGGAGGAGAGATGGTGTTCCACAGAGTGAAAATTAGAACGAAGACCGCAAATGTTGCAGAAATTGAGAAGAAAAAGGCTCGAGGAGTTATCAAAACATCTCTCAGGTCGGCAGCCAGAAGGGAAGTCCTCTCTGGGGGAATTTGTGGTCCCCTCCCCAGGCGGGGACTCCGAGGCATGGTTATTGAACGCCATTTTGAATTTTGAATTTTGGGAAAAGGTGTGTGTGTTGTGTGAATGTAGTGTGGTGTGGGTAGAAGAGGATCTCTCTTTAGAGAACATGCTGAACTACTCTCTGGTGTTGATGAGACAATAGGGAAACAGTTAGTGAGGTAATGGGAAGGGTCTTTGGAGGGCTTCAGCACCCTCCTCACTTCCCATATATACCTCACCGGGAGTGGCTTGCGCCCGTTCGGTAGGTGTCTTCCTACCTAATCCAGCCAGTCTGTGACCTTGCAGCTAGTAAGCGAGGTTTGAATTTAAGAGTTGCTGCCGCAAAGGGCTGAACACGTGCTGTGAGTCATCTGTGTTGTACTGGGGCGCGGTGTTTAAATCTCTTATTAAAATATATCGCACTGTTTTTCACTGTGTGAGGTTGTGTAATTGTACTTTGGCAAATACTACTGATGCAAGAACACTACTGAGGAGATACAAGAACAGGTGAATTGTAACTTATCCGCCCGGAGCTTTAGTTACGTGTGGCCACTGTTACGTCACACAGCCAGAAGTAGTGGTTATAATGATGACGCAGACGAGTAGTTGTCACCACGAGTAAACACTACAACTGTATAAACACAAATAAAAGGGCGTCACAGCACTATTAAGACGCTAATTAGGTTGTATGACACTAAATGCGATGTAAACAAGCACAATCATTCGTTCGTTCACCTAAAAGGCTTACAGCGCCTAGGTAAGGGTTATCATTGACGTATGATCGGGTTTCGGCTGGTAGAATGGTAAGAGATGAGGTGGTGTTTGCCGAGAGGCCAACGTAGGTTTGCCAGAGGCAAAAAGATCCTGATCTTCCCCTACAAGGTTCCGGACAAGACCATCCTTTGTCTATCTCCCTACCTCCCTCCTACCCTCTCTCTCTCTCTCTCTCTCTCTCTCTCTCTCTCTCTCTCTCTCTCTCTCTCTCTCTCTCTCTCTCTCTCTCTCTCTCTCTCTCTCTCTTCCTCCCTTCCACCCCCCCCTTTTCTCTCTCTCTGGAGAGAGAGAGAGAGAGAGAGAGAGAGAGAGAGAGAGAGAGAGAGAGAGAGAGGAAGGAGGGAAAGAGGGAAATAGGGAGGTAGACAAGAGAGATGGTGCGTGTGAGAGATTTACACAAATTTTCATAGCATTTCAGACCACACAGACAGTATAGTACAGACTAGGTGGTCTGTCCTTAGAACTAAGTAATTATACATTAATCAGATAGCTCCAAAACTTTGCATTTCTAGTTTAGTAAGTATTATGTTGAAGGAAGTGTCGGTCGAGCTTGTTTATAAAGGAGTCAATCGTGTTGCACTGGACCACCGAAGGTGAGAGCTTATTCCACTCTCGTACTACAACGCTGGTGAAGAAAAATTTGGTGCAGTCTGAATTTACTTGTTTACATTTAAGTTTTGTGCCATTATTTATCGTTCGCAAAGTGTTATCGATCATAAACAGTTTTCATTTGTCCACAGTGTCATGACCTAGGCTGGGATTACGTAAGGTAGGATTTGTTACAAGTAACGTAGCCACTTAATAGCCCAGTATGTGATAGACAAGAATATGCTACCTTGGGCAAACCTTAGGCCGACTTTCACTCACTTTGTGCTTGGAGGAGGGTTAACCAAAGTCACAGTTACAAAAATAACATTAGTATTAAGAATTAGATAGTTACAGCCTCCACTTTACAGAAATAACACCATTTCTCCTCAAGTTACATTAAAGTACACTCTCCATTTCTGCGTTAATACAACACAACCAAATCTCCACTCTCTCTCTCTCTCTTACTCTTACTATGCCAAGGTATAACCACAAAATCTCTCCATAATGGCCATGGCCACTAACTCATCGTTTTCAGGGGTCACCGGCTGGCTTAACTTACAAGGTGGACAAAGCGTCGCGCTCTGCCGAGTGGCATCCGCAAAAAAGTCTTGTTTACCATACATATTGATTTTCAATGCCAATATTCTTACTAATGTAAGTTCATGGTTATTTGTCTGTGATAACTTCCGATATATACTCGAGTATATACTATTAACATCCTTTTAGAGCGGAAACAATGGTCGCATGTGTGTTGCAGCTATCTCATTTTTTACGAATGTAATATACCAAAAATGCCGTATACGCGTTTTACCTCGCCTTTGTAGAGGTTTATGCTTCGAATAAAAATGCTTAGAGAACATTATCTTTAGCTGCCTTTGTGGAAAAAGATAAATTTTATGTGGCCGAAACCGAAATAGCCTGCCCAACTGACGACCGAAATCGAAGGTCGCGAACCCTCCTGCCAGCACCACAACAAACCCGTCCTGTGAGCGTTGCGCCGTATGCCTGTGTTTCTCCCTTGCTCTTGTCTTTTGAGAACTATCAAGAGTGGACATGCCAGGAGCTGCCGATACAAAGGCCTGGCTGGGAGAAATCTCAAGCCACCTGTGACATCAAAATCAGGATCAAGATCAAGTCATTCTCAAACACCATTAATTTTATGATGAAAGTACACTATTTATGGGTTCTGTGTAAATGCATTTCTTTAAAATATATAAAAATAAAAAAATAAAAACATCGAGTTCAATCCATCAAAAGATAAAATAATAATTTGTCCCAGGAAAACAGACGGTACGAAGAGCATGAAACATCTATATACAATTATTTATATTATCAAAGTCTTTATACCATGGAGTAATGTGTAAAAGTGTTGTAATTATTCTATCTTTTCGTTTAGTGACAACATAATGTACATAGAAAATAGAGATCCAGTTGTCCAACTTTTCTGTGAAATATTATTCTGTCTGGTGAATCAGACAACTGCTGACAGAGATAGTGTCCTTGGCCATTCTCCACAATCTCCACACAACAATTCCCGCACACACTCACACCCAATCTCCCTACACTCTCAAATACACTATCTCACCACAACTCTCCACAAACCTCAACTAACCCATGTCCACACACACTCACACCTCACCCAACACCCGTAACACCAGCACTACGTCTTACCCGTCTGTTCTCAACCCTCAGCCCTGGAAGTAAACTCCCTGTCGTTCCTTTGACGTATCTCTATTCTGACCACGCCTCCAACTCCGTGACGTCAAACTTCGACACACCCCTGTTCTGACCACGCCTCCAACTCCGTGACGTCAGTGCAGAACCTGCGGGCTTGTTGGGGGCCGCGCGTTTTTCCCACATAATTTATCTTCTTACCCTAATTCCTTTTCTCTCCCGCCGTCCTGCGACCTCACAATTTAATATTTTCCTAGTTCCTTTCTCCACTTCCGTCTTCCACGTGGTTTGATATTTCCCTTAAAGTAACTTACATTAAAAATATAATATATAGTACAGGCACAAACATACAGCAATGTATTACAACATTCATAAGGCCATTGAGTTTTTTTAAAACATTCGATCAGTTTTCCACGGAGGCGACGTTTCTCAAGAGAAATCAAATTAAGGGTTGAGAACCTTTCGTCGTAAGGTTTGTTGCGCAAGGAATGGATCATTTTTGTTGCCCGACGTTGAACACCTTCTAATATAGCAATGTCCATTGCATGGTGGGGAGACCAAACTTGTACCGCATATTCCAAGTGGTGTCTGACTAAACTGTTGTAAAGTGAAAGTACTACATCTTTATTTTTTAATAAAAAGTTTCTTTTAAAGAAACGCAGCATTATGTTCGCTATATTTGCTGCGTCGATGCATTGTTGTGAGAATTTGAGGTTTGACGTGATTTTGACACCAAAGTCCTTGACGCATTGAACGCTTTTGAGTTTAACACCACGCATTTCGTAATCACACCTCTTATTTCTTGTTCCAGCTTGAAGAACCTGGCATTTGTGCATTTATGTATATTAAAGGGCATTTCTCATTTATCAGACCAAGCTGAAATTTTATGTAAATTTTCTTGGAGGTTTTATCTGCCTTCGTCAGTGAGAACCGAGTTACCAATCTTTGTGTCGTCTTCAAATTTACTAATGAGATTATTGATTCCAACGTCCACATCGCTGATGTCAATAATGAAAAGCACTGGGCCAAGAACTGAGACGTGAGGGACGTTACTAGTGACAGGCGCCCACTCCGAGTTATATCCATCGATCACCACTCTTTGGTGTTGTTGTTTTTTACAGCAAAGAGAGCAGCTCAAGGGCAAAAAAAAAAAGTATACAGGATAGAATCTGTAGGAGGGTAGTTTGGAAAGCAAAAACTTGTGCCAGACACTATCAGAGGCTTTTGATATGTCTAGCGCAACAGCAAAAGTTTTTGGAAGTGGAGAACGGCAAAAGCCAGCAAATAACTGCTCCTATATGAACAGGTAAAGGGGAGTGGTTGAAAGAGAGGTCAATTTCGGGAGGAGAGATGTCCTGATACTCTCCTCTTGAAAGAGTTCAAGTCGTAGGCAGGAGAAAATACAGATGAAGAAAGATTGTTTCAGAGTTTACCAGCGTGAGGAATGAAAGAGTGAAAATGCTGGTTAACTCTTGCATAAGAGATATGGGCAGTATAGGGATGAGCTTGAGTAGAAAGTCGAGTGCGGCGGGGCCGCAGGAGAGGGGGAGGCATGCAGTTAGCAAGTTCAGAAGAGCAGTCAGCGTGAAAATATCGATAAAAGATAGAAAGAGAGGCAACATAGCGGCAGAATTTAAGAGGTAGGAGACTGTCAGTAAGAGGAGAGGAGTTGATGAGACGAAGAGCCTTAGGGTCGTAATTTAAAACATTTCGCCGCCCAAGAACACATATTTGACAAGGCTTTCGTAGGAGTTGTGGGCATTTACAAGGGTAGTTTTATGGCTCTGGTGGTAGTTTGACCCTTCCTCTGTACCGTGAACCTAAACAAACATTCATTAGAACCCGACTGACCCCCTCTTTGACCTTTAGAAATAGCTGGTGTGAAAAGCCAAAGTGTCTTATAATACCAACCTTAGACTCTACTCTATCCAAGGGAGCTGTGGGTGTGGAACCCCCCCACACATGAGATGTATACTCCATACGAGGGCGATATATGGATAGCAATTGTGCGAGGGAGAAGAATTGGCGGAGACGATACAGAACGCCCAACCTCGTGGAAGATGATTTACTGAGAGAAGAGATGTGAAGTTTCCAGTTAAGATTTTGAGTTAAGGACAGACCGACGATGTTTAGTGTAGAAGAAGGTGACAGCTGAGTGTTGTCGAAGAATAGGGGATAGGTGTTTGGAAGATTGTGTCGAGTTGATAGGTGGAGAAAATGAGCTTTTGAGGCTTTGCAGGACACCAGATTCCCTTTGCCCCAATGGGAAATAATAGCAAGGTCAGAGGTTAAGAGTTCTACAGCCTCCAGTCTGGAGTCTTGTAATTCCTGTTGAGAGGGTCTTCTGATGAAAGAAGTTAAAAATACAAAGCAGATTCATCGGCGTATGAGTGGATAGGAGCGTTTAATGTAGAAAGAAGATCATTGTTGAATATCAGAAAGGACAGAGCCCTGCGGAACACCACTGTTGATAGGTTTTAGGGAAGCACAGTGACCGTCTACCACAGTAGAAATTGAACGGCCGGAAAGGAAACTGGAGATGAAGATACAGAGAGAAGGATAGAATCCGTATGAGGGCAGTTTAGAAAGCAAAGAGTTGTGCCAGACTCTATCGATAGCTTTCGATATGTCTAGACTAGAGCAACTGAGAAAGTTTCAGCGAAACGGCTAAGAGAGGATGACCAAGAGTCAGTTAAAAATAGCAAGAAGATCCACTAGAATGCTCCTTGCGGAACCCATACTGGCGATCAGAGAGAAGGTTAGAAGTGGATAGATGCATATCAATCTTCCGGTTAAGGATCGATTCAAAGGCTTTAGAAAGACAGGAAAGTAAAGCTATAGGACGGTTGTTTGAGGGATTGGAGCGGTCAACCTTCTTAGGCACAGGCTGTATGTAGGCGTACTTCCATCAGGAAGGAAAAGTAGATGTTGACAGGCAAAGACGAAAGAGTTTGACCAGGCAGGGTGTCATCACGGAAGCACAGAAGACATCATTCTTAAGAATCTTAATAACAGGCACAAATGAGTCAGAAGGGGGATGAGTAGGAGAAATATGCCCTGAATCGTCCAGAGTGGAGTTTTTAGAGAAAGTTTGAGAGAAGAGTTCAGCCTTAGAGATAGATGTGATGGCAGTGCTGCCGTCAGGATTAAGGAGAGGAGGGAAAGATGAAGAAGTGAAATTGGAGGAGATATTTTTGGTTAGGTGCCAGAAGTCTCTGGAAGAATCAGAAAAAGCAAGGTTGTGGTATTTTCTTCTGATGGAAGTGTTTTTGGTGAGTCGAAGAATAGATTTGGCAAGATAGGGGGGTCTCTCTCCTGGAAGCAAAAATCATTTCACGGGAAATTGGAAAAGTACATCTTCAGGTCGTCCCATCGAGCTGAAGCAAAATGCCAGAAGTACCGCCTCTTCGGTGGGTCCAGAGGCTGTACAGGAGCGATAGGACAAAATACAGAAATAATGTTGTGATCGGAGGAGCCCAACGGAGAGAACAGTTTGATAGAGTAAGCTGAAGGATTAGAGGTTAGGAATAGGTCTAGAATGTTGGGAGTGTCTCCAAGGCGGTCGGGAATACGGGTAGGGTGCTGAATCAACTGATCTAGATCGCTGAGAAAAGAAAAGTTGTATGCTTGTCGACCAGGCTAGTCAGTGAAAGAAGATCAAAGCCAAAGCTGGTGAAGAACATTGAAATGTCCTAAGATGGAGATTTCAGCAAAAGGAGAGTGGGTAAAGATGTGCTCCACTTTGGAATTCAAATAGTCAAAGAATTTTACATAGTTGGTAGAATTAGGTGAGAGATAAACAGCACAGATGTATTTAGTAATAGAGTGACAATGAAGTCTTAGCCAGATGGTGGAAAATTCTGAAGAGTCAAGGTCGTGGGCACGAGAGCAAGTGATGTCATTGCGTACATAGACGCAACATTCAGCATTGGCTTGAAATTTAGGAGAGATAGCTCAACCAATTCGGGATCCATTGGTGTACTTGATCGTCAATACCTAGTTGCTTTAATTTATAAAGTAATTTATGGTGTGGAACTTTATCAAACGCTTTCTGGAAATCAAGATAGACTACGTGCAGTAATTTGCTTAGGTCAAAAACAGAGCAGAGGTCGTTATAAAAGGTGAGTAGGTTTGATAGGCAGGATCTTTTGTTACGGAAGCCATGTTGTGAATCTTTGATTAATGAGTGGCTTTCAAGGTAACTCACAATTTTGTCTATAATTATGCTCTCGAGTAGCTTACCTACAACTGATGTTAGAGTAATAAGCTTGTTATTACCTGGTATTTTTTTATTTCCTTCCTTAAAAATCGGTGTTGCGTTAGCCTTTCTCCAGTCCGAAGGGACGATGCCTTGTCGCAAGGACATATTGAATACGGTTGTGAGAGAGGAGAGTAATTCGTTTTTGTTTCTTTAAGTACTAGTGTAGGATATACATTGTCAGGTCCTGGACTTTTATTTGTTTTATGGGATTGGAGAGCATTTAGGACTTCATCAGTATTTATTACAGAATTAGGCAATGCATGAATGAGACTTACGTTAGTGTTATTGTCGTCGCTGGTGTTGGTGGTAGTGGCGGTAAAACTGGTAGTATTAAATGCCAAGGAAAAATAATTCTTTAACAAGTTCGCAACGTGTTTCCTGTCAGTCACTATTTCACCGTCACTGTTAGTTAAGGGTCCCATTCCACTTCTGATCGCCTTCCTGTTGTTTATATAACTGAAGATGGATTTTCGATTATTTTTACAGTTGGCTGCAATGTTTTCTTCATATCTACGCTTTGCCTGACCTACCAATCTTTTTACTCTCCGCTTGGCTTCATGATAAAGTTTAGTGTTTTCGGGCGTGTTATGCTCTTTCTTTAGCCTATCAGACAAATATATCTCCTTAACCGAATGTTTAATTTCGTTATTAAACCAAGGTGGACTTTTGTTAGTGTTACTTCGCTTCTCTCAAAACAGGACACATGTATTTTGCTAAGTAAGTAATTGATTCTTAACCCGACAGAGTCGGCGGACCCATTTGTGGGCTCCCGCGAGTCGGTCCGCTGAAACGGTGGACCCCGTATGGGGCTCGCCTCAGAACGCCTAATTCGAGCTAATTGTAGGCGGTGGCGGCATAGAGCAACCCATCATGCATGCCCTGGGTCATTGCGGTGCTGTAAGATCATGGCAGACTGAATTAGCTATCCATACAGTAATCACTTGTCAAATTCTCTAAAGTAGACAACAAACGACTTTCGGCTTGATGCCACGTGTCACGAAACTGTTTATTTTGTAACAAACACCACCCAGAAAGAATGGAGTTTGAGTATAAATAAATATTTTTAACGGCTTTATGAATATGAGAGTACTCTGATATACGATCCATGCTCTTTTCTTAGTCTCAAAATGCAGTATAATGGTGCCGTTTCTCGGCCTCTTCTCGGCTTTCCCATAGCCCACGGGTTAAAGTTTAGTCAGGCTTCCTCTACGTTGCAATCACTTGATGGTTGTATTTCTGTTAGTTTTTGTCGGATTTCTACGAAATTTGCTCTTTTGAAATTGGACACCTTTACTTTATTTTCAATCACTGTTGTTTGAGCTCTAATGTCGACGCGCACTAATTTATGATCGCAAGAACCGAGATGTTCTCCTACCGTAACATTACCGACTGAATTATCTTGGGTTGCTATAACGATGTCAAGTATGTTATTTTGTTGAGTTGGCTTAGTAACCATTTGACTTAGGTAATTATCCTCTAAAGATTCGATCATTCTATGTGACTCGCCTTCTGTACCCGACAGTGTCGCCCAGTCAATATGAGCAATATTAGAGTTTCCTAATATCAGTGAGTTGTTATTAAGTGACTGCCGTAATACGCTGTACCTTTCAACATCATCTTCCAGTGATTGACCCGGAAGCCTGTAGGTGACGTATATAATTAGATTATATTTTACAGTATTTACTCACACGCACAAATGTTCAACGTTACTGTCTCTTGGTGTTCTGTCGGTAGGTTGCAAATAGCTTTTTACATTAAGGGCGACACCACCACCTCGAGAGAGAGAGAGAGAGAGAGAGAGAGAGAGAGAGAGAGAGAGAGAGAGAGAGAGAGAGAGAGAGAGAGAGAGAGAGAGAGAGAGGAATAACGACTTACAACACGCAACTAAACTAGTGAATGATTTGTGTGTGTGTGTGTGTGTGTGTGTGTGTGTGTGTGAGAGAGAGAGAGAGTCAGTCATCTCTACCGCAAGAATAATCTGACCTGACCTGTACCACCACTACCCATCTCTCTCTCTCTCTCTCTCTCTCTCTCTCTCTCTCTCTCTCTCTCTCTCTCTCTCTCTCTCAATTTATTAGTTATTATTTTATTTGTTTACTCTGAAGATAATGGTCAGTTCTTGCACAAGAAAGTTGGAGAGCACAGGACAGTGATGAGCTTGAGTATTGCATTTAACGATGACTCCTTTGCAGAAAGCTCTCCATATGTAAAAATAAAGAATGAGAATAGTGATTTGTTCATGCACTAGGAAGTTCGACAGCACAGCACAGGGATGAGCTTGAGTATAACGTAAAGGATAATACTAAATGAAGATCATCGCTAACTCTTTCACTTGGAAGTTGCAGTACAGGATGAGGTTGAGGGTTACATTTAGGATGAGTCACTTGCATGTTTTGGGACGACTGAACTCACCCTCCGCGACGATGACAGTGATGACGTCGGGCGTGGGCAGCGGGGGCGAACTGGGCGCCAAGAGGGTGAGCGGGTGTGTGTGTGGCCGCTTGGAGGACACGGCCACCTGCACAGTCTCGTTGGCCTCCACGCCCACGCTCCGCAGGGTGGCCTCGTCCCCTAACACGCGGCCCCGCACCACCAGCTAAGGGGAGACAGTCAGGCGGAGGTCAGCTAAAGGTTCACTCCATCTACAGCTTGTTTGGGGCATTGGAACAGTGTAGAGCCAGTTAAGGATGATAAAGCACGTAAAAACACTGCTAACCAAAAATCGAATTAAAGGCAGACCGAGAATGATTACTGTAAAATAAAAACATTCAATGTAGAATGGAACAGCCATAAAATGCGACCCTGCCAGGTGAGTACAGACTATTATAATCTACGTGCATTTTTGTATATTACAGTCACGACGTGTAAAACCTGTGCCGGGCTTACCTGCAGGTACTGTGCGGGGACCTGCGTAGTATGGCTGAGTTGTGCCCTGAGTAACTGTGCCGGCTGGGTGAGCGGCCACGCCCGCGTGATGACGCCCACGCCCGTCTCCAGCACCAGCTTCACGGTGGCCACCGGCCCGCCCTCCGCCCAGCCGCCCTGCCGAGGGGAAGGTTATCAACAAGCCGAGGCAAGCTTACTAACCAAACAATGTGACACACACGCCCACTGAACTGACACCCCCGCCACCTCGCCGCAGTCCCAGCAGGTCACCGAGTCCTCCCTTACCTCGTCGTCGTCGCCGTCGTCATGGCCACCTTGGGGGCCCGCGTGAGGCGTCCAGGCGTGCACGTCTCGGCCCCAGCCCCCGCCCGCCACGGCAGCCGCCTCGCCCTCCACGTCCGTCACCACCAGCGCCTCGCCATTATTCCAGTCTCCAGCCCTCCGCAGCACCCTGCCGCCGGGCGATGACTTGGGTCGCGCCGCCGGCCGCGACCACTGTTTTTCGGGGCGGGGAGAGTCCCGGCGGGGCGAGTCCTGGCAGGGGGAGCCAGCCTCGGCCTCGCTGTGGCCGCTGGAGGGCGTGGTGGAGTCCTCCGGCTGCTCTACGTTGGGGGACATGGCGGCTCCTGCCGCCTTGCCGCGCCGACAGGCACAAGCGGCGGCGGCGATCGTGGGGTAGCTCCTGCCACCTGGCTAGCGTAGACGACACTGGCTTGCGGTGGACCTGTAGACCTGCACACACACACACACACACACACACACACACACACACACACACGCTACCTCTGTAAAGCACACGCGAGCTTGACACCAGGCTCAAAATAATGTATTCAACTCTCACTCTCATAGTTTCACGTTTACGCTTTTCTCTCCGGTTACAAACATGACCAACACACACACACACACACACACACACACACACACACACACACACACACACACATATTGTTGAGGTGGTGGTGGCGGCGGGCTGACCAATCGATCCTGACCTCACCTGCCGCCCTCACGCCCTCACGTGAATCACCTCTCATTAGCGCCGCCAACTTTGCCGCACCAACATAAGCACAAAGTTGTTTTATTTACATATCAATTGATGGAAATATTTGAGGGGACTTTGTCTACCAATGCAAATCGAAAGTCTTGCAAACGCTGAGTGGATGACGCAACAAGTCCACCGCCGAGTGTATATCTACATATAATCGTTTATTGACACGTTACTCAGTTTTCTTTTTACTTTTACTTTTTTTCGCCAATGGGTGTTGTTATTGCACTTACCAAGGATTTATAGGTAGTTTCACGTGTTTGACGCTCTGTTTGAAACCCACTATTATTATCATTATCATTATTATTATTATTGATATTGTAATTATTATTATTATTATCATTATAATAATAATAATAATAATAATTATTATTATTATTATTATTATTATTATTATTATTATTATTATTATTATTATTATTATATTGCTATAATTATTACACTCACGCAAACAAATAAACATACGTATTCAGGTAGTTTATTTACGCAAGCACACACACACACACACACACACACACACATCGACCAATAGGCTGCACGTGGCTGGTCAGCATGGCGGGGCTGGACTGATGAACCGCTTGTGTACTGCTGTTGTCATGGTAACGGAGAGAGAAAATTACATAGATTTACATAGAAAATCAGACCACACAGACCCCATGGTCCAGACTAGGTGGTCTGTCCTTAAACCTAAGTGATTTTACATTAATCAGATGGCTCCAAAACGTTGCTTTTCTACTCTACTATCCATATCAGACCCAATGAAATACCGTTTTTCGCAAATATCTTTCAAACGAAGACTCGGATCCGCATGGGGCTTTGGCACAGATTGCTTCACACACTCCGCTAATTTTTGACGCTATTGTGCATTGCCAGATGCGGTTAATTACAGCGTTTACTCGTGACTGTGATGGCAAAACCTGCGTGAGCCACTTACACATTCGAACAGGTGAGGCGTGACGTATTTGTGACGTGTATCCACCGCCTACCTCCACCCCTGGCTTCCCCTACTCCCACCCCTCCCTTTCCCTCCCTCCAACCCTCCTTCTCCCCCGCACCCTCTCCTCCCGCCCTCTTTCTCCCCCATACCTGCCCCCCCTTTACGTTACGTTGAGCGCATGATGGGATGAAGCACGTAGCTGACCCTTGATCATTTATAGGAAATCGCAAAAGAGACGGAAAGGAATAAGGATGGAATTGAAGCGGGAATTTATTGCAGAGTAAAAACGTGAAACGAAATTGGAGGAATACATGAAAATTTTCTTCGGATATTAGGAAAAGACTGCTATAAGATATGTGCTCATGTAGATAGCTATGTTAAAAAGTCATAGCACACAAAAATAGACAGCGAGTATATGATGGGTGGATTAATAATGTAAATAACTGACCACATATGTTACTTCAAAATTCATCACCATCGACAAACAGGTCATCCTCGTCATCACTGTTGATACTGATGCAGACTTCATATAATTTATATTTATCTGCCATTTATTCAAGTCATACGTGTGCATGTATTCATATCTCGTGTACGTCGCAAGTGAGAGAGAGAGAGAGAGAGAGAGAGAGAGAGAGAGAGAGAGAGAGAGAGAGAGAGAGAGAGAGAGAGAGAGAGGGGGAGAAAGAGGGCGGGGGGAGTGAGTGCGGGGAGAAGGAGGAGGGTAGGAGGGAGGGAAAGGGAGGGGTGGGAGTAGGGGAAGCCAGGGGTGGAGGTAGGTGGTGGATACACGTCACAAATACGTCACGCCTCACCTGTTCGAATGTGTAAGTGGCTCACGCAGGTTTTGCCATCACAGTCACGAGTAAACGCCATAATTAACTGCATCTGGCAATGCACAATAGCGTCAAAAATTAGCGGAGTGTGTGAAGCAATCTGTGCCAAAACCCCATGCGGATCCGAGTCTTCGTTTGAAAGATATTTGCGAAAAACGGTATATCATAGGGTCTGATATGGATAATAGTTAATATTAAGTTCAAGGAAGTGACGGTCGAGCCTGTTTTTTAAAGGAGTCAATCGTGTTACACTGGACCACTGATGGTGAGAGCTTATTCCATTCTCGCACAACAAAGTTGGTGAAGAAAAATTTGGTGCAGTCTGAATTTACTTGTCTACATTTGAGTTTTATGCCATTGTTCCTCGTTCGCAAAATGTCTTCGATCATAAACAATTTTGTTCTGTCTACATTCGTGAAACCATTAAGTATTTTAAAACATTCGATCAGTTTTCCTCGGAGGCGACGTTTCTCAAGAGAGAACATGTTAAGGGTGGAAAGCCTTTCTTCGTAGGATTTGTTGCGCAAGGAAGGGATCACTTTTGTTGCTCGACGCTGAACACCTTCTAGTTTAGCAATGTCCTTTGCATGGTGGGGAGACCAAAACTGTACCGCATATTCCAAGTGGGGTCTGACTAAAATATTGTAGAGCGGAAGTATTACGTCTTTATTCTTGAATAAAAAGTTTCTTTTAATGAAGCCCAACATTCTGTTCGCTTTATTTGCTGCATCGATGCATTGATGTGAGAATTTGAGGTTTGACGCGATTTTGACCACCAGGACCTTAGCGCATTGAACGCTTGTGAGTTTAACGCCGCACATTTCGTAATCGAACTTCTTATTTTTTATTCCAACTTGATGGAACTGGCACTTGTCTACGTTAAAGGGCATCTCCCATTTATCCGACCAAGCTGAAATTTTGTGCAAATCCTCTTGGAGGTTTTGCCTGTCTTCGTCAGTGAGAACCGAGTTACCAATCTTTGTGTCGTCTGCAAATTTACTAATGCGATTATTGAGTCCAACATCCACATCGTTGATGTAAATAATGAAGAGCACTGGGCCAAAAACCGAGCCCTGAGGGACGCCACTAGTGACCGGCGCCCACTCTGAGTTAAATCCGTCAATCACAACTCTTTGTTGTCTGTTTCTCAACCAATTCGCGATCCATTGATTTACTTGACCGTCAATGCCTATTTGCTTTAATTTATAAAGTAATCTATGATGTGGGACTTTATCAAACGCTTTCTGGAAATCAAGATAGACTACGTCCAATGATTTGGTTACGTCGTAAACTGAGAAGAGATCGTTATAAAAGGTCAGTAGGTTTGACAGGCAGGATCTTTTGTTACGGAAGCCATGTTGTGAATCTCCAATTAATAAATGGCTTTCGAGGTAACTCACAATTTTGTCTCTAATTATGCTCTCGAGTAGCTCACCTACAATTGAAGTTAGACTAATGGGTCGGTAGTTGCCTGATATTTTTTTTTTGTCTCCTTTCTTAAAAATCGGTGTCACGTTAGCCTTTTTCCAATCCGAAGGGACGATGCCTGGTCGCAAGGACATATTGAATACGGTAGTGAGGGAGGAGAGTATTTCGCTCTTTGTTTCTTTAAGCAGTATGGGATATACTCTGTCGGGTCCGGGACTTTTATTTGTTTTAAGTGAATGGAGAGCTTTAAGGAATTAATCGGTTGTTATTTCAAAATTAGGCAATGCATGCTCGAGATTTACAATAGGACTGGTGTTGGTGGTAGTGGGAGGAAGACTGTTAGTATTAAACACCGAGGAAAAGTATTTGTTTAAGAGGTTTGCAATGTGTTGGCTGTCAGTCACTAGTGCACCGTCGCTGTTTGTTAAAGGTCCAATACCACTTTTGATCGCCTTTCTGTTGTTTATGTAACTGAAGAAAGATTTCGGATTATTTTTACAGTTGGCTGCAATATTTTCTTCATATCTACGCCTTGCCTGACATACTAGTCTTTTTACTTGTCGCCTGGCATCATTATAAAGTCTAATATTTTCGGGCGTGCTTTGTTCTTTCTTTAACCTGTAAAACAATTTTTTCTCATTGACTGATTGTTTAATTTCGCTATTAAACCACGGTGGGCTTTTATTTGTGTTAATTCGCTTCTCGCACAAGGGGACGAATGTGTTCTGCTGAGTGAGTAAGTGATTTTTAAAGCTTAGCCAGGCTTCTTCTACGTTACCGTCATCTGATAGTTGTATTTCTGTTAGTTTTTGTCGGATTTCTACGAAGTTAGCTCTTTTGAAATCGGGCACCTTTACTTTATTTTCAGTCACTGATGATTCAGCTCTAATGTCGACGCGCACTAATTTATGATCGCAAGAACCGAGGTGTTCTCTTACCGTGACATTACTGACTAGGTTATCTTGGGTCGTTATAACAAGGTCGAGTATATTATTTTGTCGAGTTGTCTCAGAAACCATTTGGCTTAGATAATTTTCTTCTAGAAATTCAATCATTCTATGTGACTCGCCTTCTGTACCTCACAGTGTCGCCCAGTCGATATGGGGGAGGTTAAAGTCTCCTAATATCAGTGAGACGTTGTTATTAAGTGACTGCCTTAAGACGCTGTACATTTCAAGGTCGTCAACGAGTGATTGCCCGGGAGGTCTGTAGGCGACAGATATATTTAAATTGACTTTTGCAATGTTTACTCGTACGCACAAATGTTCAACGTTACTATTTCTTGGTGTCTTTTCAGTGGGTTGCAAATAGCTTTTGACAAAAAGGGCGACACCACCGCCTCTACGGTTTACACGATCTTTGTTGAAGAGTCTGTAGCCATCTATGTTGTATTCGGAGCTTAAATCAATATTTGTGGTGTCGATAAATGTTTCGGTTATAGCAATTATGTCAAAATTTTCTGTTAGAGCAAGACATCTCAGTTCATCAAATTTGTTTCTTAGGCTACGCGCATTGAAACTAATGATTTTTAAGTTATCTAGAGGCTTGGTAATAGAGGTGGTGGTACTTGCGGGATCACAGTTATGGGTTTGTTGCGATGCACGGCGTCTATTTACACGGGCGGGGTGGAGGGACGTGGCTGAGACTCATTTTTTGATCGGATGTCACGTACTGCGTCGTTGAGGAGCCTTCCGAATCTGGCTGCCCCGATGGGAGACAGGTGCAATCCGTCCCTGTGGAAGAGCTTACTTTGTCCATAGAAATTGTCCCAGGCGTTGAAGAACTCCACGTCAAGCTCCCAACAAAGTCTGTAAGCGGTTGTTTAGGCTGAAGGCCTTACTGAAAAAGTCGCTCTCCGCCCAAGTCCGTGGTAGAACTCCTGAAATAAAAATGTAAGGGGATCTAGACTTATACTGCTGGATGAGCCTACGGTACTTGTCCAGGAGTTCCTCAGACCGGGTCGTGGTGACGTCGTTCGTACCTGTGTGAATAACAAACAGTGAATCATTAGTAGCCTGGGGGGAGATCTCTTCGAGAGCAGCAGTTATATCGTCGATCCCAGCACCAGGATAGCAATAGTTCCGTCTTCGACGAGGAACTCTGCCGCAGAACTCAACGACCTGCTGGCGAATCATGGAGTCACCCACCAGGAAGGTGCTCCTGCTCGTCCTCCTCCTCCAGAATGGCAAACCTGTTGAAGCAATGAACAGGATAAATCGCTTGTCTGGCTGGTTTGGCTCCTCCATTCACGACGGTGAAGCCATCATGGGCGTTGCCACTAGCATCCTCCCGCTGCGTGGTGTTGTCCGCTAGTGTCGACGGTACCGCTGAGGGCAAGGGGGCGGTTGGAGAAGGGTTTGGCACCACGGGAACGTTAGCCTGGATGAATTCCTGCAAGGAGGCAACAGTGCGAGAAAGCTCTATTATTTTATTCTGACCTGCTTCCATCTTCTAAAAATAATATCGGCCCACTACTATTAAGTGGCAATACGATTAGTGATGATAAAGGCATGGCGTCGGTCCTAAATTCAACCTTTAGTAGTGTATTTACAAAAGAGAACATGACATTGATTCCAGCCCCGAAGAAAATTTTTCAAGGCCCTGAAGAACATAAGCTTGCATTGACCGAAATTGATATCAGCGAAGTGCGTGCGTACCTGCAGAAAATAGATCCAAATAAATCTCCGGGCCCTGACAATTTATCTCCTCGCGTGTTGAGAGAATGTAGTCAACAGCTAAAATTACCCATAACATTAATATTCAACAAGTCATTAGCACAGGCCAGTGTGCCTCTCGAGGGGAAAAAGGCCAATATTACCCCGATCGTTAAAAAAAGGAGATAAAAAAACAAGCCAGTAATTATCGTCTTATCAGCCTTACGTCTGTCCTAATTAAACTATTCGAAAAAATAATCAGGGATAAAATGATCACTTTCCTTGAATCAAATGATTTGATAACTGATAGTCAGCACGGATTTCGTAGTAATCGGTCTTGCCTTACCAACCTATTAACTTTTTTCAACGATGTTTATACATGTTGGGACGCCCGAAGCCCATATGACGTAGTTTACCAAGATTTTCAGAAAGCGTTTGATAAAGTTCCTCACGTTAGGCTTATTTCTAAACTGCGTTCCCACGGTATTAACGACCATCTATGTGCGTGGATTCATGACTGGCTCACCAACAGAGAACAACGTGTAGTTCTTAATGGTGAAGCATCGGATTGGCAACCCGTCACCAGTGGCGTGCCCCAAGGTTCGGTCCTGGGGCCAACACTATTCATAATTTACGTGAACGAATTAGAAACTGATATCCTATCAAAAGTAGCCAAATTCGCCGACGACACCAAATTAGGAGGTACGGTAATGAACAGTCAAAGTTGCGAGAATATTCAATCAGACTTAATAAGACTTGCCGACTGGAGCGAAAAATGGCAAATGAGTTTTAACGTAGATAAATGTAAAGTAATGCACATAGGTGAAAAAAATCCTAACTTTAAATATCAGATTCAAGGACATGAGCTTAGCGAAGTAAAACAAGAAAAAGATCTTCGTGTCATTATCAGTAACACTCTTAAAATGAGTGAGCAATGTTCTGCAGCGAGTAAAAAAGCCAATATGATGTTAGGATTAATATCATGAAACTTTGATTATAAATCACCCGAACTTATGAAGATATTATATTTAACATTTGTAAGACCACACTTAGCATACGCCGTTCAGTTCTGGTCACCGAACTATATCAAAGATCAAGTTTTGCTAGAAAGGATACAGCGACGAGCAACCAAACAAATTCCAGCGCTCCGAAACTTGCCATATGACGAGCGTTTAAAGCGTTTAGATATGTTTTCCCTAAAAAAGCGAACGATAAGAAGGGACTTAATTGAAGTGTTCAAAATCCTTAATGGATTCGACAACATTAAACCAGATAGTCTATTTCAGAGAGACACCAACACAATAACACGCAGCAACGGTATGAAGTTAAAGGGAAACCGATGTAACACATTGGTGCGCAAAAGTTTTTTTCAATAACAGAGTCGTCCATCACTGGAATAGACTCCCACCGTCAGTAGTTAGCGTGCAGAGTATCAATAGCTTCAAGTCTTCATCGGATAAGTACTTCAGGGATATAAGATTATACTGACCCTTCTTCGCATGTTTTCAGACAGATTGCAGCAAGACGTCAACCTAAATCCATATTATTCTCCCCCACAACCTAGATTGCAAGTAGCGTAAGTTAACATTAGAGTAAAGCAACAGTTAATGTCCGCATGACAGGTGGAGTGAGGTGTGGGTGCAGTAAGGTGACAGGTTACTGGTGCCGTGCCTAGTACCGCCGGTAAAACGAGGATCAAGCCTCCACCTGTGCCCCTGAAACTACACCTTACCCATCGTGAGTATTAGGGGGGATCCTGAGGCTGCCCTGTGTAGGCCACTCGGCTCCCTCCAGTCTCCTTGTGTTTCTGTGTTCTTATGTTCTTATGTAATGAAGTCATTTTCCCACACAGCTTAGGTTACCAGTAGTGTAAGTTAAGGGTAGTAATTTCCTCTTATTTCTCTCTTTACTGTAAAATTTCCATGGCCCTTTCTTCCTTAAAGGTACATGGTGTTCTCATCTAACTATTTCCTGCCGGCACGTTGCCGGAGGGAAAGGTGGGTGGGGAGGAGCCTTCATCTATTCTGTCCTGTCCTACCACACGTAGATTAGCGGTAGTAAACAGACACCCTCGTCGTAGACCGATAGGTCTTCTGGTGTCTGTTCTTCCTAGGTATTCTCTTCTTGCTCCTGCAGTCTTGTCTCGAGATGCTGCCTGGTGAGAGAAAGCTCTATTATTTTATTCTGGCCTGCTTCCATCTTCTCTTCCCGCTCCTGCAGTCTTGTCTCGAGATGCTGCCTGGAGAGACACAGTCGACAGACAGCAGAACGCCCTGTAAAAAAAGTGAGCTGAGAAGCTACCGTTACAAGTACTGCACTTCTTAGGCGCCATCTTAGCTGAAATGAAAGAGATAAAAACACAGAGTGAAGGGGATTAGGAAAGGGGGTGAGGTGTGTGAGAGGTAGTTTAGTAATGGAGGAAAAGTGAGAGAGAGGAGGAGTAGGAAGGGATGTGAGGTGAGTAAAGAGGGGGAAAGAGAAGCGGTGAGTGAGGTGTGTGAGATCAAGGAGGATTAGGAAATAGGTGAGGTGAGTGAGAAGGGGTTTGGAAAAGGAGGTAAAGTAGGAGAGAGGAGGAGTAGGAAGGGATGTGAGGTGAGTGAGGTGTGTGAGATCAAGGAGGGTTAGGAAAGAGACGAGGTGAGGTGGGTGAAGGGATGGGTAAATAGGCTGTGAGGTAAGGTGAGTGAGGGGGGGGGAGGGCTTAGAAATATGTGGAGGTGAGGGAGGAGTAGGAAGGGCTAATCCTCTAGGGAATTTGTAGGGAGGAGGAGCAGAAGGGAGGTGAGGTGAGCGAGGGTGGGGGGACTTAGGTGAGGTGAGGGAAAGGGGGGTAGGAAGGGTTAATCCTCTAGGGGATTTAAAGAGGGTGTAGTGAGGAGTAGCAGATTGAATCCTCAGGGAATTCAAAGGGTGAGTTGTCGACACACCCAAATCACGCGTGAAAAACTCGGGAACACAACAACACACTCGAAACACACGAAGCACTCAGAAAATCAAGCATAAGCACGATTAAACACCCTCAAGTCACTCGCAAAAACACCGGAAACACAACAGCACACTCAAAACAAGAGAGAGAGAGAGAGAGAGAGAGAGAGAGAGAGAGAGAGAGAGAGAGAGAGAGAGAGAGAGAGAGAGAGAGAGAGGGGATTGGGTCATTGCCGTCTCGATATTGAGAAGGCCTGACAGCACAAAATATGAGTCATCCAACTTAGGCCGAGAGTGTCCCGCGCTCTCCAACTAAAGTTATTTTATTGTGTTTTAATGCATGTCTTTGTGGAAGATATATTTTTTCTGTGATAAATAAAGATTTTCCAACATTAATATCTTATAAGCATCATCAAATCAGACATAACAAAGAGGAAATAGATAAGATATAGTATAAGGAGAGGGAGAAATATTCACATAAAAAATCATATAAATACATTGACAGTCGTAGCTGGGTACTCCTATTAGACTGATTTGTCACCGTTTCTAAACATCTCTTTTTGACATTCATAACGCTGTCGTTATATTTACTATTAATCAACAAGCCGATCCTCCATCCCTATACTAGACAACTCAGTCACCTGGTATCTGGCAACTACGACTGCTACAACTCCGTATTAGTGGAAACTATTAACAAAAGTGCATAGAAAAGCAAAGTCAGGGGAAGAATAGAACAGAAAAACACCTAGCTTCAGCGTGAAATGTATAAGTGTGCACTGTGAAGTGACTAGTGCATCGTGTGAAGTATAGAAGTGTTGAGAAGGAGGATTTAAGAAGTGCTACAAACCTTTAAAGGTCAAAAGAAGAAGAAGAATGAACAAATGCGTGAACAAATGCGTGAACAAATGCGTGAGTAAGTTACATAATACTGAAAAGGAACGTGTGTGAATAAGAAGAAAAGAGGAACGAGAGGAGGAGGACCTAAAGCTGGCGTCACACAGGGCAAATTTCGACCAACATGTTGGTCGTTTTTGTTGGCTGTTGGGCAAAACGAATAACAACCAACAAGATCTGACGGGTCGGGAAAAATGGACAACAGATGTGACGTCAGACTGGTTGGGAGGAAACGGGGTCAAATGGCATTCGTGGTATAAGCTGTAAATGTACATTGAAAATCACTCATCGTCCATATTTACTCAAAGTGTCAACGGTAAAACTCCAAAAACCGACGTACATGTGCAAGTAAGCGTTTGTGATTTATTTGCCCACTGTGTAAAGTTATTTATAACACTTAACTGACTGTATGTTGGGTCGCCGCCCCCGGCACCGGGGCCATGGAGTTGCCAGATTGGGCGAAATGTAGCGGATTGGGCGACTTATGAAGGCTATACGCTACTTAACTTTTTAATCCACTACTTGCTACTTAAATTTTGAGTAATTCTGAAATGTGTTGGGCTACTTCATGTTGAAATCCGGTACTTTTTGATGTGTGAGTAGGCTACTTATGTGTGAGTAGGCTACTTATCGTCAAAAGAATCTGGCAACTCCGGCCCGGTTCCCGCCCGGGGTGGAGTCTGTACAAGGCGCGAGATATAAACAAAGTTTAACAAACTAGCCATGGACGCCCCCAATGCCTCTTCTGACGTTTCTACAGTCGTAGCACATGCTTCATTATGTGCAATGCAGCAGCACAATCTTCTTAATTCTCAATATCATTCCGATTCATGGTAAAGTGGCTGGAGATGATGCTGGCGTGGTGTTTGTTGTTGGAGCGCGGCGTTAACACAACAGTGTTCAGGGTCACAGTGTGATGCACAACATTGTTGGTTGGCGATATCACCAACAAAAACGAGCAACATGTTGGGAGAAATTTGCCCTGTGTGACGCCAGCTTAAGAAGAAATACAAAGCGTTACATATCAAAAGAAGAGGAAAAAGAAGAAGACGTTGCCAGATAGCAGGGCCCGTATCCTCGACAAATATTAATACTAAACTTGGTATTAACTTTCGACTTTAGTATTAACTTCAGTCTCCAAGTGTATCCTCAACAACTATTAGCCTAATACCTACTGTTAACTTTGGTATTAACTTGGGAGTGCTGGCGAGGACTTCTAAACACTTAATAGTAAAGTTAATAGTGAATCCCAGACCCAGACCCATATCAACATGGCCGCCGGACTTCCTCGCCCAGCCCGCCTCCGCAATTAGAGTTCGATAGGACGCTTTGGAACTGTATAACGATGGTGATCTTGTCAAGAGATACATATTAGACCGTGCAGGAATGGAGTATGTGACTGATTTGGTGAGAAGAGAGCTACAAGATCCAGTTCAAAGGGAGCATTCCCTCACCCCGGGGTTGAAATTGATTTTGACTTAAAGATACTTGGCTACAGGAAAAATGCTGCAGTGTTCAAGTGATGAGTTTGGGGGTAAGCCAGAGTAGTGTAAGCAGGGTGATTGCGGAAACTCTGGCCGCCCTCAGTGCCCCGTAGGTAGTCGGGAGGTTTATTCAGTCTCCCCTTGAAAGGGTGGAGATCCGTGAAAAGCAAGCAGAATTCTACCAACTTGCCGGTGTTGTGGGAGTGATAGACTACACCCATG
Organism: Eriocheir sinensis; assembly: GCF_024679095.1. Classification (NCBI taxonomy): domain Eukaryota; kingdom Metazoa; phylum Arthropoda; class Malacostraca; order Decapoda; family Varunidae; genus Eriocheir; species Eriocheir sinensis. The sequence goes on along the minus strand of NC_066513.1, from coordinate 10,466,300 downwards.
TGAAAATAATGGCACCAAAGGAAAACGAAGTAGTTTATGTGAACAGAAAAAAAAAAAAAACATAGTTTGAACATACAATTAGTGTTTGATGCCTTTGTTATTGATTAAAATGTGAAATATTTGAGTTAAGGAAAACAAAACATGGGAAAAAAACTTTTATTTGTAGCAGAAATGCAAATGAAAAAGATGACATTAAAATTGCATTAAAATGTAATTTAGAATATGATTTATATTATTGTTGCTTTAAAATCAAGTTAGAAAACAAATTACTCCTGCCGCTTATTCGTATTGAGATAATGGCGGTAAGAAAGCTTGTTAGTGACGTCTGCCAGTGTGAGGGAGGAGGAACGAAAGGTCGAGGTGACCACATCGCGAACATCATGACTTATAAGTGAAGTAAAACGAGGTTACATGGTTTCTGTTTACAAAGTTCCAAGTGGAAAAACAACTTTATTGTGAATTCAGTGTATACTTTTCTGGAGTATTGTGTTTACTGAGTGAATTGTTGACCAATCTGTTGCTATTTGTGTCTTGCTTGAAGATATTCATCATTGGATTCAAAGCTATGGTATTAACGTGCAATAGTCGTCATAACAAAATACGTAGTAATTAATTATATATGTCAACCTATTTATTTTCATGAGATCATGGTATGACCACTGAAAAACATAGCTTTTTTATCTTGGCTCCATTACAAATTCAGTATTTAATTACTCATATATTAAATAAAGTAGTGGAATCTAGTTTTCAGCATCTTTTATTATGCCAGTATTCTAAGCACTCTGCTTGCAAACATGCTTAGGTTTATGTTGTCAGCTTGGGTCAGACTTAGGTGAACACTTTACCAAGTGACCTAAGATTACTCAATGCTAGCAAAGCTATGGTATTAACGTGCAATGGTCATCATACCAAAATACGTAGTAATTAATTATACATGTCAACCTATTTATTTTCATGAGATCATGGTATGACCACTGAAAAACATAGCTTTTTTATCTTGGCTCCATTACAAATTCAGTATATAATTATTCATATATTCAATAAAGTAGTGGAATCCAGTTTTCAGCATCTTTTATTATTATGCCAATATTCTAAACACTCAGCTTGCAAATACGCTTAGGTTTATGTTGTCAGCTTGGGTCGGACTTAGGTGAACACTTTACCAAGTGACCTAAGATTACTCAATGCTACCATATAGGTATACTACATCTCTGATTGTGAGTGCAACAGAGAGCACTGGAGAGCAGCATGAGTCTAATTAGGTGCTAATGAATATCCTGCCTGCATCACAGACAACATAAAATGCAAATATGATCGGTGCCTAAAGGTGTTATAAGCTAATGATGGTAAAAAAAAAAAAAAATATATATATATATATATATATATATATATATATATATATATATATATATATATATATATATATATATATATATATATATATATATATATATATATATATATATATATATATATATATATATATATATATATATATATATATATATATATATATATATATATATATATATATATATATATATAAAACTGTCTGCCCTAATGTCCTTCCCACTTTTGAAGTCCAAATGACGCCCCTGATTGTAACAACGTATCTTGTAACACCCAAGACTGGGTGCCGGTGCAAATCTCATTTAGCACCGAGAAATTAATCTAGGCTTTAGGGAACTCGGAAAAATCCAAGTTAGAGAGTGCTGACTGTGGGGATTCAGCCAGTGACCTTCGACATACAAAGCCATGCCTGTCAGTCGAGCCAATAAAGGTAAAGGTAAAGTTGGGGCATACGCTGTAGCAGTGCGTGGCCACGGTGCTCATCTCCGTAACATTGGCCCTTGAGCCTGTGGTGGGAGGGAGCCCATTACCCCGGGACACAGGGCCAGTGTGACATCCTGGTTACCACAGTTTCCCCAGGTAGTCATTTATCGACCAGCCCGAGAGGGAGAATGATCAGCTGGGTGAGCTGCACGCCGACTGCCCGGGCCGGGATTCGAACCTGGGCCCACGTAGAAGCCAGGCATGCTGACCACTAGACCACGGAGGCGTATTGGAGCCCAATCTCAAGTGAACCCACTCACAATGGCACACAATTTTATTTCTGGTAAATTTTGTGCTTTGAATGAATTTGCTAACCATTTCTGTCGAAAAACAGCAGAGATTATTTTTCACCCCTTCCACCCTAACCTCCTCAGTAATAAAATAAAAAAAGTGACAAAATCATAGCCTTGAGGCAGTAATATTCAGCCCCAGCATCAAAAATTTATGCTGCTGCCCTATGAAAGGCATCTCTTAACTCCGATGAAGTAGGTGGTGACTGTGGTGGAGCAGCTTCATTGTCATCCCTTGCAGTGGCAGGTGTCATTGGGTCAGCAGATGATGAAGCAGTGGCTGGTGTCATAAGGCCAGCAGATGATGAAGCTGTGGCAGGTGTCATTGGCCCAGCAGATGATGAAGCAGTGGCTGGTGTCACAGGGCCAGCAGATGTTGAAGCAGTGGCTGTTGCCGGAGCAGCGGATGGTATCTTTTCCACAAGCAATGAACAATGTGCTGGGATGGTCTCTAGCAATACAGCAGCGGGGCTGAAAAAAAGCGTCATATATTAGTCATGATTAATGCATATAATTTAACCCCTTAACTGCGGATTTCCTACAAGAAAACATCACCAAACTACAGAAATGGAACAAATAGTGGCTGCTACAATTCAGTGAAGAAAATGTAGTCCTACACCTTGGGAGGGGATATCCAGCATACCAATACCATATGGGAAACGCTCCATTATCCACCGCAGAGGCAGAGAAAGACCTGGGACTATTATGTTACCAGTCTACCAGTGAAAGCCAAATCCATGCCAATCGTAGCGGATGGGTTAAATAGGTACGTAGTTGAAGAAAAAGGGTCTTAAAGGTGAAATATTACTTATTAACAGAAATATTCCACTATTTGTTATTGGATGTAAAATAATTGACTGATAAAGTGTGTATCTACAAAGAATATGAATTTAAGAGTGATTAATAAATTGTTTTAATGAGAATATAAAAGTTTTTTGCCAAAAACATACAGGCCAGTCAATATTTCACTGCTACTTGACTGCTGCTGCTGTTGCTGCTGTCCTATCCCTAGCACATCATCAGCTGTGTCAATGCTGAATGGCTCTGGTACCCCTTCAAATACATGAGACTAGCAGCCTATGATGTCATACACCAGTTTATCTACCACAGTTAATGTCTGCGTATCTGTGGTGCTAGGGGAAATGTCATTGTTATGAAAGGGCAGGGGTAAACCAGTGTATGCTGTGAGGCCTTGGTGTGGAAGTTCCCTGTCTGAACTGTGCAGCTAATCCCCCATACAGTGAGGGCAGTGAGGGCCTTTTTTACTCCCTCAGGGGCTGTGCAACTGAGAGAGTGGTGTACATGAGTGTGAATGTGTGAGTGAGTGTGTGCCTGTCTTGGCTAAAACCCCTCATTGGGGGAAGATAGCCAAGGTATTTAGATAGATTGATAGTCATTGACAGATGAAAATCAAAAAAATTTATATATCAAATGTACAGTTCACTGCTATGAACTTATTAACTTTAAGCTGAAATAAAGGCATTGTGGCCAGTATAGCTGCATTCTGTGAGCACATAAAAAACTAACTAATATAAGTTTTACATTTAAAGACATAACAACTAAAAAAAATTACCAGTGCCGCTGCTCATTCTTGCACTTGGCAATGAAAGGCTTTGATTTTTGTTGTACGTTGTATCAACGCCTCTCACAGTCATCCTGCGTATGGGGTCCACTCCCAGGGAAGGCACTGTCAGGGTATAAATGTAAAGCAAGTCTCTTAATCGTTTCACTGTGGCATGCTATTTATTTCCCATACCTTCTCCAATAACATTTAATACATGCTGTGATGGAAAGCTAAATCAGTACCGGTATTTTATTTACATGCATCATAAGACATTAACTTTTGGTTGTTATGAACATGGCCATAAATACTACTTTTCATTACCTACTTTTCTAAAATGCTTTTCTCTAAGTAGGATGATATTACACAATACAGCTATTCAAAAAAAATCAAAGCATTAATCTTAATTCCATTCTTTTGAGTACTTCTAACCTAACATTATATCACCAGAAACTGTTTGACCAATGCTATCAAAATAATATTTTAATCTTACTTTACCATTCTCATCAAATCTACCTATTCCGATATAGTCTTAACATAAAATACTTGTAAAAGTGTTGAGAGTCTGGCATGCCCAACCCACCCACCCCCCAAAAAAAATCTAAATAAGGAATAAATAAAATAACAGGTAAATATGACTTGACTCTCTTATACTAACCCCCTTTCCAACCTAACAAACTTGGGTACCTACCATGTTAGGTTAGGACGTGTAAGGTAGGACAGGTTTAGCAGGAGTTGGTTTAGTTATGTTAGATTGTTAAGGGAGTGGGGGTTGCAGCAGCAGGAAAAAGTATGTTCTGTTTGGAAACTCTGTGGTTGTGTTTGTATACAAAAATACCCATTTGACGAGATTAGGTTAGTTTACAAGTTACTTGAATCATGAATATGTGAATATGTAACAAAAAATAAATAAAAGCGTTAACCTTAATTTCATTATCTTGAGTACATTCCAATCTAACATTATATCACCATAATCTGTTTGACCAATGCTATAAATATACCATTTTAATCTTACTTTACCATTCTCACGAAACCTACCTATTCCCATATGGTCTTGACATAAAGTACTTGTAAAAGTGTCCATAGTCTGGCATGCCTAGCTAAGGCATGCCCAATAAAAAAATAAAAAAATAAAATAAAGAAAGAAAGAAAGAATAAAAAAAGGGCACATATGTCTCAACTATGGATACCAACCCCCTCTTCCCCCCCAACAAACTTGGCATGTTAAGTCAGGATGTGTTCGGTAGGACGGGGCAGGTTTGGCACTTGGGGACCTACCATGTTAGGTTAGGATGTGTTTGGTAAGACAGGTTTAGCAGGAGTTGGTTTAGTTATATTAGATTGTTGAGGGAGTGGGGGTTGCAGTAGAAATGGTCATGATGATGCTATTCACGTGGAGCAGTAGGAAAAAGTATGTTGTTTGGAAACTCTGTGGTTGTGTTTGTATACAAAAAATACCCATTTGACGAGGTTAGGTTAGTTTGCAAGTTACTTGAATCATGAATATGTGAATATGTAACAAAAAAATAAAAGCGTTAACCTTAATTTCATTATCTTGAGTACATTCCAATCCAACATTATATCACCACAATCTGTTTGACCAAAGCTATAAATATACTATTTTAATCTTACTTTACCATTCTCACGAAACCCACCTATTCCCATATAGTCTTGACATAAAGTACTTGTAAAAGTGTCCATAGTCTGGCATGCCTAGCATCCCCCCCCCCCCACACCACCACCACCACAATAAAAAAATAAAAAAATAAAAATAAATAAAGAATAAAAACAGGCAAATATGCCTTAACTATCTATACCAACCCTCTCTTCCCCCCCAACAAACTTGGCATGTTAAGTTAGGATGTGTTCGGTTGGACGGGGCAGGTTTGGCATGGCTAGGTTTAGTAATGTTAGGTTGTTGAGGGAGAAGGGGTTGTGGCAGAAATGGTCATAATGAAACTATTCAGATACAGAATAAAAAGGTATGTTCTGTTTGGAAGGTCAGTGGTTGTGTTATTATGCAAAAAATACCCAGTTGATTAGGTTAGGTTAGTTTGTAAGCTAATTGAACCATGAATATGTGATTACTAACCTTGTTACAGCTTCTGCCACTTCAGTCCACGATCTCTTCTTATCCTCAGGGGTGATACTCTTCCCATAACACCCTCTGATTATACGTATTTTTTCATGAGTTTGATGTAAGAAGACCGTTTCATCTGGCGACCAATTAAACTTACTCCTTTTCTGCGCTGGTTCTCCGGCCCGTAGATGTGCTCATTGGGGCAGATGACGTGGTTATGGTGCGGTAATTTCAGCAGAGCAAGTCGTGACGCAGGAGGGGAGAGAAGGGTATTGACGAGTGACGGAGTAAAAGCAGCCTTTGAGGCTGCTTCTATCTGCCACAAAACTCAATATTTTCTTGTGTTTGCCATTTATTATGTTTTTGTTGTACATTTATACATGTTTTCTTTATTTTTCTTTTGAAATATTTACTTAATTCATGTCGGATGTTTACGTTTTGCACGGAGGCGTCCTTAGCAACGAGCCCGCCATAAAGAAGAAGAAGAAGAAAATAATAGTAGCCAGGATTTGCTAATACTTACACTCAAAGTTGACAAGGATAGCTATTACTCTTAATAAATTGAAACTATTAACTTTGATAGTAACTTTAAGAGTAAAAGTTAATAGCTCTCGAGGATACGGGCCCAGGTGACTGGTTGCCTATAGTATAGGGATGGAGGATCGGCTTGTTGAATATAGTAATTGTAACGAGAGCGTTTTGAATGTCAAAGAGATATTTAGAAACGGTGACAAATCAAAATAATAGGAGTCTACTCTGTTACGACTGTAAATGTATTTATATGATTTTTTATGTGAATATTTATCCCTATCCTTATACTATATCTTATTTATTTCCTCTTTTTTTATGTCTAATTTGATGATGTTTATAAGATTTTAATGTTGGGAAACCTTTATTTATCACAGAAAAAATATATTTAACACAAAAATATACATTAAAACACACAAAAAATAACATTTTAGTTGGGGAGCGCGGGACACAATCGGCCTTACTTGGATGACTCATCGCCAAAGAATCCAGCAAGCTGTCAGGCCTTCTCAATATCGAGACGGTAATGGCTGGGTGCGGGGAAAGGAGCGGGGGGGAACGGAGAGGAGAGAGAGGAAGGGAAGGACAGGAAAGGGAGAAAAGGAAAGGAGAGAGGAAAAAAGAAAGGGAAGGGAGAGAGAGGAGGAAAGGAAGGAAAGTAGAATTAAAGGAAGGAATGGAGAAAGACAAGTTAGGAGTTAGAAATAAGAATGAAAATAAGAAGAGAGAGAGAGAGAGAGAGAGAGAGAGAGAGAGAGAGAGAGAGAGAGAGAGAGAGAGAGAGAGAGAGAGAGAGAGAGAGAGAGAGAGCGACTGTTTTTGTCTCAAGAGAGGGTAGTGGGTGTAAACAGTTGCCCACTTTTATTTTTTTGTTTATTTATATATGACCCACGAAACATTCTTGAGTTAAATTAAAGTATGTGCTTATCTTAGAATTCATTCATACACACTGGTGATATTTCTATGGTTTCTGATTCACAAAATTGTGTGAAATTTTAGTGAAAGAAACTCTCAATATGTCACTTGTTAAATTGAAATTAATAAAAGGAATATATACCTTCATGAAATAAACGCAAAAATATAAATATGAAACCTCATGAAAGTCAGAATGAGTGACATCACCTACTTTGCGTAGTGAAATATGCGCATTTAATGAATCTGATGCCCACAACGTGGCGCTGGCTGCGGCCAGACACACGAAGACATCGTTACATAGCGCGGGGATTCTGAATGTGCAATGCTAATGCAAGGAACATACCTGCACATGTATGTGCTCTCGCGGACTGCAAGTCTTATTCGTGGAAGAAACTAGACAGATACCCATGTATGAATAGGCTTAAGGAAAGGGTGACACCACCACCTCGAGAGAGAGAGAGAGAGAGAGAGAGAGAGAGAGAGAGAGAGAGAGAGAGAGAGAGAGAGAGAGAGAGAGAGAGAACGACTTATATGTCTCCGTTTGGTGTCCGTTTTCTCGGCTTTTCTCTCTCTGTGCGTGTTTGTGGCCTCGTATTTTCCATTCTGCGCGAGTCTGTGTTTGTTTTTGTTTGATGTCCGCCATGAAGGCCTGGGTGCAGCCATGTTAAATATGGCCTCGAAGTATGGCGGAGGACGAGCAATGGCTGCCGAACGCCATTATCAGCTAGCTGCTAGAGCACCCTCTCTGCTCGTGACATTTTTTGATATTCACTAGTGTTGGCAGCGCATATGACCTCATGACCCATCCCAAAATATCTTTGCTACCCTATACTACTTCCTTGCCCGGGGATAATGGAAGGGGGGATCTCCTTGCTTCATGAGAGGCTTGGTAATGCGATAAGACGTCTCCTTGTTGTCCTGCCTGACCTGTTACCAAGCACATCCCCATTTTTTTATGTTACCGCTCTTTGTCAGCCTTTTGTGGTTATCAGGGGGATTTAGCAACCTTCTCACCGCCTTGCTTTACTTCTAGCTTTGAGTTGATTGGCAGGGGGCCGCGGCGTTAGGGAATAAACGTTTAAATAACTCTGATGGAGTAGGTTTATGCCAGCTATCTTTGTTGTCTGGGACAGGCTCCTTTTTTTATATATATATTTGTCTTTATTTTGGCTTCGGCCTCAAACTCCTAAGGATGTTGTTAGTTTTCATTTAATATCAGTAAGCTTTACTTCGATGGCGAAGCACATTAGTGAGACAAAAGACAAGTTTTGCAGTGATGGGAGCTAAGATCCGGATAATTTTAGATACTCCCCCTGTGCCCCCCCTCAGGCGGGAGGGAGCAAATACCCCACAAATATGAACAGTTTCATGAACAATAGCATCAGAGGGGGTAAAAATAATCTAACTGTGTACCGGATGAATGGCACCTGCCGCTGCGGTCATTAGCGGCCTTGACCTTGGTAATAATGTTGCCGTACAGGCGGGCAGGGAGGAATGTGGAGTCGGTGTTTGCTCGTTTTTCTGCTGTAGTCATACCCCCGGGGGGTCTGACCTCAGCTACTATCAAGTTACGTGGCAGGAAGTTGGATGAAAACAATAAAAGGTCATTGTTTTATCTATGTAATACTAGATTGAATACTTACGTTTCATATAAACTCTGTTATGCACATTTTGATATTGATCCCTGTATTTTATTTTTATTTTTATAAAACATGTATGATAAAGGTGTATAGTTAACCATGTTGGCAGCTATTGTAAATCTTCAATAATGAATTGTTGAAATATTCTTGCATACAAATCTGTTAAATATTCTAAACAGGATTTTGTTTATAGATTAACAAGTGTGTGTGTGTGTGTGTGTGTGTGTGTGTGTGTGTGTGTGTGTGTGTGTGTGTGTGTGTGTGTGTGTGTGCGTATGTGTGTGTGTGTGTGATCTTGATATAAAGCATAGATTCATAAAAAAAAGTAATTTGTAAAACAAAATGTCACATTCTAAGAATGACTTGAGACATATATAGGTACTCAAATAATCAAAACCTATTTTTATGCTACTACTGCTTTTACCACTACTAAAACATTTATTAGCACCTCTAAAACTAACCCTGGAAACCACCACCACCATCACTAACCTCCTCCTCTACCTCACCCCTTCCCCAAACTATAGGCCCCAAGACTAAAGGCCGATTAGTTTGACGTCAGTTATAGGTAAAAGGCTCGAGTCAATAATAGCAGATAGTATTAGGGACCATATTGATAGACATAATTTAATTCACGACTCACAGCAATACAATAGAGTATGCGAGGCAGCTGACAATGACGAAAGTTACGATGTAGTTTATCTTGATTTTAGTAAGCCCTTCGATAAGGTACCTCACCAGAGACTGTTAAATAAAGTCAGGGCTCATGGAATAGGAGGGAAGGTTTATGATTGGATTAGGGCGTGGATTAGCGACAGGAAACAGAGGGTTACCATTAACGGTAAAAAATCCGAATGGGGTAATGTTACCAGTGGGGATCCTCAAGGTTCAGTTTTACGCCCGCTTTTATTCATTATTTACATCAATGACATAGATAATGGGATAACTAGTGACATAGGTAAATTTGCGGATGACACCAAAATAGGGTGCAATATTAGAACAAGGGAAGATGCTAAAGCACTGCAGGAGGATCTCAACAAACTGTCAGCTTGGTCAGAGGAGAAATGGCAGAGGAGAAATGGCAGATGAATTTTAACATCACCAAGTGTAGCGTACTAAATGTAGGTACACGCAACCCATTACACAGGTATAGTTTAGACTCCACAGCGATAGGCAAAGCAGAGTGTGAAAGGGATTTGGGAAGGTTAGTGAACTCTGACCTAAAACTAAGGAAGCAATGTATTTGTGCGAGGAATAGGGCTAACAGGGTATTAGGCTTTATTAACAGAACGGTAACCAACAAAAGTGCAGAGGTCATCCTCAGACTCTATTTATAGCGTCTTCCATTTGACACAAAACCCGGAACCAGGTTCGGGGATAAACCCAGACCCAGGTCCGGGTTTTCGCGCCATAAATGGAACGCATTTAGGCGGATATGTAAACAAACATTCTTCTTCTTCTTCTTTTGACCTGTATCACTCCTTAGGTCCTCCTCCTCTCGGGCGTCTCTTCTGTTTATTCACACACTTTTCCTTTCAATTGTGCTGTGTAGCTTAATTTTTCTTCACTGCAATACACTATCGCACTTTACTTTATAGTTTGTTGCTAGAATAACTTACTGACATTGCTTATCCGTGCACTTATTCAAGCATGTGCCCTTTTTTTTCCCAGCACTGCATCTCCATACAGCCCCAACACGTACCGTGCGATTGCCCCGTTGTCCTCCTCTAGCCTCTTAGCCCACTCCTCCGTGGTGCTACTAATAACCCGCCTCTCATAGTTGCTGCATTCTATTAGGTGTTCCACTGATTCTTTCTCCCCTGTCCTACAGCTACAGTTCTGGTTTCCCTCGTCCCAGTTCCTGCCATTTAGCTGCGGGGTTCTCGTTCTTGCTTTAACCATCAGCTTGCTCCCCCAGTCTCCTACATGCCAGTCTACTCCCTCTAGCTTCTGTGTCTTGCTGTACCATCTTAATGTCGACTCTTTTACTCTAAAATTCATAGGCCCAGCATAGGCAGATGGCACACCACCTGTTCATCTTCCCTATCAGGCTGATGGATAAATGGGTTTTCCTGGAAAGCAAACTCTTTTAACTTAGACATTAGATACTTGCCTGTGTCCCAGGGTAATAGGTTCTCACTTGACGCAGGCTTAAGGGCCAGAGACAAATAAGCGCTGATGAACAACACACTTGTGAGACCAACACTAGCATGCTGCTCCACGGTGTGGGATCCTTACACACACACAAGCATTTATCAGTTAGCACTAATCAACACCAAGGTGGCTCAGTTCATTATAATCAATGAACTTGAACACCAGGCATCACAACACAGATCAAATAACAGATTAATATGTAACCTCTTCACATGTGCAGACAAGCACACACTTAAAATTATGTAAATCACATACACTTACATTGACATTGACCCACACACATACTTACAGGACGCAAACAGTCAGCGTACTTGTAACACACTCAGCCAAAAATACCAAGCATATCACACTAACACTGACACATATACAGACTCATACTTTCCACGCACCACACGTGACTGGAACAGCCTCCCCCTACAGACTTTAGACTGCGGTACAATAGACTCACTCAGAAAACAAATAGACACTCACTTGTCACAACACACCAAGACTAACTGGTAGTACACCTATTCACTTCCCTTCCCTACACACTCGGCACCCCAGTTCCCCAGCAGCCAACACAAATATCCGTGTTATGCACCTGTACTGGTGCCCCGTGCATTACTTGTCAAGATCAAGACAACACACAGCTTGTCAAATGCCTCCAACCTTACCTAATGATAACACTGCTGAACTATAACTCCCTCATTCACTCAGCACAAATAGGGTCATGAAAATCAAGATCAATCCTATCCTCCTGCATAAGAAAATAAAGCAAAACAACTGTACAAATGCATTTATTTAACTAATAAAAACATTGAGCACAATTAGCAACAGGTACAAATTTTTTTTTTTCTTATTACACAGATTAATCAAGAAAGAAGCTGAATTTCAAGACATTGCTGGGTTCCCAGGTGTGATTGGGGACATTGATGGAACACGTTGAAACTCAAAATAAAAATAAAAACATGAAACTATTAATAATGATTATCATAACTGGGTACATGTTAACTTTACAGTTTTTACTCGCTCTAAGATTAGAAGAAATTAATAATGACACCAACAAAGTTTGTGACTTGACCAAGTTGATAAATCCTGCCAGGAGGTACTCAGGATGAAAGGGAGCCCTGCATGGAGACTTGTCCGGAGGGACCCTCAGACTTGGCGTTGTTGGGTGGGTGAGGCGACGCGCCCCCCAGCGTAAGCCACCTTTGATAGATGACTGTATATTTATAATCCTAATTGGATACTTTCTACAACAATTGGAATACTATTCATGCCTTCAAATTATACCTCGTCAACAAAAATATGATGAAATATAATTTTAAACAAAACTCGTCATTTAGGAAATTTAACATATTTGGACCTATAGCCGCATAATTAGTCATCTTGTTCTTATCTTGAACCCGCGACCAGTGTGATGGGAGAGCCACTCCTTACCGAATCGGCCAACGAGGTACCCCACTCACCGAGTGGATTATGGGAGACTCCCTTATCAGGCCTAGTTGCCGCACTACAATCTAAGGCAACTGAACCTTACTTGATGGATAGCAGTCTACTGCTGCTAGATTAGAAATTGATTACCATTTAAATATAATATTGAATTGTTACTGCTTCACTCATTGATAATCTAACCTAACTTATTTTTTTGTGATATCGGTGACCCAAATAACACAATAAAGTCACTGAAACAAACAATTCATCCTTACATTATGCATATATGGGGGTTACTAATGATGATGAAAATTAACTAGTAGCCTACCCATGGTTATAATAATGATGAATAGTAAATCAACATGTATCGGCAATAAACACATCAGTCACCGTAAGGTAGAGGTAAAGTTGGGGGCATACGCTATAGCAGCGCGTGGCCTCGGTGCTCATCTCCGTCGCATTGGCCCTTGAGCCTGTGGTGGGAGGGAGCCCATTACCCCGGGTGGGTGCTATCCTGTATAAAACACAGCCGTCGCGTTTCACTCCCCTCCCTCGCCCGGCCACAAAACCCTTGCCCCGCCATACATATATGGCTCTCCACACATTTATTCATCCAACTGTTATCTTTGAAAGCCACTACAGGCCTCTTGCTGGGCCCAAAATTAAAATTTCAACGCCCCGCTCACTGCACCACTTTTAACTTATTATTCATGGTTTGCAGCACATATCTATGGGTAAATATGTAACTGGCATACAGTACCTACAATTTCGGGTCACCAGGCACCACCTGGAAACAGTGGTTGTAGCAAAAAATACCCAAATATGGCAAACGACATGTCTTAAACATAATACTACAATATGTGCTCAGTTGTTGCCAATAATAATAACACTCGTTGTTCCACAAGCAGTGGTTTGTATCTCTCTACTTACATCACAATCATTATGTACTCTTCACAAAATCCTAATAACACATTCCTATAGTATAATCTACTAAAAGTCATGGAAACACCCAATTATACCACACCCAGTGGTTTTACCTTTGCTTTACATCGCAAACAAATAATCACAATCCTGTCCCACTCACAATCCTACTTCACATCTCCTACATTATAATCTCCAGGACAATACAGTCGGTTTCCCTTAGATTCTCGAATTTCTACTCACGATTAAGATCACAACAGCCATTCTCGGCTGAGTGAGTAGCAGGTCTGCTTGAGGCGAGAACCAAGCTCGGTCTACCCATACCACTGATTTCTAGGACACATTTTTCTTTGCTTGAGGCGGACTTACATCCTTGACACGCCCTTAATTTTCTACATAACCATTGGCCAATACTTCCTGTCACACCCATCTGCTCGCTCATTATGTTGTATTGTTTTACTTTTCCTGCTATTCGTGAGTCAGTCTTATGGGCCTGTCACACCTTAACGTTTTAGAGAACGTATGGCTAGCGTATGGAAAACGGTGGCACACGCTCAGCATACGCTTGAATAAGTTATGGGTACGCTGCTCCATCGTTAGGGTACGTTGAAGTACGGTGGCGTACGGTGCCGTACGTCGTCGTACGCAGGGACAGCGAGAAGTTTTTGAGCATGCACAAAATTCTCGACGTATGCCAGCGTGTGGCCAGTACGTTATGCATACGCTGGGGATAAGTTAAAGGCACGTTAGGCGATCGTTATCATTCGTTCTCTGATCGTTCCTCACGCGTTGTATTCATTAGTATAATGGACAGCGTGCTCACACGTTCCTCACGCGCTGAGTACGTTCCCCGATCGTTGTCTTATACGCTCTGCATACGTCGACAACGCGCCGAAAAACGAAGAGTTCAGCGTACGCCACCGTTTAACATGTTTACCATACGCTAGCCATACGTTCTCTAAAACGTTAAGGTGTGACAGGTTCTTTAAGACACTCCCACAGTGATTTTTCTGTTAAATTGTTGGCTCATGACATGTCGCCACGACTGACGTCACGGGTCAGAGTCTTTTTCAATGGTTGTTCACACTTTCTGACCACGCCCACTGGGTATCTGTTTTCTGTATCTGAGTCTGGGTATCTGTTTTCCTTTACCCTCGTTGTTTCCCGTCTTTTGTACTTGAGATGTTTACACTGTTATATATGTCACCCTTCTTGTTAGTGTTTGTCCTGTCAGATGTTTACACAGTTGTATATCTCTCATTCCTCTCTGGGTATCTGTTTTCCTTTATCCTCGTTGTTTCCCTCTTTGTTAGTGTTTGTCCTATGAGATGTTTACTCTGTACTGTTATGGCTATTCCTCTTGTTTGTTCGTTTTCTGGTTCCCGACATACTTCCCCTTCCGGAAGATCTCGCCCCTGAGATCTCACAGGTGTTGGTGGAGAAGATACGCCTTGCAATGTCTGCAGTTGGCTTGAGTCTGGAAGGAGGCGGCACTGTGCGTAGCGCAGGACATAGGAATACCCCACGGCAGACGTCACCAGCAGAAGAACCAGGATCACGACATGGCGAAGGCAATCCACCAATGGATTACAGGTTGAAAGGGCTGATCCGGCTCGACCACAGAATTTAGGGGCTGCAAGCCAGCTATTAGCTCCTGTAGGGGGATGGACTCAGCACTGCGAAGAGAACCTTGCCGAAGCATCAATATCCCATTACCCGTCAAGCTAACAGTATGTCTTTTTACAGGATGGGTAGGGCATGTGAGTGTCAGAGTGATGGGGGAGGCAAGTGAACAGGTCCAGTAGCCAGGACCTTTTATAAACATAGGGGGAAATGTTTTCAAGACTATTGTGTGGCAGAGGTTGATCACTGACTCATGTTTCAAGAAAGCAGCCGATTCACAAGAGGCTGCGTTACTAGCCTCATGGTCGGGGCCTGTGGGAGGACAAACTAACATATGGTTATTCTTGTTACAGTGTTTTATACTAGAAAGCAGAAAATATATTTTCCTATTCTCACTGAAGGCAATACATCTTGAATCAAAACTATACATAAGAAAGTAAGTGCTATTCTGCACAGAAAATGGAAGGGAGTCGATCCGAAAGACATCAAAGGTGTCAATCGGATCTCCTCGTAAAGGTTTGATGAAATATAAATTACGAGAATCGTGCAAAGCCGTTGTCCTGGAGGACAGTTATTACATCCCTATATAAAGCTAAAAAATCAGGAACCGCAAGGCACAAAAGACCTGGAGGCCGAACCTAGGCTTCCTTTAATGTGTTGAACAACTGTTTGTCTCACATAATGGTTGGAGTTATGTATGTTTGCAGGGGAGCCTACAGACTCAACTTTAAATCTTGTATACCTGGTCTTATGTGTCTCAATGCTAAGTCAAAATACAACAATGCTTGTAGGAGCTTTTTTCTCTTCCTAATGCCAAAGTCTATAGTAAAATGGCGCACAACTTGGTTCAATACATCTACAGCTGAATATAGCCTATTAAAGGCAGACTGCATGGCATGCATATTACTTAATGATGTTGAGTTTTCCATAATAAACATTTAACTATATATAATCTTTCTCAGTTAATGACTCTAGTGCTCTATTTTTCCATGAATAGCATCAACTTGAGCCTGGGTCGCGGTACCAAATAAGATATTAGACAAGGATCGTTAAAAAAAATTACTTCCCGTTTTTTTTTTATAATTCATAGAAGCATGCAGCTTGTTTTGATTAGTAGTCATCACATAGCTTAAAACTTCTCTGAGATGATGCAACAATGAACTGAATTCATTTTCAAAATTAAAGAGTGTGTATTTTATCGCTTTTACAGCTGGATACTCAGGTGACATTTGAATAACATCTCAAGTTAAAGAAGCAGTTAAATTCCGTGCTTTATATAATGCAGCTAAAACATCTTCTGTGAGGCTAAACGGTACTTTAGTCTCTGTCTGTGAGGACTATAATATAGATAGTATGTTGGTGTGAAACTTTGGCCAGCACGTGTTGGGGACTCCTGTTGTGTTATTGAGTCGTACACCGAAAGAGTCAAATCAATCTGTGGTTTATTTCGTCATATTTCCGCTTAATCATTGCATTTCCATCTTTATACATTATTCCTGTTTTATATCGCATAGGCTTGGACACTACATTAGGCAACTCTTGTACCGTGGAAGAGCGAAGACTTTATCTATGCCGAGGTGGCTCTGAGAGTTTGGGAGTAACCTGAGAAGGTAGGGCCTGTGCATCAGCTGTTTATTGCTGTTGTAGAACGAACATTATTTAATGTGTCATGAGTAGCAGTCACCTCTCCGCTACGAGTTATCATTTTCGGTAGAATTTTTCTCAGCGATTTCAGGGTTGAGCAATGCAAAGAATAGATCAGTGTCTGTCTCTGGATTTAAAGGGTATGCTCGCCTAACCGTTGGACATTGCTGCACATCGATGCAATCTTCATGAATGACTTTTACTCTATCTGTGGGGGCCGTTGAAACCTTACTAGTCCTGAGGTTCCTAATTTTTACCACTGATCTTCTCTATTACCCTGTAGGGTCCATCAAAAATAGGTTACAACTTTTTATTTACTTTTCTTTGTGGTCTCGTTTGAGGAACACTATCTCCAACGTTGATAGTTTTGATTTTGTAGCTTTGTATTACTTTTCTATTTCTTCTTTACCTTTTTCAATGTAAACCTGGCATCTATCATAAACTTTCTTTGCAACTGCAGCCATTTCCACTTCATAGGAGTCAATATCATAAACTTTCCTTGCATTACATCCATTTCCTCTTCATGGGAGTAAATATCATAAACTTTCCTTGCAATTACAACCATTTCCTCTTTATAGGAGTAAATATCATAAACTTTCCTTGCATTACATCCATTTCCTCTTTATAGGAGTAAATATCATAAACTTTCCTTGCATTACATCCATTTCCTCTTTATAGGAGTAAATATCATAAACTTTCCTTGCAATTACAACCATTTCCTCTTTATAGGAGTAAATATCATAAACTTTCCTTGCAATTACAACCATTTCCTCTTTATAGGAGTAAATATCATAAACTTTCCTTGCATTACATCCATTTCCTCTTCATAGGAGTAAATATCATAAACTTTCCTTGCAATTACAACCATTTCCTCTTTATAGGAGTAAATATCATAAACTTTCCTTGCAATTACAACCATTTCCTCTTTATAGGAGTAAATATCATAAACTTTCCTTGCATTACATCCATTTCCTCTTCAAAGGAGTAAATATCATAAACTTTCCTTGCATTACATCCATTTCCTCTTCATAGGAGTAAATATCATAAACTTTCCTTGCAATTACAACCATTTCCTCTTTATAGGAGTAAATATCATAAACTTTCCTTGCAATTACAACCATTTTTTCTTCATAGGAGTAAATATCATAAACTTTCCTTGTAATTACAACCATTTCCTCTTTATAGGAGTAAATATCATAAACTTTCCTTGCAATTACAACCATTTTTTCTTCATAGGAGTAAATATCATAAACTTTCCTTGCAATTACAACCATTGTCTCTTTATAGGAGTAAATATCATAAACTTTCCTTGCAATTACAACCATTGTCTCTTTATAGGAGTAAATATCATAAACTTTCCTTGCAATTGCAGTCATTTCCTCTTTATAGGAGTAAATATCATACCAGGGCTGCTGAATTTTTTTCTAACATAGTGTAGGGTACAGGAGGATCTCTAAAAATCCTCTCTCTGTCTCTCTCGATAAAATAGGGACTCCTTTATGGTGCGATAATACGCAGCATTATAGGCCAAGATGTCTATAAGTAGCATTATATCCCAAACGGACACATTTCCTAGAACATTCTCCTCAAAATGTTAACAACAGTATAATTTGCGCGCTTTATTATTCCATTTCCATTTGTATGGTAAGCCGTTATTCGCGTGTCGCACAGGTAGCTTCTAATTTATCTCCTGCATCACGGAATTAACGAACTCTGAACCTTGACCTGTAACAACTGTCTGAGGAACACCGTGTACACAAACAACATCCACGTACAACGCCCTTGCCATTTCGCGGGCTTCCTTACTCCGTAAGGGTACTGTAATCAAATACCTTTTAAAAACATCAACTATGGGCATTACGTATCGAACCCCATTGTCCGATACACCCATGGGACCCACAAGGTCCATGTGTATTCTCTCAAAAGGAGCGGTGACGTCTGGATATTGCCGCCAAGGAGCAGGGTGCAAGTTCCCAACTCACTTTTAAAACGACTACCTTACATAATTTTCCACATCCCGTTTCATTCCAGGCCAGAAAGCGAACTTTCTACACCGACATAACGTAACTTTGGTTCCTCCGTGCCCTGCAGTGGCGACGAATGAGCCAGAGTTATCGCCTTGGAAATACTTGGGGGGTAGAATCACCACCTTAGTGGCTTCTCCGTACGGATTCACTAAAACACATAATTTATTTCCACCTGTAACTCTGACAGGGGCGGCATCTCACATTATGCCCATCTTCAACACAATATAACACATTCTCCACCTGTACCTCTAACAGGGGCGTCTTCAACACAATATAACACATTTTCCATCTGTACCTCTAACAGGGGCGGCATCTCACATTATGCCTTTTTTCTCTGAGTCTTTGCTCAATTTTCATTCATGGGGCTTCCTTCTTTTAGCATACTTATATGCTGGCTGCTCATCATGCAGCTCACTAATCTCCTGAATACTCCAGTCAAGTGTGTGGCCAATACACTCACTATTCAGGTCCATACATATCATATATTTTATTTTCTCATCTTTCGGCGCCTGTTTCTTTTTCTACACTAGTGCAATATCTTGCCCCTCATTATCCACGTGTTCCACGGTTTTTGTTGTTCCCCATCCACAAACATTATTGCGCGTGTCCTTCTAATTCAATCTCAGTGTCCTGTGAGCCTTCATCCTTGATAAAAAAAAAATCTGCTACTATATTTTCCTTGCCAAGCAAATGATTGATTGTGAAACTATACTCACTCATGAGAGTCTGCCATCTAGCTATCCTGCTGTTGGGACTAGCTACCTGTAACAACCATGCTAAAGGTCTGTGATCCGTGTGGATCTCAACAGGGTAACCCAGTATTAATTTGCGGTTTACGTGTAACCCATAAATTACAGTTAAAGCCTATCGTTCAACTATACTGTACCGCTGCTCTGCCGTATTCAATTTCTCACAAAAAAAGATACAGGTCTTAGTTTATCATCATTATCCTGTTATTGCAATACTCCACCAGTATTGTAGTAGGACGCGTAGAGTGACTATCCATTCTATCCTTAAGGGTTGAGAACGCAATTTTTGCTTCATCTGTCCATATGAGTGGAGTTTTATCTTTTTCTTGAGTGTACCTTTCTTCCCTTTATAAATCTTTAGAAAAGAGCAACAATTTGTGAATAATTTGCAATTAATTTGCGATAATAATTAGTCAGTCCGAGAAATGACTGTAAATCATGAACAGTTTGGGGGGTCGGGACGTTTTGTTTGGCCTCCAGCTTGCTAGATTGAGGTCTTATTCCCTCTGAGCTGATGGCATGGCCCAGGTAATCTACTTTGTCCTTAAAAATGTTACACTTCTCCATCTTAAGAGTCAGTTTGGCTTCCTTTAAGCGTTCCAGCATTTGTTCTAAGTTATCTGCGTGATTAGAAAATATATCGCCCAGGATAATTATGTCATCAAGGTACACCTGAACCTTGTTACCTAATAGTCCTGTAAGGACAGTGTTTATTATTTTCTTGAAGCAGGACGGGGCTGTTTTTAGGCCAAAGGGGAGGGAAGTATATTCCCAATGTCCAGCTGGAGAAGAAAATGCCGTCTTCTCTCTGCTAATTTCATCTAGGGGGATTTGATGGTAACCCTGTTTCAAGTCTAGGCATGAAAAAAAAGCTTACTATCTCCCAATTGATTGAGTATGGTAGTTACATTAGGGAGTGGGTACCGGTCGTCCCGTAGTGTCAAGTGCCCGGAAGTCCAGACAAAGTCGTAGTCCTCCATCTTTTTTTGGCACTGGGATAAGTGGGGCATTATAGGGTGATCGCGAAGGGTGAATCACAGCCTGTTGCTGGAGCGATATAAGTTGTTCATTTACTCTGTCATGATAACTGATAGGAATGTTATATGGACGCCTGTACACTACTTCATCAGTGTTTTGCTTGATGGTGCTTAAAAAATAGGGCGTTACTGTTAATGGTTCTTGTTCTGTGGAAGACACTGTTATACATTTATCTATTAAGGACTTTAAAACCTGATTCTCTCTCTTCACTTGGGAATTTAGCATCAGCAATTTGAAAGAGGCTTTTCTTCCTTACTTCAAGCTCTGCGGGCTTCAAGTCTGTCTTAACTGTGTCAGCGGTCTGTACACTAGATACTTGTGGCAGATCAGCGTATAGCTCATGAGTGACAGGCTTCACAAATCCTAACGTTGTATTATCATCTATCTTTACACTCACATTCAATATTCAAATACGGCACAGTGACATAAGATCTTTGATTGTCAGGTGAAGGGGTTAACTTAACTATCCCTGAGCACAAGACTCTAGCCTGAGGAGTACTAACACAAGGCTCAAATAAAGCTTCACTTGCCTGTAGTTGCGTCACTAGCGTTATGTAACCTGCAACAGATGCATGCAGTTGCAAAGGTTCCGCTGCTTGGCAACGTACGGCCTTATTTTCAGTGAGACCTTCTTCATTTCCATCTACATTTAGCTAAGATCCTTCACCTCTAGATATAAGACATATTTTTCCTGGCATAATTGTATGGTTTCCCCTTCTATTATCAGTTTTAAGCTTCGTTCTTTTGTTCCTCATTTAGTTGCAATGTTTTCAAAATAATCTCGTGCTACACGACAAATCAATACTCAACATAATATGAGTCGGCAAATCTACATCGCGTGTTATCAATAAGTCTTGGAAACTACTTTTTCCTTCCATATTAACTTGTCTTTTACCGTCATTTTCAATATGGTATCTTTGCACTGAGGCAATATTCACGGGTTTCGCTTCACATTCATTTACTGCGAGCCCTAATTCTTTAATAAATTCATCCGTTAAAAACTCACACACGCTCCTGTTTCTAGGAGTGTTGCCACTTTTGCATATGTGTTATCATGAGTAGTGCGATCTGCCTACCAAAGTTACTCTTGAGTTATGTTAATTATAGCCTTCTTTTCATTATTTTTAAGGTCACTCCCTTGTTCGTTATAGCCTTCATCTTATTATATTAAAGGTTACTCCCTGTTTTGTTCTTCGCTCATTTGCCGTTTCTTCCACTGCAAGCGTGCATATTTCTTTATTTCTTTATTTATTTTCATTTAATTATTTAATGTTATTTGTATTAGATAACTGAGGGGGGTACCTACCCTGGCCTCCTCTTCCTCTGATTCTCTTACTTCACACATTTATCTTAATACTTCACACTATTGTCCATATGCTTCATTTTTTTTTCATTCTTGACTTTTTATCCATACCTCACACTTTTCTTAGTATTTCACATTTTTTTCTAGATCATACTCTACACTTCCTACCTGGGGGACGCGGGTTAGGCCTTTATAAAGTCACTCTATGGCTGCATGCCCGCCGCGGCAAACCACCACCCTGTGAGGCGTAGAGCCCCGTGTTCCCCTCCATCCTGGGGTAACAATCCTAAAACAAACAAACCTGGGAGGCGGGACACTGCCGCTGCCTGTCACCTGACACCCTCTCACTGATGAGTGGATCACGGCGCGGGTGGAGAGAGACTGCCCATCCCTCTCCAATCCGCCCGGGAAGGAACTCATGAATTCTCGGTTGAGTCGCGTGTGCTACCCATTGCACTACAGGTCAACAGTGGTTGGCCAGAGTTTCCGTTACCATATCGTCAAAGTCCATGTCCTCCGGAAGAACCATTAATTATATAATTAAATCGTCACTATTATTTCCGCCACTTAAAACGAGCAAAGCTTAATGAAAATAAGAGGCGTTTTCTCGTCAGAGTAAATTAAACAAAAGCACTGTAAGCATATGTCCCTATTTATCCCTATACCGCTGCCGCCAGTTTTGGACCCTTCTTTTCTTGTGTTAAATCAACTCTTTTATCACTCATTAATTACTCCATAAATGATCTCACCGTCTCGTATCCCTGGTAGCGTAATCCGGCTTAAGTTGTTATTGGAGACTGGAGTTCGGGGATAAACAAGGGAAAAAGAAAATATACATTTATTTAAAATTAAATGAAAGTAATTGCCTTACGCAATATTCTATGCTCAGACGATCATAACACTGGCATATTCAGCAATGGATGCAACATGTGACAAACGACATGTCTTAAACATAATACTACAATATGTGCTCAGTTGTTGCCAATAATAATAACACTCGTTGTTCCACAAGCAGTGGTTTGTATCTCTCTACTTACATCACAATCATTATGTACTCTCTTCACAAAATCCTAATAACACATTCCTATAGTATAATCTACTACAAGTCATGGAAACACCCAATTATACCACACCCAGTGATTTTACCTTTGCTTTACATCGCAAATAAATAATCACAATCCTGTCCCACTCACAATCCTACTTCACATCTCCTACATTATAATCTCCAGAACAATACAGTCGGTTTCCCTTAGATTCTCGAATTTCTACTCACGATTAAGATCACAACAGCCATTCTCGGCTGAGTGAGTAGCAGGTCTGCTTGAGGCGAGAACCAAGCTCGGTCTACCCATACCACTGATTTCTAGGCCACATTTTTCTTTGCTTGAGGCGGACTTACATCCTTGACACGCCCTTAATTTTCTACATAACCAATGGCCAATACTTCCTGTCACACCCATCTGCTCGCTCATTATGTTGTATTGTTTTACTTTTCCTGCTATTCGTGAGTCAGTCTTAAGACACTCCCACAGTGATTTTTCTGTTAAATTATTGGCTCATAACATGTCGCCACGACTGACGTCACGGGTCAGAGTCTTTTTCAATGGTTGTTCACACTTTCTGACCACGCCTACTGGGTATCTGTTTTCTGTATCTGAGTCTGGGTATCTGTTTTCCTTTACCCTCGTTGTTTCCCGTCTTTTGTACTTGAGATGTTTACACTGTTATATATGTCACCCTTCTTGTTAGTGTTTGTCCTGTCAGATGTTTACACAGTTGTATATCTCTCATTCCTCTCTGGGTATCTATTTTCCTTTATCCTCGTTGTTTCCCTCTTTGTTAGTGTTTGTCCTATGAGATGTTTACTCTGTACTGTTATGGCTATTCCTCTTGTTTGTTCGTTTTCTGGTTCCCGACAGGGGTCTCTCCGGGTCACCCAGATCCTCTAAAATGGGTGCAGGCTGCGGTGTCAGCTGATCGGTTCCGCTAAATGGAACACGCCAGATCACGACCCAGAAACGGGTTACGCTAAATGGAAGACGCTATTAGCGTTAGTTAGGCCGCATTTAGATTATGCTGTCCAGTTTTGGTGTCCACTCTACAGAATGGACATCAACTTCCTAGAATCAGTTCAGAGGAGGATGACCAAGATGATTCAGGGGCTTAGGGACCTCCCATATCAAGATAGGCTGAAACATCTCAACTTACGTTCACTAGAAAGACGAAGAGTGCGGGGAGATTTGATGGAAGTATTCAAACGGGTCAAGGGTTACAATCATCATCATCATTTCATCGACGCCTGCTCCAAGGAGCTCCCATTAGGGGATGGCCACGGCAGACGAGTTTCCAACTTTCTCTATCCAGACACTCCCTCCTTGCCTGCTCAAAGTTTCTCAAAGATCTTTCCCCCCTCTCCCTAATGTACTTTTGCACCATAACCCTCCATTTCACTGGAGGTCGTCCTCTAGCATTTCCTCCCTCTATCTCACTCACATACACCCTTCTGGTCATCTTACTCTCCCCCATTCGCTCCATGTGGCCAAACCACTTTAAAGTCTGTCGCTTCACTTCTTCCACCACTCCACACTTCTTCCCTTCATCCCTGTGACACATTCCAAAACGCTCGTACACACTTTCATTACTCATTCCATCCATTCTACTCACACCACAAGCACTCCTCAAATAACTCATTTCCATTGCTTGCACTCTAGACCTCTGACTTTCATTCCAGCCCCACGTTTCACTTGCATATGTGAGGGTTGGTACTATTATTGTATTTCTCAAATCCCTCTTTACCTCCATGCTCACACTTCTGCCATTCATGATTCGTCCCAAAGACTCTACCACCCTTTTCCTTCCAATGCCCTTTCTCATTGACCTCCTCCATTTCTTCACCATTCAAAATTATTTTGTATTCTTTTTCATATTCAATTCCCACTCTATATGGGCATACAAAATCTACAACCTCACTTCTACTTCGCTCACAGACCATCACTTTCCTTTTGTTGACATTTACTTTCAGCTTTCTCCTTTTACAGACACTATCAAAAACACTGACCAAATTTTGTAAGTCACTTTCTTTTTCTGCAATGAGCACTGTGTCATCAGCAAACAGTATCGAATTCAGTACCCACTTCCTTCCCTCATTGAACATTCTTACTCCAACTTCCCCAACTTTGCCCTTCATTTCTCTAATAACACCATCCACATAAATATTAAACAACCATGGTGACATGATGCACACCCCTGCCTTAAGCCCACTTTTATCTCAAAATGTTCACTTGTTTCTCCAGTAATTTTGACACATGCAGATGCATCCTCATAGAAAGACTTTATTGCACTAAGCAGTTTTCCTCCCACACCATAAATCTTTAAAACATCCCACAATGCAATCCAATCGACTCTGTCATAAGCTTTTTCCAAATCCATGAAGGAAGCGTATAGTTTCTTTCCTTTTGCTATTATTTTTTTTCTAGTACCATCCTGAAGGAAACTATCTGATCAACACATCCCCTTCCCTTCCTGAAGCATCCTTGTTCTTCACTGATTTTCTCTTCTGTAAGTCGTAGCACCCTCTCTATTATGACTTTTCCATATACCTTTCCGGGTATACTCAGGAGACTTATACCTCTATAGCTCACACATTCCCCTCTCCTGCCCTTCCCCTTGTAAACTGGGACAATGATGGCTTTCGTCCAGTCTGCTGGCACCACCCCCCCCACCCCCTCCCATGCTACTTCACATATCTTGACCATCCATTCAACAACTACATCTCCTCCACACTTCAACATTTCTGCTGTGATTCCATCAATTCCTGCTGCCTTTCCATTTCTCAATATTTTTATTGCCTGATTTACTTCTTCATATATTATACTTCTCCTCTACCTCTACTCAAAACTGCTGCTGTCACAGCTGCTTTTTGAAATATTCTCTCCATCTCTCTTTCACAGCTTTCCCGTCTTTCAGCATCTTTCCATTCTCATTCATAAATTCATTTATTTAACTTGGGGAGATATTTTCTGCATGTCTTTCGTTTTTTATTTCTTTCCAATATGATTTCCTGTTCCCTTTATATTTTTCACTTAGTCTTTTTCCAAAGTCTTCATCAACTCTCTTCTCACTTTCTTTTATTGCTTGTTTTAATTTAATTTTGCATTCTCTAAATTTCTATTTCCTTTCCCTTTTTACTTGCTCAGCCACATTTCTTTTTGGAGTTTTCTTAAAAAGCTCCCTTTTCTCTTTTACTATCCTCCTTATCTCTTCTGTCCACCATGAATTTCCTTTTCTTTTTCCATCTCTCACCACTTGCATCCCTACCAACAAAGGCGATATAAGTAAAGTACTGAGAATCAGCCAGCAGGATAGAACACGCAGTAATGGATTTAAATTAAAAAAAGTATAGATTTAAGAAGGAAATAGGCAGGCATCGGTTTAGTAATAGGGTGGTGGGGGAATGAAATAGACTCAGCAATCACATAGTGAGTGCAGGGAAGGTAGCTTGTTTTAAGAGTAGACTTGATATCTACATGGACGAGGATGACAGGTGGTAGTGGGGGAGAATCTGGAGCTGCCCTGTGTAGGCCATTCGGCCTCTTGCAGTCTCCCTATGTTCTTATGTTCTAACGCGCAACTAAACTGGTAAATGATGTGTGTGTGTGTGTGTGTGTGTGTGTGTGTGTGTGTGTGTGTGTGTGTGTGTGTGTGTGTGTGTGTGTATCATCCCCACAGAAAGAATAATCTGACCTGACCTCTACCACCACTACCCATCTCTCTCTCTATCTATCTGCCTATCAACATCTACTTTTCATTCCTACTGGAAGTACGCCTTCATACAGCCTGTGCCAAAGAAGGGTGACCGTTCCAATCCCTCAAACTACCGCCCTAAAGCTTTACTTTCATGTCTATCTAAAGCTTTTGAATCAGTCCTTAGCCGGAAGACTCAAAAGCACGTTTCCACTTTTGACCTTCTATCTGATCGTCAGTATGGGTTCTGCAAGGGGCGTCCTACTGACGATCTTCTTGCTCTCTTAACTGACTCTCGGCCATCCTCTCTTAGCCGTTTCGGTGAAACTTTCTCAGTTGCGCTAGACATATCAAAAGCTTTCGATAGAGTCTGGCACAACTCTGCTTTCTAAACGGCACTCTTACGGCTTCTATCCTTTTCTCTCTTCCTTTATCTCCAGTTTCCTTTCCACCCGTTCTATCTCTGCTGTGGTAATCGATCATTGTCCTTCCCCTAAACCTATCAACAGTGGTGTTCCACAGGGCTCTATCCTATCACCCACTCTCTTCCTGTTATTCGTCAATGATCTTCTTTCCGTAACAAACTGTCATATCCACTCATACGCTAACGACTCCACTCTGCATTATTCAACTTTTTTCTACAGATGACCCTCTCAACAGGAATTACAAGACTCCAGACTGGAGGCTGCAGAACGCTTAACCTCAGACCTTGCTATCATTTCCGATTGGGGTAGGAACCTTGTGTCCTTCAATACCTTAAAACCCAATTTCTCCACCTATCAACTCGACACAATCTTCAAAATACCTATCCCCTATTCTTCAACAACACTCGGCTGTCACCTTCTTCAAAACTAAACATCCTCGGTCTATCCTTAACTCAAAATCTCAACTGGAAACTTCACATCTCTTCTCTCACTAAATCAGCTTTCTCGAGGTTGGGCGTTCTCCGCCAGTTCTTCTCCCCAGCACAGTTGCTATCCATATTCTGGGGCCTTGTACGCCCTCGTATGGAGTATGCATCTCACGTGCTGGGGGGCTCCACTCACACAGCTTTCTTGGACAGAGAGGAGTCTAAGGCTCTTCGTCTCACCAGTTGACAGTCTCCTACCTCTACTAAGGTTCCACCGCCAGGTTGACTATCTTTCTATCTTCTATCAATATTTTCGCGCTGACTGCTCTTCTGAACTTCCTAACAGCATGCCTCCCCCCTTCCCGCGGTCTCGCGGCAATCCACTTTCTACTCAAGCTCATCTCTTAATTGTCCAAATCACTTTTGCACGAGTTAATTAACCAGAATCTTCACTCTTTCATCCCTCACGCAGGTAAACTCTGGAACAATATTCCTTCATCTGTATTTCCTCCTGCCTGCGACTTGAACTCTTTCAAGAGGAGGGTATCAGGACACCTCTCCTTTCGAAGTTGACCTCTCTTTTGGCCACTCGCCTGAGCGCTTTTTGTGGTAGCAGCGAATAACAGGCTTTTTTTCAGTATCGTTTCCTAATTTTTGCCCTTGAGCTGCTTCCTATGCTGTGTATATATATATATATATATATATATATATATATATATATATATATATATATATATATATATATATATATATATATATATATAAGTCCAGGTTGATAGGTGGTCTTCTGGGCAGCATGTGGGTAGTTTTAAGCCTCTCGGCGGCGGCTGAAAAATCCCAGCTTGGTGTCACCGGGCGGTTTTTGAAATCGCGTCCACCTGAACACCGCGCCGTCACTCTGTAGACTCAGCCACCTCCTCCCCATATATATATATATATATATATATATATATAGATATATATATATATATATATATATATATATATATATATATATCTATATATATATATATATATATATATATATATATATATATATATATATATATATATATATATATATATATATATATATATATATGGAGTCGAGTGACAGGCGCTGTGTTCAGGAGGACGCGATTTCAATCTCGCCTGGTGCCACCAAGCTGGGATTTTCAGCCGCCGCCGAGTGGCTTAAAACTACCCACATGCTGTCCAGAAGACCACCTATCAACCCGGACTCTAGATTCTAGGATCAAAGATAAGCTCTGGGAGGCAGCATGAGCCAATGCAAGATGCCACTATAAACACTCGCCTGCGCCAGAGCAGGCTGGGCCGACCATCAGGACCCACCAGAAAGCCTTGGACCGACCATCAGGATCCACTGGAAGAAATATATATATATATATATATATATATATATATATATATATATATATATATATATATATATATATATATATATATATATATATATATATATATATATATATATATATATATATATATATATATATATATATATATATATATATATATATATATATATATATATATATATATATATATATATATATATATATATATATATATATATATATATATATATATATATATATATATATATATATATATATATATATATATCAGCTGGGCACATCCGATCGTCCGATCTTCCCGTCTGATCGGAACAGCAATTGGCGATCGGAATGGAAAGATTGGATCATCTTTGTACAAGGTAATCGGACTGTGGAGATCGGAACTTCACAAACTAACTTCCGATCACCGATCACATTAAAAAAAAAAACGTGGTCAACGTTGTCATTATCAACAAGTGACTGCAGACATTTTGAAACCTCACTACTCACTTCTTACAATTATTTTTATACAAATTGCTAAATAGTTTATTCAATAAGCGTATTTATTTATAATATTAAGCGATAATTATTGATCGTTGATTAATTTAATCCTGGTAAGGTATCGTGAACGAAACGCGCAGGCGTAAAGTCGCTTTATTTATTTGGCGCTCACTCCATTAACCCAGTTAAACCGACTAACCGCTGTACCTGGTGAGGGACAAACGCATTTTTATATAATCTAAGGCTTTAGTAGTAACAAATGTACGGAAGTGGGGGTTGCCTCAGCGGGGGGGACTGGAAGTGGGGGTTGGGGGGGTGAGCGGGGGGGGTTACGGGAGCGGGGGTAATTTGCGGGGGGGTTACGGAAGAGGGGTATCTAGACCCCCTACCCACATCTATTTTACCTTTCACCCCCTCCTAACCCCCCACCCATCTCTTTTGCCTTTTCACCCCCCTCACCCACTCTCGGACTAGCGTAAGGAATCGAGAAGTTTAATGTAGTAGGGTTGCCCAGCAGGGAGTTAGGGGGAGTGATACTTGAAGGGTTAAGATAAGATCTTTCTTTGACCCTCGAATGACCACGAGATTATAATCACGGAAAAGGTTAAGGACATTAGGTTAATGACCAGGCTGAAATATGAATTTACTCTCTAATGCAAGTCCGAAAATAAAATAAAAAATCGCCATTGAACGTAAGACTCGATAAATTATTTAAGTTTTTGCTGGATGTATTGTATCATTATCTTCTTATTTCTCATTTCTCAACTTGTTTCTTCTTATTTCTTTCCTCAACTTATATATATTTTTTTTTACTCCGGTTATTTGGTGCCATCTAACCCTAAACACTGCAGCACCAAGTCTTTTTTTTTTTTCTGATTTTGCATTAATTAATGTCTTATATCTCATTTCTTAACTTCGATGTCATATGACCTTAGGCGTTGCCGCATCGAATTTACCTTTTTCCGTGAAAAAGGGATCATGTGTGTGTGTGTGTGTGTGTGTGTGTGTGTGTGTGTGTGTGTTCCATTCCCCTCCGATTCTTGAGAAATCTGCGGCTAGCTCGAAATTTTGTGGGCCATCTTTTTTAGCCGATTATATGCTCCGAAGCGGAATTTAGTGAGGATTCTTATGGTATCTTCAAATTCCTCATACGTCTATTAGTTCCCGAGTTACACCGAGAAAACTGATTTTTTTTTTCTCTCGTCAGAGTAGCCTAACAAATAAAAAACACTCATTAATTAATGTCTTATATCTCATTTCTTAACATATTTCTTATTTCTTTTCTCAACTTGCATTTCTTTATATTTTCTGCCTGCTCTTCGGTGTCATATGACCTTAGACGTTGCCGCATCGAGTTTACCTTTTTCCGTGAAAAAGGGATCATGTGTGTGTGTGTGTGTGTGTGTGTGTGTGTTCCATTCCCCTCCAATTCTTGAGTAATCTGCGGCTAGCTCGAAATTTTGTGGGCCATCTTTTTTAGCCGATTATATGCTCCGAAGCGGAATTTAGTGAGGATTCTTATGGTATCTTCAAATTCCTCATACGTCTATTAGTTCCCGAGTTACACCGAGAAAACTGATTTTTTTTTTCTCTCGTCAGAGTAGCATAACAAATAAAAATCACTCATTAATTAATGTCTTATATTTCATTTCTTAACTTATTTCTTCTTATTTCTTTTCTCAACTTGCATTTCTTTATATTTTCTGCCTGCTCTTCGGTGTCATATGACCTTAGACGTTGCCGCATCGAGTTTACCTTTTTCCGTGAAAAGGGATCGTAATGTGTGTGTGTGTGTGTGTGTGTGTGTGTGTGTGTTCCATTCCTCCGATTCTTGAGAAATCTGCGGCTAGCTCGAAATTTTGTGGGCCATCTTTTTAGCCGATTATATGCTCGAAGCGGAATTTAGTGAGGATTCTTATGGTATATTCAAATTCCTCAAACGTCTATTAGTTCCCGAGTTACACCGAGAAAACTGAATTTTTTCTCTCGTCAGAGTAGCATAACAAATAAAATCACTCATTAATTAATGTCTTATATTTCATTTCTTAACTTATTTCTTCTTATTTCTTTTCTCAACTTGCATTTCTTTATATTTTCTGCCTGCTCTTCGGTGTCATATGACCTTAGACGTTGCCGCATCGAGTTTACTTTTTTCCGTGAAAAAGGGATCGTGTGTGTGTGTGTGTGTGTGTGTGTGTGTGTGTGTGTGTGTGTGTGTGTGTTCCATTCCCCTCTGATTCTTGAGAAATCTGCTGCTTGCTCAAAATTTTGTGGGCCAACTTTTTTAGCCGAATATATGTTCCGAAGCGGAATTTAGTGAGGATTCTTATGGTATCTTCAAATTCCTCATGCGTCTATTAGTTCCCGAGTTACACCGAGAAAACTGAATGTTATTCTCTCGTCAGAGTATCCTAACAAATAAAAATCGCTCAGAGCTCCTCATCTACGTTCCTTAGAAAGATTGCCATATGTTACTATTAAGAAACTTATCCCAACAACTGCAAATTTGACGCACTTTCATCGAAAACTTAATTTTAATAATTTTTATTTACTTTTATGGCGCGTTTCGCGTCATCGTCCGCCAGAACCTTTTACCCTTGATGACATGAAATGCGTCATCGTGCGCGAGAGGGTTAAATAAGTCAGATTTATCTCAAATTCACTGTCTGGGCAGACAAATATTCGGAAAAGAGAAGGCAAACCAGTTTGTAGATATATATAAATATGCCGTATATTCACGTCCTTATGGATATCTTCTTGTTGATTAGGGTATAAATACTCCTGAATCCCTACAGTTTCGCTCAAACATTGTTGGAGAGCCTCCCAGATGAACGCGTATTCCAATGGTGAACTCAGGAAAAGGAACTCTTACACGTTCTATACTCCCAACATAACGAACCCTATGGTTTAAGCTCTCAGCTACTTCTGATCTTACTCTCTTAAGCCTTTGCAGTTACTTTCTTAAACCATCGAAGCCCGCCTTCCTGAAGTCAGGTATTAAGTGTTGTTTCTGCTGACTCTATCCTTCCATTTAATATTAAATTTAATTTCCTTATGATCACTGTTACCTAATGAACCCCAACCTCAATGTTGCTTATTATGTCCTCTTTATTAGTTAACAACAAATCCAAAATATTTTCTTCCCTCGTTCGCACTGTTTTGTATATAGAACGAACTTACATTAGCTGAACTCACACTGTTTTGATTATAGAACGAACTTACATTAGCTGAACTCACACTGTTTTGAATATAGAACGAACTTACATTAGCTGATCTCACACTGTTTTGAATATAGAACGAACTTACATTAGCTGAACCCACACTCCTGGAAGAAGCTAAAATTTTCTAAAGGCTACAATAAAATCAATATGACCGATGAAGATACGGCACGTCACAATGAACAAACTCACTGTCTTCTCTGTAAATACGGGTTTTAAAAGGTAAAGGAGTAAAACATCATGACCATGAAAAATCAGGAAACAATTACATTGGAGCTTATTGTAATAGATGCAACCTTCAAATGAAAAATCACAAATTGCAGCTCTCTCATTGCACATAATGCGGATTACGACATGTCGTTAATCCTGCGTGAATTAACGATACCTGGCTTTGAAAATCAAACTAAGACCAAAACGTTCAGTTCAGAAATACCATGAAGTCATCATAAATGACTTGAGATTTATTGACTCGTATGCCTTTGTGTCTGGTTCACTCGCGGCTTTAGCGAACCAATTC
Source organism: Eriocheir sinensis (assembly GCF_024679095.1). NCBI lineage: Eukaryota > Metazoa > Arthropoda > Malacostraca > Decapoda > Varunidae > Eriocheir > Eriocheir sinensis. The sequence goes on along the minus strand of NC_066513.1, from coordinate 10,433,418 downwards.
ATCAGTAATGGGAACGAACCCATGTGCACACAACAGATGTTGAAAGATGTGCCAGCACCTGCGTTACCATTATTGATCAAGGGAAAGCAGGTTTTTTGTTATGACTATATGGTTTCGATGGAACGACTTTCTGAGACACGTCTTCCATCCCGCGAAGATTTTTTCAATTCGCTTCAAGAAGCAGAACTTTCCGAAAGTGATTATAAACATGCTCAGAATGTTTGGAAAGTAGCTGGGTGTCAGAGCCTGATGGACTATTTGTTGCTTTATGTAAAAGTGGATGTTGGTCTTCTATGTGATGTCTTCCTAGAGTGGAGAGGTATTTTGAAAACCCAGTGGAGGTTGGATATTGTAAATTATGTTAGCCTGCCAGGATTTGCCTATGACTCTTTTTTGTTAAAAACACAGCAGGAATTAGAGATGCTTAGTAGCCCACACATGTATCATTGCATTCAAACAAATATGCGTGGGGGCTACACAAGTGTTGTGCGTCGTTTTGTACGCGCCAATAACATCTACACGAACCCTCAGTTTAATCCAAAACATGATAGAAGCACTTTCCTTTCATATCTTGACTTCAACAGTCTTTATCCCACTGTAATGCAAGAGAAGTTGCCATGTGGGGATATGAGAAAACTAGATGAGACAGAAATGCAGTCGTTTTTGAGCGGGGGCTTGGTCAATCAAGCAACCGATGGCGATTTTGGATATCTCATTCTGTGCGATACTGAGGCTGTCTCACGTGAAGTCGTTGAGAAAACGGATGACCTCCCACTGATCATCAGAAGACACAATATCACCAACAGAGATATATCGTCAGTCACACGCGAATGGTATGAAGAAGAAAACCGTCCAGTACCGTGTAAGAACATAAAACTGATTGGAACACATGCTGCTCAGGAGAAAATGCTGTTTGCTCTGCCCCTCCTTAAACTACTTATTCAACTAGGTCTGGTAGTTAAAAAAAAGTGCATGCTATTTATATGTTTAAGCAAAAGCACTTTCTTGTGGACCTCATTCAGGATAACATAGAAGCCCGCAAAAGTGCTACTTGCCCTATCAAGAAAAATGCAATCAAGTGTATTTCAAACAGCATTTTTGGTCGATTCCTGATGAACGTGGCCAAATATAGTGAAGACATAGATATTGTCACCAACCGCGAAAAGTTTTTGAAGCTGGCCCGAAGTCCTTACTTTAAACGCGTTGTACCTCTCAATGATGGTCATGTAGTTGTAACTCGCCATAGGAAATATTCACGGGTGAATCATCCAAACTACATTGGCTACTACATCCTAGAGCTGTCCAAGCTGCGACTATATGATTTCTATTACAATGTGTTGAAGGCTCATTACGGAGATCGGGCGAAACTAGTGTATTGTGACACTGATTCCTTAATAACAGAAATTGAAACTCTTGATCTATTAACAGAGTACTCGCAGGAACCCTTCAAAAGCTATATAGACACAAGTAACTTTAGCCCCTCACATTCCTTGTACAGCACAGACAACAAAGGAAAGCTTGGATTTCTCAAGTCTGAAGTGGGGGAAAGAACCATCTCAGAATTTGAAGGTGTAAAACCAAAATGCTACTCCATCCTCTTGGCAGACGGTGACCGGTTGAGTTCAGCTAAGGGCGTTCCAAAGTTCATAAAGAAGAAAATTGCTCATCAGCGATACAAAGACGCCCTATTCCAGAAGCAGACATTTACCTTTGACTATCAGGGATTCACAGTGCGCAATGGACGAATGAGTACAGTAAAATATCCCAAGAGAGGGATATCTGTAGTTGAGGACAAAAGATACTACATTAGCACCTTGGAGTCGCGATCTTACGGTCATCCCGATAATTCTATAGGGATAGAGGAGGAAGAGCAGGAGGAGGAGGTAGCCCAGATCATGACACTGTCAAACGAAGAAAATTTGGAGGAAGGCGATGAAAAAGGCATAACAGAAGCGAGACTAGCCGAGGTAATGGGTGGGCAAGAGATCGGTGAAATGGGAGAACTAGAAGAAGAAACCTATGAATTGTGGGGAGAACGGGATGTGCTGGTCGAGCAATATTTTCCCTTGATAAAACGGGTAGAGGCGGATGATGACATGTTAATGCAAGCCGCGGAACAGGAAGAAATAAATCAAATGCTCTCATCATCCCCCCTTGAATATATGCTAGTAGATACAGACTTTTCAGAATAAATTGTAGCTGTTTATAAGATAGGGACTGGTGTGAATGTTGTTTATACTGTTTATAGTGTAAGAATTTGCCTGCTATTTTTATGTTAAATATAAAATATATGTAAATATATTCTGTATATAGGACTAATGTTGGAGCCTATGATATTATAAAATTGCACATGATGAATCTGGAATCATAATTTGACCAAATTCCAATAAACATTGAGTTTGTTTGACTTGTTTATATGACCTTTATCAAAATAAAAAAAAAAACGGATGAAAAAAACACAATAATTGTCTTAAAATTTATTCGATTTGTGGAAACATGAATAAAACTCTTTTATGTTTCGATCCGGCTCATGCATAAAAGACTGCCCGCCAAATCAGGCGGGCGGCGGCGGCGGCAGCGAGAGGTGCGGCGACAGGATGCGACAGGATTGTTCGGGGCCCGGGACGGGGCGGGGCGGGGCGGGGGCTGCACGGGGTAGTGGCGGTGACGAGTGAGGACCTGTGAGTGGAGCCAGACCTCTGATTTAAGCATGGTATACAACCACCCCACCCCCCGATAAAGGAACTAGAAAATTATTTATGCTTAGAATAGTTCCATGGAATGTAATACAATTCAATATGAAAAAATCAATAAGTCAATACTTACTTTTTATGAACACGTGTTAAATGTTTGATGACATACGGGCATTATAAACTTGCTGTAAGCGAATCGCATCACGTGTTCATCATTCCTCGAATATTCGGTCTTGGAAAACTCCATACATATTTTTTCAAGAGTTTCTCTTACACCCAAGTGCGAAACATTGTAGGCAAAGTACATGGCATTAAGCCCCGCACACATCGCTTCGCGTGCTTTGAAGTCGAAATGCATTTTTATACATACTGAGCCCGGGGTAATCAATATATTTGAAATGGTCAGAGTATAATTTTGGATCGAGAGCATAACTATCTAGGAACACTGCCATGCCCGGTTCATAGTAGAGACAAATCCAGTGTCCCATTTCTCTTTTAGAATAACTTGGTAGCGTATTGACGATGCACACTATAGGTTTTCTATATCGAGGTATAGAGTTTACCTCGTCTGCCAATAACACGCCTAAAACAAGGCTTGCTTTCCTATGTGCCCCTCAATCCTCTTTCAATCTCCATGTTGTTCATCGCACAGCCGCTTCAAGCGCACATCACACTGCAGCCGTCTTTCAGAATTAACTGTTATTATACCCACTGTTTCGTCAAACAGTATCAACAGACGGTTCTCGTTTTCTCCTTGCTTAGATTCAAGCTAAGTCTAAGCCCCCATTCATTTCAACGGGCAAATTATCATTCAAGTTTTCAGCACGCAAATCAAATGTGCAAATCATTGCCCCTTGCCGAAAATATCCTTTCCGATTAAATGGTCTTTGTGAAAACCAAGTGCATCCAAAGTACGATGGTAGAGCTCAGCATAGTCATGAGGGAATTTACTAGG
>NC_066513.1:10337109-10429757 GCF_024679095.1 Eriocheir sinensis | reverse complement strand
AATAATTTGCAATAAATTTGCGATAATAATTAGTCAATCCAAGAAATGACTGTAAATCATGAACAGTTTGGGGGGCCAGGACGTTTTGTATGGCCTCCAGCTTGCTAGATTGAGGTCTTATTCCCTCTGAGCGGATGGCATGGCCCAGGTAATCTACTTTGTCCTTAAAAAAGTTACACTTCTCCATCTTAAGAGTCAGTTTGGCTTCCTTTAAGCGATCCAGAATTTGTTCTAAGTTATCTGCGTGATTAGAAAATGTATCGCCCAGGATAATTATGTCATCAAGGTACACCTGAACCTTGTTGCTTAATAGTCCTGTAAGGACAGTGTTTATTATTTTCTTGCAGCAGGACGGGGCTGTTTTAAGGCCAAAGGGGAGGGAAGTAAATTCCCAATGTCCTGCTGGAGAAGAAAATGCCGTCTTTTCTCTGCTGATTTCATCTTGGGGGATTTGATGGTAACCCTGTTTCAAGTCTAGGCATGAAAAAAAAAACTTACTATCTCCCAATTGATTGAGTATGGTAATTATATTAGGGAGTGGGTACCGGTCGTCCCGTAGTGTTTTATTAAGTGCCCGGAAGTCCAGACAAAGTCGTAGTACTCCATGTTTTTTTGCACTGGGATAAGTGGGGCATTATAGGGTGATCGCGAAGGGCGAATCACACCCTGTTGCTGGAGCGATATAAGTTGTTTATTTACTCTGTCATGATAACTGATAGGAATGTTATATGGACGCCTGTACACTACTTCATCAGTGTTTTGCTTGATGGTGCTTAAAAAAATAGGGCGTTACTGTTAATGGTTCTTGTTCTGTGGAAAACACTGTTATATATTTATCTATTAAGGACTTTAAAGCCTGATTCTCTCTCTTCACTTGGGAATTTAGCGTCAACAATTTGATAGAGGCTTTTCTTCCTTACTTCAAGCTCTGCGGGCTTCAAGTCTGTTTTAGCTGTGTCAGCGGTCTGTACACTAGATACTTGTGGCAGATCAGCGTATTGCTCATGAGTGACAGGCTTCACAAATCCTAACGTTGTATTATCATCACTTTCAATATTCAAATACGGCACAGTGACATAAGATCTTTGATTGTCAGATGAAGGGGTTAACTTAACTATCCCTGAGCACAAGACTCTCACCTGAGGAGTACTAACACAAGGCTCAAATAAAGCTTCACTTGCCTGTAGTTGCGTCACTAGCGTTATGTAACCTGCAACAGATGCATGCAGTTGCAAAGGTTCCGCTGCTTGGCAACGTACGGCCTTATTTTCAGTGAGACTTTCTTCATTTCCATCTACATTTAGCTAAGATCCTTCACCTCTAGATATAAGACATATTTTTCCTGGCATAATTGTATGGTTTCGCCTTCTATTATCAGTTTTAAGCTTCGTTCTGTTGTTCCTCATTTAGTTGCAATGTTTTCAAAATAATCTCGTGCTACACGACAAATCAGTACTCAACATAATATGAGTCGGCAAATCTACATCGCGTGTTATCAATAAGTCTTGGAAACTACTTTTTCCTTCCATATTAACTTGTCTTTTACCGTCATTTTCAATATGGTATCTTTGCACAGAGACAATATTCACGGGTTTCGCTTCACAGTTATTTACTGCGAGCCCTAATTCTTTAATAAATTCATCCGTTAAAACTCACACACGCTCCTGTTTCTAGGAGTGCCACTTTGCATATGTATTATCATGTATTAGAGAAAAGGATCTGCCTAACAAAGTTACTCTTGAGTTATGTTAATTATAGCCTTCTTGTCATTATTTTTAAGGTCACTCCCTTGTTCGTTATAGCCTTCTTTTCCTTATATTTATGTGAGGCGGTTACTCCCTTGTTCGTTATAGCCTTCATCTTATTATATTAAAGGTTACTCCCTTGTTCGTTATAGCCTTCATCTTATTATATTAAAGGTTACTCCCGTGTTTGTTATACCCTTCATCTTATATTGAAGGTTACTTCCTGTTCGTTATAGCCTTCATCTTATTATATTAAAGGTTACTCCCTGTTTTGTTCTTCGCTCATTTTCCGTTTTTTCCACTGCAAGTGTGCATATTTATTTATTTATTTATTATTCATTTATTTATTTAATGTTATTTGTAGTAGTTAACTGAGGGGGGCACTACCCTGGCCTCCTCTTCCTCTGATTCTCTTACTTCACACATTTATCTTAATACTTCACACTATTGTCCATATGCTTCATTTTTTTTTTTTCATTCATGACTTTTTATCCATACCTCACACTTTTCTTAGTATTTCACATTTTTTCTAGATCATACTCTACACTTCCTACCTGGGGACGTGGTTAGGCCTTTATAAAGTCACTCTATGGCTGCATGTCCGCGGCACACCTCCACCCTGTGAGGCGTAGAGCCCGTGTTCCCTCCATCCTGGGGTAACAATCCTAAAACAAACAAACCTGGGAGGCGGGACGCTGCCGGTGCCTGTCACCTGACACCCTCTCACTGATGAGTGGTCCACGGTGCGGGTGGAGAGAGACTGCCCATCCCTCTCCACTCCGCCCGGGAAGGAACTCATGAACTCTCGGTTGAGTCGCGTGTGCTACCCATTGCACTACAGAACAACAGTGGTTGGCCAGAGTTTCCATTACCATATCGTCAAAGTCCATGTCCTCCGGAAGAACCATTAATTATATAATTAAATCGTCACTATTATTTCCGCCACTTAAAACGAGCAAAGCTTAATGAAAATAAGAGGCGTTTTCTCGTCAGAGTAAATTAAACAAAAGCACTGTAAGCACATGTCCCTATTTATCCCTATACCGCTGCCGCCAGTTTTAGACCCTTCTTTTCTTGTATCAAATCAACTCTTTTATCACTCATTAATTACTCCATAAATGATCTCACCGTCTCGTATCCCTGGTAGCGTGATCCGGCTTAAGTTGTTATTGGAGACTGGTGTTCGGGGATAAACAAGGGAAAAAGATAATATACATTTATTTAAAATTAAATGAAAGTAATTGCCTTACGCAATATTCTTTGCTCAGACGATCATAACACTGGCATATTCAGCAATGGATGCAACATATGACAAACGACATGTCTTAAACATAATACTACAATATGTGCTCAGTTGTTGCCAATAATAATAACACTCGTCGTTCCACAAGCAGTGGTTTGTATCTCTCTGCTTACATCACAATCATTATGTACTCTCTTCACAAAATCCTAATAACACATTCCTGTAGTATAATCTACTACAAGTCATGGAAACACCCAATTTTACCACACCCAGTGGTTTTACCTTTGCTTTACATCGCAAACAAATAATCACAATCCTGTCCCACTCACAATCCTACTTCACATCTCCTACATTATAATCTCCAGGACAATACAGTCGGTTTCCCTTAGATTCTCGAATTTCTACTCACGATTAAGATCACAACAGCCATCCTCGGCTGAGTGAGTAGCAGGTCTGCTTGAGGCGAGAACCAAGCTCGGTCTACTCATACCACTGATTTCTAGGCCACATTTTTCTTTGCTTTAGGCGGACTTACATCCTTGACACGCCCTTAATTTTCTACATAACCAATGGCCAATACTTCCTGTCACACCCATCTGCTAGCTCATTATGTTGTATTGTTTTACTTCTCCTGCTATTCGTGAGTCAGTCTTAAGACACTCCCTCAGTGATTTTTCTGTTAAATTATTGGCTCATAACATGTCGCCACGACTGACGTCACGGGTCAGAGTCTTTTTCAATGGTTGTTCACACTTTCTGACCACGCCCACTGGGCATCTGTTTTCTGTATCTGAGTCTGGGTATCTGTTTTCCTTTACCCTCGTTGTTTCCCCTCTTTGGTACTTGAGATGCTTACACTGTTATATATGTCACTTTTTTTGTTAGTGTTTGTCCTGTCAGATGTCTACACAGTTGTATACCTGCCTTTCCTCCCTGGGTATCTGTTTTCCTTTACCCTCGTTGTTTCCCCTCTTTTGTACCTGAGATGTTTACACTTATATATATGTCACCCTTTTTGTTAGTGTTTGTCCTGTCAGGTGTTTACACAGTTGTATATCTCTCATTCCTCTCTGGGTATCTGTTTTTCTTTATCCTCGTTGTTTCCCCTCTTTGGTATTTGAGATGCTTACACTGTTATATATGTCACCCTTTTTGTTAGTGTTTGTCCTGTCAGATGTTTACACAGTTGTATATCTCACTCCTCTGTTTCCTCGTTTTCTGGGTCCTGACAGAGGAACCTCCCATATCAAGATAGGCTGAAACATCTCAACTTACATTCACTAGAAAGACGAAGAGTGCGGGGAGATCTGATATTCAAATGAATCAAAGGTTACAACAAAGGCGATATAAGTAAAATACTGAGAATTAGCCACCAGGATAGAGCACGCAGTAATGGATTCAAATTAAAAAGTATAGATTTAGGTGGGAAATAGGCAAGCATTGGTTTAGTATGTAATAGGGTGGTGGGGAATGGAATAGACTCAGCAATCACATAGTGATTGCAGGGACGATAGCTTGTTTTAAGAGTAGACTGGATAGCTACATGGACGAGGATGATAGGTGGTAGTGGGGGGGAATCTGGAGTTGCCTTGTGTAGGCCATTAGGCCTCTTGCAGTCTCATTATGTTCTTATGTTCTTCTTAGTTTCTTATGTGTGTGTGTGTGTGTGTGTGTGTGTGTGTGTGTGACGGAAGGGAGTTTCTCTCTCTCTCTCTCTCTCTCTCTCTCTCTCTCTCTCTCTCTCTCTCTCTCTCTCTCTCTCTCTCTCTCTCTCTCTCTCTCTCTCTCTCTCTCTCTCTCTCTCTCTCTCTCTCTCTCTCTCTCTCTCTCTCTACTGACAAAACACCAAGAAACAGTAACGTTGAACATTTGTGCGTGCGAGTAAACATTGCAAAAGTCAATTTAAATATATCTGTCACTTACAGGCCTCCGGGGCAATCACTTGATGGCGATCTTGAAATGTACAGCGTCTTAAGGCAGTCACTTAATAACAGCGACTCACTGATACTAGGAGACTTTAACCTCCCCCATATCGACTGGGCGACACTGTCGGGTACAGAAGGTGAGTCCCATAGAATGATCGAATTTCTAGAGGAAAATTATCTAAGCCAAATGGTTTCTGAACCAACTCGACAAAATAACATACTTGACCTTGTTATAGCGACCCAAGATAACCTAGTCAGTAATGTCACGGTAGGAGAACACCTCGGTTCCTGCGATCATAAACTAGTGCGCGTTGACATTAGAGCTCAATCATCGGTGACTGAAAATAAAGTTAAGGTGCCCAACTTCAAAAGAGCCAACTTCGTAGAAATCCGACGAAAACTAATAGATATGCAACTATCAGATGACGGCAATGCAGAGGACGCCTGGCTAAACTTTAAAAATCACTTACTCACTCAGCAGGACACATTTGTCCCCTTGTGCGAGAAGCGAATTAACACTAATAAAAGTCCACCTTGGTTTAAAAGCGAAATTAAACACTCAGTCAAGGAGAAAATTGTCTTACAGGTTAAAGAAAGACCAAAGCACGCCCGAAAACATTAGACTTTACAATGATGCAAGGCGACGAGTAAAAAGATTAGTGCATCAGGCAAAGCGTAGATATGAAGAAAATATTGCAGCCAACTGTAAAAATAATCCGAAATCCTTCTTCAGTTACATAAACAACAGAAAGGCGATCAGAAGTGGAATTGGACCTTTAACAAACAGCGACGGTGCACTAGTGACTGACAGCCAACACGTTGCAAACCTATTAAATAATTACTTTTCCTCGGTGTTTAATAATAACAGTCCTCCCACCACCACCACCAACACCAGTACTAATGTAAATCCCGAGCATGCATTGTCTAACTTTGAAATAAAACCCGATGAAGTCCTTAAAGCCCTCAAATCACTTAAAACAAATAAAAGTCCTGGACCTGATAAAGTATATCCAACTCTGCTGAAAGAAACAAAGAGCGAAATACTCTCCTCCCTCACAACCGTATTCAATATATCCTTACGACAAGGCATTGTTCCTTCAGATTGGAAAAAGGCTAACGTGACACCGATTTTTAAGAAAGGAGACAAAAAAGTACCAGGTAATTACAGGCCCATTAGTCTAACTTCGGTTGTAGGTAAGCTACTTGAGGGCATAATTAGAGACAAAATTGTGAGTTACCTTGAAAGCCACTCATTAATTGGGGACTCACAACATGGCTTCCGAAACAAAAGATCCTGCCTATCAAATCTATTAACCTTTTATAACGACCTCTTCACTGTTTATGACGTAACCAAATCACTGGACGTAGTCTATCTTGATTTCCAGAAAGCGTTTGATAAAGTCCCGCATCATAAATTACTTACCAAATTAAAGCAAATAGGTATTGACGGTCAGGTAAACCAATGGATCGCGAATTGGTTGAGCAACAGACAACAAAGAGTAGTGATTGACGGATTTAACTCAGAGTGGGCGCCGGTCACTAGTGGCGTCCCTCAGGGCTCGGTTCTTGGCCCAGTGCTCTTCATTATTTACATCAACGACGTGGATGTTGGACTCAATAACCGCATTAGTAAATTTGCAGACGACACAAAGATTGGTAACTCGGTTCTCACTGACGAAGACAGGCTAAGCCTCCAAGAGGATTTGCACAAAATTTCAACTTGGTCGGATAGATGGAGATGCCCTTTAACGTAGACAAGTGCCAGGTCCTTCAAGTTGGAACGAGGAATAAGAAGTTTGATTACGAAATGCGCGGCGTTAAACTCAAAAGCGTTCAATGCGTCAAGGACTTGGGGGTCAAAATCGCGTCAAACCTCAAATTCTCACAGCAATGCATCGATGCAGCAAATAAAGCGAACAGAATGTTGGGCTTCATTAAAAGAAACTTTTATTTAAGAATAAAGATGTAATACTCGCTCTACAACAGTTTAGTCAGACCCCACTTGGAATATGCGGTACAGTTTTGGTCTCCCCACCATGCAAAGGATATTGCTAAATTAGAAGGTGTTCAGCGTCGACGAAAATGATCCCTTCCTTGCGCAACAAATCCTACGAAGAAAGCCTTTCTACCCTTAACATGTTCTCTCTTGAGAAACGTCGCCTCCGAGGAAAACTGATCGAATGTTTTAAAATACTTAATGGTTTCACGAATGTAGACAGATCAACATTGTTTATGATCGATGACACTTTGCGCACGAGGAACAATGGCGTAAAACTCAGATGTAGACAAGTAAATTCAGACTGCACCAAATTTTTCTTCACCAACGTTGTAGTGCGAGAATGGAATAAGCTCCCATCATCAGTGGTCCAGTGTAACACGATTGACTCCTTCAAAAATAAGCTCGACCGTCACTTCCTTCAACTTAATATCAACTAGAGTAGAAATGCAACGTTTTGGAGTCTTCTGATTAATGTAAAATCACTTAGGTTTAAGGACAGACCACCAAGTCTGGACCATGGGGTCTGTGTGGTCTGACTTTCTATGTAAATCTATGTAAATCCCGTTTTTGTTAAACACACACACACACACACACACACACACACACACACACACACACACACACACACACACACTCTGGGACCTGTCACCTGAACCCAGCATCCTACCTGAGGATTAACATCGCCCTTGACCTCACCGCCATCTGGAAGAATCAGCCCCTTCGGCCCCCCGGCACCACCCCCACTGCACTCCATCCCACCCAACCCCTTCCGTCACCCCTACCTTTCCCAGAGACAAATTCTCTTTTTATGCTTGTTCTCGTTAGCGAAATTTACTTAAATGTATTTATAAAATGTAAATTTTCAGCCTGACGGCTGCCGTATACTTGAATAAACCGTATATTATTATCATTATTATTACTAACGGCCGTAGTATTAATCTCCCCCATTCCCGTTTCGTTCCCTTCCCTTTCCCTTGGCTGTGAACAACAGTTTTAAGCGTCCCAGGGGGGTTGGGACTGAATAACACTACCTCGCGAGAGAGCGGATGTGGTCCAAAAAGTGTTGACTCCGCGGTGTGCGAGGCAGGATATATTCGGTTTCCCCTTCGTATATTTCATGAATAAATAGTGTCGTATTTGTTATTATAGAAGGAAATGTATGGAAATTTAAAGTATCAGAATATTTTTATCACTGATAATACATCGCAAACTTTGCTGAAGTTAATATATATATATATATATATATATATATATATATATATATATATATATATATATATATATATATATATATATATATATATATATATATATATATATATATATATATATATATATATATATATATATATATATATATATATATATATATATATATATATATATATATATATATATATATATATATATATATATATATATATATATATATATATATATATATATATATATATATATATATATATATATATATATATATATATATATATATATATATATATATATATATATATATATATATATATATATATATATATATATATATATATCGTCCGATCTTCCCGTCTGATCGGAACAGCAATTGGCGATCGGAATGGAAGATTGGATCATCTTTGTGCAAGGTAATCGGACTGGAGATCGAGACTACTGGAAACTAACTTCCGATCACCGATCATTAAAAAAAAATAGTCCCAACGTTGTCATTTATTATCAACAACTGACTGCACCCAGACATTTTGGAACCTCACTACTCACTTCTTACAATTATTTTTTACTTGGATTTGCTAAATAGTTTCTTCAATAAGCGTATTTATTTATAATGAAAGCGATAATTATTGATCGTTGATTAATTTAATCCTGGTAAGGTATCGTAGACGAAACGCGCAGGCGTAAAGTCGCTTTATTGTTGGCGCTCACTCCATTAACCCAGTTAAACCGACTAACTTCGCTGTACCTGGTGAGGAACAAACGCATTTTATATAATCTAGGCTTTAGTAGTAACAAATGTGAGGAAGTGAGGTTGCCTCAGCGGGGGGACTGGAGGTGGGGTTGGGGGTGAGCGGGGGAAGTTACAGGGCAGGGTAATTTGCAGGGGGGTTACGGAAGGGTATCTGGGCCCCCCTACCATCTATTTTACCTCCCCCCTCTAACACCCCACCCATCTCTTTTGCCTTTCACCCCCCCCCCTCCCCCTCTCGGACTAGCGTACCCGGAAGCGAAGGTGACTTTGGAGTAGGGGGTGCCAACCAAGGAGGAGGGAGGGATACTTGAAGGGTTAAGATAAGATCTTTCTTTGACCTCGAATGACCGAAGATTATAATCACGGGAAAAGTTAAGGACATTAGGTTAATGACCAGCGAAATGTGAATTTACTCTCTAATGCAAGTCCGAAAATAAAATAAAAAATCGCCATTGAACGTAAGACTCGATAAATTATTTAAGTTTACGTTTTTTTTTTTTGCGCTGGATGTATTATCATTATCTTCTTATTTCTCATTTCTCAACTTGTTTTTTTTTCTTCTTATTTCTTTCCTCAACTTATATATTTTTTTTTACTCCGGTTATTTGGTGCCATCTAACCTAAACACTGCAGCACCAAGTCTTTTTTTTCTGATTTTGCATTAATTAATGTCTTATATCTCTTTCTTAACTTCGATGCCCATATGACCTTAGGCGTTGCCGCATCAATTTACCTTTCAAATGAAAAAGGGATCGTAATGTGTGTGTGTGTGTGTGTGTGTGTGTGTGTGTGTGACCCAATGTGTGTGTGTGTTTCCATTCCTCCGATTCTTGAGAAATCTGCAGCTAGCTCGAAATTTTGTGGGCCATCTTTTTTAGCCGATTATATGCTCCAGAAGCGGAATTTATTGAGTTATTATGGTATCTTCAAATTCCTCATACGTCTATTAGTTCCAGTTACACCAGAAAACTGATTTTTTTTTCTCTCGTCAGAGTAGCCCTAACAAATAAAAAACACTCATTAATTAATGTCTTATATCTCATTTCTTAACATATTTCTTCTTATTTCTTTTTCTCAACTTGCATTTCTTTATATTTTCTGCCTGCTCTTCGGTGTCATATATTGTAGACGTTGCCGCATCAGGTTTACCTTTTTTCCGTGAAAAAGGGATCGTAATAATATTATTATTGTGTGTGTGTGTGTGTGTGTTCCATTTCCTCCAATTCTTGAGTAATCTGCAGCTAGCTCAATTTTGTGGGCCATCTTTTAGCCGATTATATGCTCCGAGCGGAATTTAGTGAGGTTCTTATGGTATCTTCAAATTCCTCATACGTCCTATTAGTTCCCGGTTACACCGAAAGCTGAATTTTTTCTCTCGTCAGAGTAGCATAACAAATAAAATCACTCATTAATTAATGTCTTATCTTCATTTCTTAACTTATTTCTTCTTATTTCTTTTCTCAACTTGCATTTCTTCATATTTTCTGCCTGCTCTTCGGTGTCATATGACCTTAGACGTTGCCGCATCGAGTTTACCTTTTTTCCGTGAAAAGGGATCGTAATATTATGTGTGTGTGTGCGTGTGTGTGTGTGTGTGTGTTTCCATTCCCTCCGATTCTTGAAATCTGCGGCTAGCTCGAAATTTTGTGGGCCATCTTTTAGCCGATTATATGCTCGAAGCGGAATTTAGTGAGGATTCTTATGGTATCTTCAAATTCCTCATACGTCTAATGGTTCGAGTTACACCGAGAAAGCAGTTTTTTCTCTCGTCGAGTAGCATAACAAATAAAATCACTCGTAATTAATGTCTTATATTTCATTTCTTAACTTATTTCTTCTTGTTTCTTTCTCAACTTGCATTTCTTTATATTTTCTGCCTGCTCTTCGGTGTCATATGACCTTGACGTTGCCGCATCAGTTTACTTTTTTCCGTGAAAAGGGATCGTGTGTGTGTGTGTGTGTGTGTGTGTGTGTGTGTGTGTGTGTGTGTGTTCCCATTTCCCTCTGATTCTTGAGAAATCTGCTGCTTGCTCAAAATTTTGTGGGCCAACTTTTTGTAGCCGAATATATGTTCGAAGCGGAATTTAGTGAGGATTCTTATGGTATCTTCAAATTCCTCAGCCGTCTATTGGTTCCCGAGTTACACCGAAGAAACTGAATGTTATTCTCTCGTCAGGTATCCTAACAAATAAAATCGCTCAGGCTCCTCATCTACGTTCCTTAGAAAGATTGCCATATGTTACTATTGAAACTTATCCCAACAACACCAAATTTGACGCACTTTCATCGAAAACTTAATTTTTAATAATTTTTATTTACTTTTATGGCGCGTTTCGCGTCATCGTCCGCCAGAACCTTTTACCCTTGATGACATGAAATGCGTCATCGTGCGCCGGAAAGGTTAAATAAGTCCAGATTTATCTCAAATTCACTGTCTGGGCAGACAAATATTCGGAAAGAAGCAAACCAGTTTGTAGATATATATAAATATACCGTATATTCACGTCCTTATGGATATCTTCTTGTTGATTAGGGTATAAATACTCCTGAATCCCTACAGTTTCGCTCAAACATTGTTGGAGAGCCTCCCAGATAGACGTATTCAATGGTGAACTCCAGGAAAAAGAACTCTTACGTTCTATACTCCCAACATAACGCGACCCTATGGTTTAAGCTCTCAGCTACTTCTGATCTTACTCTCTTAAGCCTTTGCAGTTACTTTCTTAAACCATCCAAGCCCGCCTTCCTGAAGTCAGGTATTAAGTGTTTGTTTCTGCTGACTCTATCCTTCCATTTAATATTAAATTTAATTTCCTTATGATCACTGTACCTAATAGAACCCCCAACCTCAATGTTGCTTATTATGTCCTCTTTATTAATTAACAACAAATCCAAATATTTTCTTCCCTCGTTCGCACTGTTTTGTATATAGAACGAACTTACATTAGCTGAACTCACACTGTTTTGATTATAGAACGAACTTACATTAGCTGAACTCACACTGTTTTGAATATAGAACGTACTTACATTAGCTGATCTCACACTGTTTTTGAATATAGAACGAACTTACATTAGCTGAACCCACACTCCTGGAAGAAGCTAAAAATTTTCTAAAGGCTACAATAAAATCAATATGACCGATGAAGATACCGGCACGTCACAATGAACAAACTCACTGTCTTCTCTGTAAATGCAGGTTTTAAAGGTAAAGAGAGTAAAACATCATGACCATGAAAAATCAGGAAACAATTACATTGAAGCTTATTGTAATAGTGCAACCTTCAAATGAAAAAAATCACAAATTGCAGCGTACTCTCATTGCACATTATGCGGATTACGACATGACGTTAATCGCGTGAATTTACGCTAACTTTGAAAATCAACTAAGACCAAAACATTCAGTTCAGAAATACCATGAAGTCATCATAAATGACTTGAGATTTTAATGACACGTATGTCTTTATGTCTGGTTCACTCGCGGCTTTAGCGAACCAATTCATCATCAGCACTGGGGAACAGCCCATGTGCACACAACGAATGTTGAAAGATGTGCCCCTTTTGCGTTACCATTATTGATCATCAGGAAAGCAGGTTTTGTTATGACTATATGGACTCGATGGAACGACTTTCTGAGGCCACGTCTTCCATCCGCGAATTTTTCAATTCGCTTCAAGAAGCAGAACTTTCGAAAGTGATTATAAACATGCTCAGAATGTTTGGAAAGTAGCTGGATGTCAGAGCCTGATGGACTATTTGTTGCTTTATGTAAAAGTGGATGTTGGCCTTCTATGTACGTGTCTTCCTAGAGTGGAGGTATTTTGAAAACCCAGTGGAGGTTGGATGTTGTAAATTATGTTAGCCTGCCAGGATTTGCCTATGACTCTTTTTTTGTTAAAACACAGCAGGAATTAGAGATGTAGTAGCCACACATATATCATTGCATTCAAACAAATGTGCGTGGGGCTACACAAGTCAGTATGCGTCGTTTTGTACGCACAATAACATCTACACGAACCCTCAGTTTAATCAAAACATGATAGAAACACTTTCCTTTCATATCTTGGCTTCAACAGTCTTTATCCACTGTAATGATACAAGAAGTTACCATGTGGAATGTAGAAAACTAGATGAGACAGAAATGCACTGGTTTTTGAGCGGGAGGGGCTAGGTCAATCAAGCAGCCGATGGCGATTTTGGATACCTCATTCTGTGCAATACTGAGGCTGTCTCACGTGAAGTCGTGAGAAAACGGATGATGACCTCCACTGACCATCAGAAGACACAATATCAACAATAGAGATATATCGTCAGCCGCACACGAATGGTATGAAGAAAACCGTCAGTACCGTGTAGAACATAAAACAGATTGGAACACATATGTTGCTCAGGAGAAAATACTGTTTGCTCTGTCCTCCTTAAACTGCTATTCAACTGTAAGCCGGGTTGTTAAAAGTGCATGCTATTTATATGTTTAAGCCAAAAGCACTTTCTTGCGGACTTCATTCAGGATAACATAGAAGCCCGCAAAGTGCTACTTGCCCTATCAAAGAAACTGCAATCAAGTGTATTTCAAACAGCATTTTGGTCGATACCTGATGAACGTGACCAAATATAGTGAAGACATGAATATTGTCACCAACCGCGAAAAGTTTTGAAGCTGGCCCGAAGTCCTTACTTTAAACGCGTTGTGCCCCTCAATGATGGTCATGTAGTTGTAGTTCGCCATAAGAAATATTCACTGGGCGAATCATCCAAACTACATTGGCTACTACGTCCTAGAGCTGTCCAAGCTGCGACTATATGATTTCTTTTACAGTATCATGAAGGCTCATTACGGGGATCGGGCGAAACTAGTGTATTGTGACACTGATTCGCAATAACAGAAACTGAAACTCCTGATCTATTAACAGAGTACTCGCAGGAACCCTTTAAAAGCTATATAGACACAAGTAACTTTAGCTCCTCACATTCCTTGTACAACACAGATAACAAAGGCAAGCTCCAGTTTCTCAAGTCTGAAGTGAGGAAAGAACCATCTCCAGAATTTAGCAGGTGTAAGAACAAGTGCTACTCCATCCCCATGGCAGACAGTGACCGGTTGAGTTCAGCTAAGAGCGTTCCAGCTCATAAAGAAAAAAATTGCTCATCAGCGATACAAAGACGTCGTCCCTATTCCAGAAGCAAACATTTACCTGGCTATCAAGTTCACAGTGCGTAATGGACGAATGAGTACAGTAAAATATCCCAAGAGAGGATATCTGTAGTTCAGGACAAAGACTTTTCTTTAGCACCTTGGAGTTACGACCTTACGGTCATCCCGATAATTCTACAGGGGTAGAGGAGGAGGAGGAAGAGAAGGAAGCTGTAATCATAATTTGACCAAATTCCAATAAACATGCATCCTGTCGTCGCATGATGTCGCCGCAGGACCCGCTGCTGCCGCCGCCGCGCACATTTCGCGAGTCTTTTTTTTTTCTTTTTTTATATGAGCCAGATCGAAACATAGACGCGTTTTGTCTACATGTTTCCACAAATCGAATAAATTTTAAGACAATTATTGTTTTTTTCATTCATTTTTTGATAAAGGACATATAAACAAGTCAAACAAACTCAATGTTTATTGGAATTTGGTCAAATTATGATTACAGCTTCCTTCTCTTCCTCCTCCTCCTCTACCCCTGTAGAATTATCGGGATGACCGTAAGGTCGTAACTCCAAGGTGCTAAAGCAGTGTCTTTTGTCCTGAACTACAGATATCCCTCTCTTGGGATATTTTACTGTACTCATTCGTCCATTACGCACTGTGAATCCCTGATAGCCAAAGGTAAATGTTTGCTTCTGGAATAGGACGTCTTTGTATCGCTGATGAGCAATTTTTTTTCTTTATGAGCTTTGGAACGCTCTTAGCTGAACTCAACCGGTCACTGTCTGCCATGGGATGGAGTAGCACTTTATTCTTACACCTACACATTCTGAGATGGTTCTTTCTCACTTCAGACTTGAGAAACTGAGCTTGCCTTTGTTGTCTGTGTTGTACAAGGAATGTGAGGAGCTAAAGTTACTTGTGTCTATATAGCTTTTAAAGGGTTCCTGCGAGTACTCTGTTAATAGATCAGGAGTTTCAGTTTCTGTTATTATGAATCAGTGTCACAATACACTAGTTTCGCCTGATCCCCGTAATGAGCCTTCATGATACTGTAAAGAAATCATATAGTCGCAGCTTGGACAGCTCTAGGACGTAGTAGCCAATGTAGTTTGATGATTCGCCTGTGAATATTTCTTATGGCGAACTACAACTACATGACCATCATTGAGGGTACAACGCGTTTAAAGTAAGGACTTCGGCCAGCTTCAAAAACTTTTCGCGGTTGGTGACAATATCTATGTCTTCACTATATTTGGCCGCGTTCATCAGGTATCGACCAAAATGCTGTTTGAAATACACTTGATTGCAGTTTTCTTGATAGGGCAAGTAGCACTTTTTGCGGGCTTCTATGTTATCCTGAATGAAGTCCGCAAGAAAGTGCTTTGCTTAAACATATAAATAGCATGCACTTTTTAACAACCCGGCCTAGTTGAATAGCAGTTTAAGGAGGGACAGAGCAAACAGTATTTTCTCCTGAGCAACATGTGTTCCAATCTGTTTTATGTTCTTACACGGTACTGGACGGTTTTCTTCATACCATTCGTGTGCGGCTGACGATATATCTCTATTGTTGATATTGTGTCTTCTGATGGTCAGTGGGAGGTCATCCGTTTTCTCAATGACTTCACGTGAGACAGCCTCAGTATTGCACAGAATGAGGTATCCAAAATCGCCATCGGTTGCTTGATTGACCTAGCCCTCCCGCTCAAAAACCAGTGCATTTCTGTCTCATCTAGTTTTCTACATTCCACATGGTAACTTCTCTTGCATTACAGTGGGATAAAGACTGTTGAAGTCAAGATATGAAAGGAAAGTGTTTCTATCATGTTTTGGATTAAACTGAGGGTTCGTGTAGATGTTATTGGTGCGTACAAAACGACGCACAACACTTGTGTAGCCCCCACGCACATTTGTTTGAATGCAATGATATATGTGTGGGCTACTAAGCATCTCTAATTCCTGCTGTGTTTTTAACAAAAAAGAGTCATAGGCAAATCCTGGCAGGCTAACATAATTTACAATATCCAACCTCCACTGGGTTTTCAAAATACCTCTCCACTCAAGGAAGACATCACATTGAAGGCCAACATCCACTTTTACATAAAGCAACAAATAGTCCATCAGGCTCTGACATCCAGCTACTTTCCAAACATTCTGAGCATATTTATAATCACTTTCGGAAAGTTCTGCTTCTTGAAGCGAATTGAAAAAAATCTTCGCGGGATGGAAGACGTGTCTCAGAAAGTCGTTCCATCGAGTCCATATAGTCATAACAAAAAACCTGCTTTCCCTTGATCAATAATGGTAACGCAGGTGCTGGCACATCTTTCAACATCTGTTGTGTGCACATGGGCTCCTTCCCAGTGCTGATGAATTGGTTCGCTAAAGCCGCGAGTGAACCAGACATAAGACATACATGTCAAATCATATCAAGTCATTTTTATGATGACTTCATGGTATTTCTGAACTGAATGTTTTGGTCTTAGTTTGATTTTCAAAGCCAGGTAGCGTTAATTCACGCGGGATTAACGTCATGTCGTAATCCGCATAATGTGCAATGAGAGTACGCTGCAATTTGTGATTTTTTTCATTTGAAGGTTGCATCTATTACAATAAGCTTCAATGTAATTGTTTCCTGATTTTTCATGGTCATGATGTTTACCTCTTTACCTTTTAAAACCCGTATTTACAGAGAAGACAGTGAGTTTGTTCACTGTGACGTGCCGTATCTTCATCGGTCATATTGATTTTATTGTAGCCTTTAGAAAATTTTAGCTTCTTCCAGGAGTGTGGGTTCAGCTAATGTAAGTTCGTTCTATATTCAAAACAGTGTGAGATCAGCTAATGTAAGTTCGTTCTATATTCAAAACAGTGTGAGTTCAGCTAATGTAAGTTCGTTCTATAATCAAAACAGTGTGAGTTCAGCTAATTAAGTTCGTTCTATATACAAAACAGTGCGAACGAGGGAAGAAAATATTTTGGATTTGTTGTTAACTAATAAAGAGGACATAATAAGCAACATTGAGGTTGGGGGTTCATCAGGTAACAGTGATCATAAGGAAATTAAATTTAATATTAAATGGGAGGATAGAGTCAGCAGAAACAACACTTAATACCTGACTTCAGGAAGGCGGGCTTCGATGGTTTAAGAAAGTAACTGCAAAGGCTTAAGAGAGTAAGATCAGAAGTAGCTGAGAGCTTAAACCATAGGGTTCTTTATGTTGGGAGTATAGAACGTGTAAGAGTTCCTTTTTCCTGGAGTTCACCATTGGAATACGCGTTCATCTGGGAGGCTCTCCAACAATGTTTGAGCGAAACTGTAGGGATTCAGGAGTATTTATACCCTAATCAACAAGAAGATATCCATAAGGACGTGAATATATGGCATATTTATATATATCTACAAACTGGTTTGCCTTCTCTTTTCCGAATATTTGTCTGCCCAGACAGTGAATTTGAGATAAATCTGACTTATTTAACCCTCTCGCGCACGATGACGCATTTCATGTCATCAAGGGTAAACGGTTCTGGCGGACGATGACGCGAAACGCGCCATAAAAGTAAATAAAAAATTATTAAAAATTAAGTTTTCGATGAAAGTGCGTCAAATTTGCAGTTGTTGGGATAAGTTTCTTAATAGTAACATATGGCAATCTTTCTAAGGAACGTAGATGAGGAGCTCTGAGCGATTTTTATTTGTTAGGATACTCTGACGAGAGAATAACATTCAGTTTTCTCGGTGTAACTCGGGAACTAATAGACGCATGAGGAATTTGAAGATACCATAAGAATCCTCACTAAATTCCGCTTCGGAACATATATTCGGCTAAAAAAGTTGGCCCACAAAATTTTGAGCAAGCAGCAGATTTCAAGAATCAGAGGGAATGGAACACACACACACACACACACACACACACACACACACACACACACACACACACACGATCCCTTTTCACGGAAAAAGGTAAACTCGATGCGGCAACGTCTAAGGTCATATGACACCGAAGAGCAGGCAGAAAATATAAAGAAATGCAAGTTGAGAAAAGAAATAAGAAGAAATAAGTTAAAAAATGAAATATAAGACATTAATTAATGAGTGATTTTCATTTGTTATGCTACTCTGACGAGAGAAAAAAATTCAGTTTTCTCGGTGTAACTCGAACTAATAGACGTATGAGGAATTTGAAGATACCATAAGAATCCTCACTAAATTCCGCTTCGAGCATATAATCGGCTAAAAAGATGGCCCACAAAATTTCGAGCTAGCCGCAGATTTCTCAAGAATCGGAGGGAATGGACACACACACACACACACACACACACACACACACACACGATCCCTTTTTCACGGAAAAGGTAAACTCGATGCGGCAACGTCTAAGGTCATATGACACCGAAGAGCAGGCAGAAAATATAAAGAAATGCAAGTTGAGAAAAGAAATAAGAAGAAATATGTTAAGAAATGAGATATAAGACATTAATTAATGAGTGTTTTTTATTTGTTAGGCTACTCTGACGAGAAAAAAAATCAGTTTTCTCGGTGTAACTCGAACTAATAGACGTATGAGGAATTTGAAGATACCATAAGAATCCTCACTAAATTCCGCTTCGAGCATATAATCGGCTAAAAGATGGCCCACAAAATTTCGAGCTAGCTGCAGATTTCTCAAGAATCGGAGGAATGGAACACACACACACACACACACACACACACACACACACACACACACACATGATCCTTTTTCACGGAAAAAGGTAAATTCGATGCGGCAACGCCTAAGGTCATATGACATCGAAGTTAAGAAATGAGATATAAGACATTAATTAATGCAAAATCAGAAAAAAAAAAAGACTTGGTGCTGCAGTGTTTAGGGTTAGATGGCACCAAATAACCGGAGTAAAAAAAAATATATATAAGTTGAGGAAAGAAATAAGAAGAAACAAGTTGAGAAATGAGAAATAAGAAGATAATGATACAATACATCCAGCAAAAACTTAAATAATTTATCGAGTCTTACGTTCAATGGCGATTTTTTATTTTATTTTCGGACTTGCATTAGAGAGTAAATTCATATTTCAGCCTGGTCATTAACCTAATGTCCTTAACCTTTTCCGTGATTATAATCTCGTGGTCATTCGAGGGTCAAAGAAAGATCTTATCTTAACCCTTCAAGTATCCCTTCTCCCGTCACCCCCCCCCCCTCCCTCCCTGCTGGGCACCCCTACTCCCGTCACCTTCTCGCTTCCGTACGCTAGTCCGAGAGGGGGTGAGGGGGGGTGAAAAAAGAGATGGTGTGGGGGGGTTAGGGAGGGGGTGAACAGGTAAAATTGATGTGGGTAGGGGGGTCTAGATACCCCTCTTCCGTAACCCCCAAATTACCCCTGCTGCAACCCCCTGCTCACCCCCCCAACCCCCACTTCCAGTCCCCCCCGCTGAGGCAACCCCCACTTCCGTACATTTGTTACTACTGGCTTTACCTTCTAACTAGGGTAATTCATGTATGTAAATATGACTAGGGTATATGTTACTATAGTGACGTAATCTATCGATTCTAAAGCTGCGTCCACACTAGGCCTCACGAGGCGACTCTTGCACCGCCTCGCCGGTTATTGTTATTCTTGTAATGTTTAATTTTCACCTGCCAGATGCAGGGGTGCTGTTTCAGAATATCAATCATCATATGAGTGTTGCCCCGAGTTAACTCAACGTTGTCCTCAACGTTTTCAGCTTTGATCTGAGAGCAGCACGCAGCTGATGTTGCCACGTTCACGCCTCCTGCCCCCAAAACACCTCTCGCCAGAATGGACATGTTTCCGGTCAACATATTTATTTCAAATTATGTCTGTATGGATAAAAGAGGCCCTAAATTCAGCTATGGTGCTATTTTTTCATCATGTAAAATAGTAAATGTGGTATAAAATATGGATTAAAGTAGAGGAAAAATCACGTGACCTGGAAACGGGTGCTGATTGATCGTGACGTCACCATGCAGTCAGCAGGCCGCCAACTTTGTGTTACTCCGAGATTTCGTGTTGTGGTGTATGTTTCTAGTGGCTAGCATTGCCTGGAGACGTAACCCGCAGTCGTTGGTGATTCGTGCCAATGTGCAAGAGTATATATATACGGACAAAAGTACTCCACATAAGATATTTCTGTCTGTGCTAGAGAATCCCGCAGTAATTTTTTTAGTTTCCCCTCGGACTAACTTTTCATCGTGAACTCAACTATTCTCTCTACTGTCACGTCCTCTGATTATAGAATATTGGTCTGCATTCGTTTTCTTCTTATTCATCTTCAGGCGTTGATTCTCTCTCTCTGACGTTCCAAAGCCATTTTCTCAATTTTAGGCTAGGTAAATTTCCATAATACTAATATAAATTCAACCTTGATTATTCTCTATAGTTCCCCCTCGGACTAACTTTTAATCGTGAACTCAACTATTTTCTGCAGAGTAGAGGCGAATCGGTTGATTTCATTCCCATTTTAATAATATAGTATATTTCCAAAACTATTAAGGTGTTCTGTAAGCACCTAAAACATACCTGTTGGGCGCAGTTTGGAGCTGGAGTGGTCATAGCTGATGAAAGAAACAATGTGCACAACACTGGTACTGTCGTCTGCTGTACTGCGCTTCAGCCTGATGACGTCACGAGCTAATGGTGGCTTCTCCCCGTGAGATGAGAAGAATTTGTGATATCTCTCCAATATCCAGTCAACTAGCGATTTATAGGACGTAATATGTGCACTAGGTTATCATTGGTACATGGCATAATGCATTTCTAGGCTCTTCCCAGAACCGGAAACATGTCCATTGCCAGCAGCGGCCTCATGCCCGTCCGTATTCTATTGTTTTTGTGAGTCCAGGGGCATACACGAGTCGCCTCATGAGTCGCCTCGTGAGGCCTAGTGTGGACGCGGCTTAGGCGTGGTTCCCACTATTCCGTTTTCACGGATCCGTCGACCGTCAGTGACGTCATCGACGGCGGGGACAGTGGGAACCGGGGTTCACCCGGGCCCGCGCGTGGAGCTCCGTCGGCCCAGGCAGAGATGAATCCATGTTAACTTTTGGGTTCGTAACGTGGGCGGTGGTGGCCCATCCAGTGATGTTGAATATTCTATATATGAAAATATGAAATGGAAGTACAGTCAAATCGCGTATGACGCGGATTCGTAAGGCGCGGTTTCCTATGACGCGGTATGGTCCAGAACCGTATGTTCAGATCACGCGCATAAAACCATCTATGACGCGGTTCGTGGTCTTCCCTGGCCAAACGAGCGCAGAGTTGCCAGGTTGGATTTTTTTCCGAGGGGGAAAATCTCATGGTGGCGGTTGGGTAAATATTCACTTCATTCAGTGGAGAGAGAGAGAGAGAGAGAGAGAGAGAGAGAGAGAGAGAGAGAGAGAGAGAGAGAGAGAGAGAGAGAGAGAGAGAACACCGAGATATCCACTCATGCACTCAGTCTCAGCCTCTCACCCGTGTGAGGAAGAAATGAGGGATATCATGAGCGACTGGCTAGTATTGGTACCGGTACCGAGCAGTCTGGTACTGGTACCTGCCCACCCCTAGGTTCCAGTACCGACCTGACGACTACACAGTACATATAAGGTGTAAGGTACATACGCACAGTATTCCCTCGGTGACAGGCGATGCGAGCACGGTGTCCCAAGAATTAACCCCCGGCAAAGGCCGAAACCACTACGATCTTGGCCGATCCTCGCACGGCAAAACACGGTGCCAGGACGGTACGTGCCCGATACGTGCCCGGCAAGTGCTCGGCATCGCACGGTTCACCCCGGTAAACACCCCGCTAAAGCAGCACCGCCTATACATTGGGCACCCTGGCCAAAGCAATGATAGCTGAGATGGGGTCAGGGTTGCCAGGTTTACTCAGGGACTTTATACCAAATACTTCAATTTTAAATACCAGCGTAACTTTTCCAATACGAAAATAATAATATAACATATATGTTTTCGTAATTCTTGTTTCCACTCGGTGTGATAAGTACGGCCAGATCCAAAGGAACCTTTCCACTTCGACATAGTGATACCTTCACAGTTAAGAGCCGGCAACTAACCGGAGGCGGGAGGTGGTGTGTAGCTGCGTTGTGCGTATCTGTACGAGACGTGTATGTCTCTTTACGAGACTTATACACGTCTCGAGACTCGTACAAAAAAGCGTGTTAACCGGAGGGTATGAGAGGGGGAGGAATAGGGTAGGGAGTGGGACGGCCTGGCGAGGAAATTAAAAGAGTTGTCGGGGGTCGCTACCTGCATGGCCATAACTAATGACTATTTATTCGTTGCCTTTTATTACTAATCCTGGTGTCTCTGGTTTGCAGGGTGACGGTGAAAATTGAATGATGCAGCACAGATAAAAATTCACCCCGAACGTTCCAACTAAGATATGAAAATATTAAACTTTTAAATACTATAAAAAAAAAAAATTAGTTGGTTACTGGGGAGCTTGAACTGTCTATGTACGTTTTTTTTGTTTTTTTTTTTGGTGTGTGTGTAAGGGGATGTATAAGTGGAAGTATTCCTTTATTTTTTTTATTTCTTTATAGTTCAATACCAAATTTCATTCGTTTCATTACCAAATTTGAGTCCAATACCAATCACAGTGCTTCAATACCAAATGGCAACCGTGGCCTTCAAAGATTGCTCCCCCCCTATAGGAAGGTGCACGGGCCTTTGCCAATGGCGGCCCGTAGCAGGGTGCCGACAGACCGACTTTATGGGCGATCGAAATCTAGCCGACCAAGTCGGTCTGTTGACGAGGACTGACAATCCTGGTTCTAAGATTCATCCCCTTAAGGGAAGCGGGCCTTTGAATTAATTAATTATTTTAATTATTACAACCCTGTAGGGTGGCCGGTTTTATATAAGCCTGGGCCAGTGAGTTGCCAGCTACTGCCAGCCAGTACAACGTTTTACCCTGCCGGGCGCATTCTGCGGGCACTGTACTCGCACCGTTCTCGCACCGCCACTTGCCGTGCGCATTCCTAGGGCACCGTACTCACACCGTGAGAACACCGGGGGAAGAAATTATGACCTGGTAAAGGCCGATACGCGTCCGGCAAGAGCCGGTACGTGCACGGTGCTTGCCCGGCAGAGACACGGTAATAAAGAACATTATACGGTGTCGGCACGGTATCTCGTGATCAAAAATTCTGTCGGGCCGCTCTCGGATAAAGTTATTGTCGACTGCGCTAGCTGGTGCGTGCCGGCGTGGAAAGATGTGCTCTCGTTGACCGCCGACCAGTGCCGATTTTTCCGTGGGCGTGCCGAAGTAACCCAATTCGGCGTGATTCGAGATGTGCCGGGCGTTGGTGGGACAGGGCCTTAATCTAGCTAGCTGATATCCCTTCTTCTCCAGCAGCAAGCACAGCGACAGCAATCAATAAGTCGTGGTTAATGCTGGCCATGTTTGTTAGGGAAAGGCGCACGACGGAGGTACGGAGTCTATCTCATCCGTGCCGGGCGGCTGCTGTTTTGGTGACGTAATTTTTAAGTCATTAACGTGAATAGTTAGAATAGTGAACATAATTATTTTTCCATACTTTCATAAACTGAATAAAAAGGGTTGAATTAAATAAATGCCTAAAATAACCATTCAAGATAACTTTATTTTTTTCTTTACCATGTCATATATACCAAAAGAAAGAGGAAAAAATATTTATAAGCAAATAATTAACTTATTACTTATTTGAAATTATTATGTAAAGAACGCCTTAAATAGTTTTTTTAATTATTATTTTATAAAAAAATAATAAATATCATTATAAGTTTTAATGATCGGATGATCGGAATGATTAATCGGAACAGCAGTATTTTAAAAATGATCGGATGATCGGAATCGGATCAGTTGCCTAAAGTGATCGGGTGATCGGGGATCGGAACAGCAATATATATATATATATATATATATATATATATATATATATATATATATATATATATATATATATATATATATATATATATATATATATTAGCTGGAGTAGGTAGGAAGACATCTACCGAACGGGCGCAAGCCACTCCCGGTGAGGTATATATGGGAAGTGAGGAGGGTGCTGAAGCCCTCCAAAGACCCTTCCCATGTCCTCGCTAACCGTTTACCTATTGTCTCATCAACGCCAGAGATTAGTTCACCATGCTCTCTAAAGACAGATCCTCTCTCTATAAACACCACACTACATTCACACAACACACACACCTTTCCCAAAATTTTAAATTTAAAATGGCGTTCAACAACAGTGCCTCGGAGTCCCCGCCTGGTGGGGGGGATCACAAATTCCCCTAGGGAGGTCTCCCTTTCTGGCTGCTGACCTGAGAGATGTCTTGATAACTCCTCGAACCTCCTCCTTATCAATTTCTGCAACATTCGCGGTCTTCGTTCTAATTATCTTTCTGTAGAACACCATCTCTCCTCCTCTAAACCTCACCTTCTCTTCCTCACCGAAACACAGGTTTCTGAGGCTAATGACAACAATCTCTACTCTGTTCCCTCCTACTATCTCTATCCTAAATTTCAATCCAAAGCTGGATGTTGCGTCTACGTGCGCAATGAGATCACTTGTTCTCGTGACCACGACCTTGACTCTTCTGAATTTTCCATCATCTGGCTAAGACTTCATTGTCATTCTATTACTAAATACATATGTGCTGTTTATCTCTCACCTAACTCTACTAACTATGTAAAATTCTTTCACTACTTGAACTCTAAAGTGGAGCACATCTTAACCACTCTCCCTTCGCTGAAATCTCCATTTTGGGAGATTTCAATATTCACCACCAACTTTGGCTTTCATCCTCTTTCACTGACCAGCCTGGTGAACAAGCCTACAACTTTGCTCTCCTCAATGACCTAGAGCATTTGGTTCAGCACCTTACACGTATTCCCGACCGTCTTGGAGACCGGCCCAACATACTAGACCTCTTCCTTACATCTAACCCTTCCATCTACTCTGTCAAACTGTTCTCTCCGTTGGGGTTCTCCGATCACAACCTGATTTCTGTATCCTGTCCTATCGCTCCTGTACACCATTTGAACCCACCGAAGAGGCGATGCTGCTGGCATTTTGCTTCATATCGCTGGGGCGATCTGAGGATGTACTTTTCCGATTTCCCGTGGAATGATTACTGCTTCCCGGATAGAGACCCCTCTGTGTGTGCCCAGCGCATCACAGAGGTGATTGTCTCTGGAATGGAGGCATACATTCCACGTACTTTCTCTACTCTACTACTTGGTTTAATCACGCTTGTTCTCGTGCTATCAAAGATTGAGAGGCAGCTCACAAAAAGTACCAGAACCTTCGAACTCCCGCTAACCATAATCTTTACATCTCTGCCCGGAATCGTGCCAAATCTATTCTCCGACTAACCAAAAATTCCTTCATCCATAGCAAATGTCAACACCTTGCTTTCTCTAATTCTTCCAGGGACTTCTGGCACCTAGCCAAAAATATCTCCTTCAATTTAATTTCTTCCTCTTTCCCGCCTCTTTTTAACCCAGACGGAAGCACTGCCGTCTCATCTATCTCTGAGGCTGAACTCTTCACTCAAACTTTCTGTAACAACTCCACTCTGAACGATTCTGGGCATATTCCTCCTACTCATCCCTCCTCTGACTCTTTCATGCCTGTTATTATGATTCTTAAGAATGATGTTTTCAATGCCCTCTCTGGCCTCAACTCTTAGAAGACTTATGAACTTGATGGAGTGCCTCCTATTGTCCTTAAAAACTGTGCTTCCGTGCTGACACCCTGCCTGGTCAAACTCTTTCGCCTGCCTATCAACATCTACCTTTCCTTCCTGCTGGAAGTACGCCTTCGTACAGCCTGTGCCTAAGAAGGGTGACCGTTCCAATCCCTCAAACTACCGCCCTATAGCTTTACTTTCCTGTCTATCTAAAGCTTTTGAATCAATCCTTAAAATTTAACCGGAAGATTCAAAAGCACCTTTCCACTTCTAACCTTCTATCTGATCACCAGTATGGATTCCGCAAGGGGCGTTCTACTGGCGATCTTCTTGCTCTCGTAACTCGTCCGCTGCGATTGGCACGGATTTGGCCTTTACTGGTAGCCTGGTTACATATAGTCCCATGTCTTTCTCCTCTTCTGTGGTTGATAGAGGAGTGTCTCCCATGTGATAACGGTGTGCTGGATATCCCCTCCCAAAGTGCATGATTACATTTTTCTTCATTGAATTGTAGCAGCCATTTTTTGCTCTAATCCCGTAGCTTCGTTAAGTCTTCTTGTAGGAAATCCGCAGTCAAGGGGTTAACTGATTCTTCGTCATCCTCTCCTAGCCGTTTCGGTGAAACTTTCTCAGTTGCGCTAGACATATCGAAAGCCTTCGATAGAGTCTGGCATAAGTCTTTGCTTTCTAAACTGCCCTCTTTCGGATTCTATCCCTCTCTCTGTTTCTTTATCTCCAGTTTCCTTTCCGGCCGTTCTATCTCTGCTGTGGTAGACATTCACTGTTCTTCTCTTAAACCTATCAACAGTGGTGTTCCACAAGGCTCTGTTATATCACTCACTCTCTTCCTCTTATTCATCAATGATCTTCTTTCTATGACAAACTGTCCTATCCACTCATACGCTGACGACTCCACTCTGCATTATTCAACTTCTTTAAACAGAAGACCCTCTGAACAGGAATTACAAGACTCCAGACTGGAGGCTGCAGAACACTTAACCTCAGACTTTGCTATCATTTCCGATTGGGGTAAAAGGAACCTAGTGTCCTTAAATGCCTCAAAAACCCAATTTCTTCACCTATCAACTCGACACAATCTTCCAGACAGCTATCCCCTATTCTTCGATAACACTCAACTGTCACCATCTTCAACACTAAACATCCTCGGTCTATCCTTAACTCAAAATCTTAACTGAAAATTTCACATCTCCTTTCTCACTAAATCAGCTTCCTCGAGTTTGGGAGTTCTGTATCGTCTCCGCCAATTCTTCTCCCCCGCACAGTTGCTATCCATATACAGGGGCCTTGTCCGCCCTCGTATGGAGTATGCATCTCACGTGTGGAGGGGCTCCACTCACACAGCTCTCCTGGACAAAGTGGAGTCTAAGGTTCTTCGTCTCATCATCTCTCCTCCTCTTACTGATAGTCTTCTACCTCTTAAATTCCGCCGCCATGTTGCCTCTCTTTGTATTT
This sequence comes from Eriocheir sinensis, assembly GCF_024679095.1. Taxonomy (NCBI): domain Eukaryota; kingdom Metazoa; phylum Arthropoda; class Malacostraca; order Decapoda; family Varunidae; genus Eriocheir; species Eriocheir sinensis. The sequence continues at coordinate 10,402,563 of NC_066513.1, read as the reverse complement.
TCTATCGATATTTTCACTCTGACTGCTCTTCTGAACTTGCTAGCTGCATGCCTCCCCCTCTCCCGACTTTCTATTCAAGCTCATCCCTTTACTGTCCAAATCCCCTACGGACGAGTTAGCCAGTATCTTCACTCTTTCATCCCTCACGCTGGTAATCTCTGGAACAATCTTCCTTCATCTGTATTTCCTCCTGCCTACGACTTGAACTCTTTCAAGAGGAAGGTATCAGGATACCTCTCCTCCCGTAATTGACCCCTCTTTCGGCCAACTCTTCGAATTCTTTACAGGAGGAGCAAGTAGCGGGCTTTTTTTTATTATTATTTCCTTTTTTGTGCTCTTGTGCTGTCTCCTTTGCTGTAAAAAAATAGATAGATATAGATATATATACATACATACATACATATATATATATATATATATATATATATATATATATATATATATATATATATATATATATATATATATAGAGAGAGAGAGAGAGAGAGAGAGAGAGAGAGATATATATATATATATATATATATATATATATATATATATATATATATATATATATATATATATATATATATATATATATATATATATATATATATGAGACAGAGAAGACACACCATAATAATTAGTGGTCCTATATTACCAAGTGAACAAAACCATGACAATCCAACTAGCCTTGTTGTAAATGCCATTAAAAAAATCTGCACATCAATTTAAATCAAGCTGACATAAATATTGCACACAGGTTAGGTCCAAGAAGACAAAACAAGGATAGACCATTAATTGTAAAATTGTTGAATAAATCAAAGAAATCAGAAATAATGGATGCATGTGTACCAGTCAAACCTAACCTCTTTGTTAATGAAAGCTTCACACCAAAACGCCGCATCATCTTCAATACAATATGGGAAATCAGGAAGAAAAACAGAGAGATCTTTCAGCAGTGTTACACTCGGGATGGGAAGATCTTTCTTAAACTAAAAACATCTAACCAAAAACACATGATAACCACTGAAGAGTCCCTGAACACTTTTCTAGATAAATATCCTGTCCTGACCCTGTCTTAATTGTCCTCTCAACATGATACAGTATATTTACCATATGCTCTAGAAATCTCCTCTATGTTTCCTTTAAATTTATATATACTGTATATATATATATATATATATATATATATATATATATATATATATATATATATATATATATATATATATATATATATATATATATACACACAGATATATATATATATATATATATATATATATATATATATAGACATATATACATATATATATATATATATATATATATATATATATATATATATATATATATATATATATATATATATATATATATATATATATATATTTTTTTTTATTTATTTATTTTTATTTTTTTTATCTCTGTGACTATCTTTTAAATGTCCCAGACCCCCCTTGTGTCTCCAACATATAATTGTCACTTTACATTTCAGTCAGTCATAAAATTGTCACATAAAATTATACTTTAGTACCTATTACTGTTGCCAAAATATTGTGTCTACTTGGTTATAACAATTGATTATTTTTTTATTATAACCAAACTCTCTTAATTTGCAAATTACTTTACACACTTTCCTATGACACCAGGTAAGCCTTCAACCCTTTTGTTTAACTCTTTCATTTTATTATCTTCAATTATTTTAATCCTATACACCCCCTTTTTTTCTTGCTCATCTCCCCTTGTCAATTATGAATTATACTAATGACAATCTCCTCAATACACTTTTTAGTGATTTAGAAAACAATCAGGAATCTGACAGCATTGGCATTGATATAATTAATTCCATGTATTTATTCCTCGAATTAGAGGATATCTGTAATTATCATGACCTTACCTCTTACAAGAATGCAATACCAAAAAATAGTACTGATTATATTAATGTTCTCCATATAAATGCCCGCTCTCTGAATAAAAATTAGGACCAAGTGAGCTCCTTTATCAAATCTCTTCGCAAACTCCCGGATGTCTTATGTATAAGTGAAACCTGGCTTAATGCAAATAATGTTCACCTCCATGAAATTGATAGATACATTTCATATCATGCACACAGACCTATTGGCTCCTCAGGTGGGGGAGTTGCAATTTATGTAAATAATGGACTGCAAAGTGAAATTATTAATGACTTTTGTAAGTGTGACGTGAATGCTGAGTTATGTAGTGTGAGAATTATTCTTCCCAATACCTTATATTCTGTTACTTGTTTTTACAGACCTTATAGTAAACATGCCAAAGTAAATGAATTTAATGTATTTATTGATAATCTCTCAAATAGCTTTTTCACAAACAATAGGAATATACTCACAGGTGACTTTAACATAAACCTTCTTGAACATGTATCACACCCTCCTACTAACTCATTTATTACAACTATGCAATCAAACAATTACTTCCCACATATATCTCGCCCAACGAGATTTCAAGATATTAATACAACCGCAGTCTCTTCATTACTTGATCACATCTGGATAAACTTCAATGAACCAGTTTTATCTGCAATTCTCCACTTTCCTCTTAGTGACCACCTTCCAGTGTTTATGAATATTCCAGTCCCTAGTAAAGTTTGCAATATAATACACAAAATTTATTTTAGACTACAAGATAGAGCAAACCAGTTGAAATTTACACAGACTCTATCGAATAATAGACTGGAACCTCTACCTCACCAACAGTGACTCAGACACACACTGTGACTTATTCCTGGATAAGTTATACAGTATATACTACTCCTGCTTTCCCAAAATAACCAAAACTATCACATCTAAAAGACTAAATAAGCCTTGGTTAACACAAGGGTTAATAAATTCAACAAAGCATAAATATCAGTTGTATAAACTATATAAATTAGGGTTTATTACACTAGACCACTACAAACATTATAGAAATTATCTACATAATTTAATAAAACAAAAAAAAAAATGAATATTACCTGCACAAATTTGCAAATTTTAGACTCAACACTAAAAAGTTTGGGAACTAATTAAGGAAATAGAAAACACTAAAAATAATCAGAATGCAGTCTCCCACACACTAATCTATAATGACACAGTTCTAAACACTCCCCATGAAATTTAAAATGTCTTCAACACATATTTTTCCCAAATTGCACCTGAACTTAGCTCACAACTTCCTAGAGCTCAAAACTCATACACTTGTTATCTCCAAGGTAATTTTCTCAGTTATATGAATATTCCTCTAGTGACAGTTATGGACACAGTAAAAGGTATTTCTACCCTAAAAAATAAGAAAAAGGCCATGTTGATGAAATACCTGTAAAAATAATCAAAGAAAACAAAATTCTTTTAGCAGAACCACTCTCAAAATTGTTAAATGATTCAATTAAAGATGCAGTTTTCCCTACTAGATTCAAGCTAGCAAAAATCATCCCTATTCACAAATCTGGAAACAAAACTAATATTTCAAATTACCGGCCAATTTCTATTTTATCAGTATTCTCCAAAATTTTTGAAATTATAATGAAAAACTTCATGAGCTACCTTAGTAAACAAAAAATCTTGAATAATAGGCAGTTTGGTTTTCGCCCAGGACCAAATACTTTTGACGCTATAGATTTGCTAACCTCAGATTTATACAATGCTTTAAATAACCATAAGTCTATTATATCCATTTTCATTGATTTTAGCAAAGCCTTTGACACAGTTGACCTTAACATTCTTGTAGACAAATTACAACACTATGGTACTCGCGGCTGTGTACAAAAATGGTTTGAATCATATTTAACTGGTCGATCTCAGTTTACATCATACAATAAATCTAAGTCTACCATCAAACCTATACATCTTGGTGTGCCACAAGGTAGCATTTTAGGTTCTATTCTTTTTCTATTATATATTAATGATATCTGCAATGCCTCTACTGCTCTGAACACTATACAGTTTGCAGATGACTCCACCTTGTACATGATTGGAGATAATCCCACTGACCTCATCTACAGAGCCAACCAGGAATTATCTGCATTTGCTGAATGGTGTCTTGCAAATCGTCTAGCAATTAACACCGCTAAAACTTTTTATATGATATTTACAAACACCAACCCTTACCCAGACTTACTATATTAGATAAAGATATTACTCAAGTTTCTAAGACAAAATTTATGGGAATCACATTTGACAATAATCTTACCTTTAAATACCACATATCAAACCTTTGCCTTAAATTATCTCGGTCAGTTCCTCTAATACTGAAAATCAAAAACCTTGTAACTTAACTTACTGTAATCCTATTTGGTCCACTACTTACCCATGCCATCTACATAACCTAAACATTCTCCATAAAAAAAATTAGAATTATGACAAATAGTGACTTCCTCCAACACACACCTCCAATCTTTAAATCCATGAATATCCTTCAACTCTCTGACTTATCAAACTTCTCCATTGCCTCGTACATGTTCAAACAGATAACTTCCAGCAGTACCAGTACCCTGACTCAAACCCATAACCACTCCACACGTAACAAACATTCTCTACAGATTCCTCAACACAGTTTAACACTACCAACATTCTCTTATGTTCAAGGGTCCCAAAATATGGAATGGCACTCCAACATATTTTTAAAAATCTATAAGCTTAAACACCTTTAAGAGAAAACTAAAAGAATACTTATTGTCACACATTTTTTAGCACATTTAAAAAAAAATGCCTTTCAGTAATTTTTTTCATGTCAAACATATTTATTTTTCATTCATAGGTATTATGATTAAAATTGTTTATACCCTTTACTGTTTTTTTTTTTCTGTAAATTACTCTAAAGAACATATATGTTTAGTCAGCTTTTAAATTTCATACAACAATGTTACCCTGTTTCAGCCATATTTTTATGTTCAGATTTCTTCTCCAATTTTAGGAAAAATTATTGCTTTTGAGCCAGCTTTTAAATATCTTACAACAATATTACCCTGCTTCAACCATATTTCTACGTTCAGATTTTTTCTCCAATTTTAGGTAAAATATTCGCTTTTATTTTCCTTTCTTTTCTGTTTTGCTAAGTTATCTCCAAATCATATATATGCATGTATATGTTTATATGTGGGTATGTGTGTATATGTATATGTATGTATATGTGTATGTATGCATGTATATGTGTGTGTGTGTGTGTGTGTGTATGTGTATGTATGTATATGTATATGCCTGTGTATATGTATATGTATGGGTATATGTATATGTGTGTGTATGTATATGTACATATGTACATGTATGTGTATGTGTATATATATATATATATATATATATATATATATATATATATATATATATATATATATATATATATATATATATATATATAGGGTAGGCGGTGGCCGAGCTGGTAGCGTACTGGGCTCACATTCATCGCGTGATGGACGACGCGGGTTCGAATCCCAACGCTACCACTCGGATTTTTCAGTCACCGCCGAGTGGCTCAAAACTACCCACATGCTGTCCGGAAGATCACCCATCAACCCGGACTCTAGAGGAAGCCGTCCAAGCGAATCAAGAACGAGTTCCGGGGGGCAGCATGAGCCAATGCAAGATGGCGCCACTATAAACACTCGCCTGCGCCAGAACGGGTTGGGCCGACCATCAGGCCCCACCTGGAAGAAGCCTTAGGCCGACCATCAGGTCCCTCCAGGAAGATGCCTACCGGCGCAACAGGCAACGACGTAAAAAAAAATATATATATATATATATATATATATATATATATATATATATATATATATATATATATATATATACGTATATATATATATATATATATATATATATATATATATATATATATGTGTGTGTGTGTGTGTATATATATATATATATATATATATATATATATATATATATATATATATATATATATATATATATATATATATATATATATATATATATATATATATATATATATATATATATATATATATATATATATATATATATATATATTACAACTTCTGTAATAAATTGTAAGTGGAAAGAGTTTTACAGTCTGTAATAACTTGCTAACAAGCTAATGAAGTAGTCAAGAGTAATACATTATAATTTTACGGTGTACTCAAGCTAATAATTTTACTGTGTACACTAGCTTATAATTTTGCATTTTGTTAAACCAGGCTATTATTTTGCATTTAGGAATACTATTCTATTATTTTGTATTCATGAACACTAAGCTATTATTTAGCAGTTAGGAATACTATTCTATTATTTTGCATTTATGAACACTAGCGTATTATTTTGCATTTAGGACAGTGTGAGTGCGAGCGACTCCCAGCACTCCTCGGGCGAGCAGCCGGGTGGCCCTTCTACGGAGGCGAGGTGGACCCGTGGGGTCATCCTCGCTTAGGGCCACCCCTCCGTGGTCAAGTCGACCAGTCGGCTGCTCGCACGAGTCAGCTATGGGTGTCTGCTGGGCGCCTGCCCAGAGAGCCCGTGCCTCCGTCGCTGCTCGCCGGCTTTTACCCGTGGCTGTGGCGGCGGCGGAGGCTTCCCCACACCCGCCGCACGCCAGCGGCGGGTTCCCCTCTGCGACGGGCCGTCGCATCGACAAAGGCCCGTTCCCCCTTTTTAGGGGGAGAATCCTAAAAGAAGAAGCTTCCGCGGTCAAGTCGACCTGTCGGCTGCTCGCACGAGTCAGCTACGGGTGTCTGCTGGGCGCCTGCCCAGAGAGCCCGTGCCTCCGTCGCTGATCGCCGGCTATTACCCGTGGCTGTGGCGGCGGCGGAGGCTTCCGTACACCCGCCGCACGCCAGCGGCGGGTTCCCCTCCGCGACGGGCCGTCGTATGACAAAGGCCCGTTCCCCCTTTTTAGGAGGTAAATCCTTAGAAAGAAAGAAAGAAGCCCAGAGAGCCCGTGGCTGTGGCGGCGGCGTCCCTACACCCGCCGCACGCCAGCGGCGGGTTCCCCCCTGCGACGGGCCGTCGTTTGACAAAGGCCCGTTCCCCCTATTTAGGGGGTAAATCCCCAAGAAGAAGAAACACTCGGCCTCGTGAGTCATCATTCCTCCTCCTCGATCACAGGTATGTGCCTTCATCCCCCCCAAAGTGCCCCGTACCCCAGTGTTTATCAACCCTCCCCAGTGACAAAACCCCTTGCTCCCCCCCTTAAGTGAGCTTGTCCCTTATGCTCCTCTCCCACATAGCCGATTTCACACTACGATGGTCTACGATGCTCCGAAATGTGAGCATCGGCGTCAAAAGTATAGCCATCGGCATAGGATTACGCTGCTTGCACGAATAATCCCCTATGTCGGTCGACGGGGGTCGGCCGACGTCGGCCGACAGCGGAGCATCGGCGACGACCGCCGATTTTTTTGGAATGTTCAAAATAATCGGCCGACGCTGGCCGACAGCTCGATACCCACGATGGCAGCGTACGACGTCGTGCGATGTCGGCCGATGTCGGGGGGGGGACGTGCGATGGCTCCAAGACGTCGGCCGACATAATCCTCATAGTCGGCCGACGTCGGTCGACGGTTTAAATCGCGCGCGCTTGCCAGCGACAGATGCCCGAGGCTGCCCGCTGCCCCGTAGTATACCGCGCGCCCGTCGGCTGACGACACTACGCTCCATCGCCCCTGTCTGCTCGCCGGTCTCCTCGCGTCCAGTATGGCTCTCACAAGTTCAGGATCCCTGCGAATGAGTGTCGGTGTGATGTAGTACATGAGAGACATTGTGGCTACGCAGGTGGGATGCTGTAACGTGTGGCTCTGGAGGTTTTAAGGAGATTCACAGCAAGTATGTTGGGCCACCGGTTTATGTATATACCACCTCCACCCACGGTAAGTGCACGACGTGCGCTCGACGTCGTTGTGGTGTCGTGCGCCCTTCGAGCGACAGTCGTGCGATATTCGAAAGGCCATCGTTCATGTCGGGCTGTCATCGAGTACGTCGTACGCTGCCGTACTGACATATGCGCCGACATGTCGGCCGATGTCATGCGATGTCGTGCGATGTCGTGCGGCCATGCCTCGATGCCCGCTCGACAGTCGTCGTTGTATGCGATATAGTCGTGCGTAGACGTGCGATCCTCCCTCGCCATGTCGTTGTGACCCATTTTCAGTCTGAAATCGCACGATGACACACTACGGTCCACGACAGCCAACGCCGATTTTGAGGGATGGGCCATCGTGGACCATCGTAGTGCGAAATCGGCTATGTGGGAGAGGACCCTTACTCGCCAGTATAATAAGTAGTCTCCCAACGAGTAACAAAGTTGAATAATTTATTTTTCCCATGTTTATCGCCTCGTGACTCCTCATTCCTCCTCCTCGATTACAGGTCGTTGATACACCGGTCACTGGTCACGACACACACACACACACACACACACACACACACAGACACACACATATTACCCCTTATGATTCATCATCTCCCTCAAGGTTGAGCAACGTTACCACCTCTCTATAGCGAAGAGAAAACCTGCGTGCACTCCTAGAGTCAGCAGAGACTGTAATCGAGCCTTACTCATCGCTATAGACCGTGTCGTAAAGTTAGGTCCCCATAAAATAGTCATTGTTCATCTGTAAATGTGAACAGTTAGGAGGAAATTGTAATATTTCTATGTCCCGGTTGAGTGGCGTTGCTGGTGTGAGTTCCTCGCGGTCTCGTATTTTCCTATATGGTTATTCATCCACAGGTTCTGGCATTTCTCATGAGTAAATAATTTCTTTGCCTGATATTGTGACTCGGCAGGATGCAACAGATAACTATTGTTGTAAAGTGTTTTATCTTGAGGGTGTGAAACCCTTCGCAGTGGTGCCTTCTCCCATGTATGAGTATTATTCATGAATTTATGTATATTCTGTGCTCGAGGTGTTTACTCTGTGTCGTCCGCGGCTGATGGGCGCTAAGGTTCCTCTCGTACCCACCTCAATACTGACTCGTCAGTCTAGAATTCATTCTTTGGTCGGAAAGCAAACAAATAAATGTACATTATCATATCTAAAGTCATTTCCTTGTCTCCTTTGGTGTTAACCTTGACGTGATTGTTGTTTTTAGGCCCTCCTTTTCTTAGTTTAATTCTTTGTCCCACTTTGTCAGTAATCAAATTATCTCACCTTCTCGTATCCCTGGTAGCGTGATCCAGCTTAAGTTGTTGTTGGAGACTGGAGTTCGGGGATAAACAAGGGAAAAAGAAAATATACATTCATTTAAAATTAAATGAAAGTAATTGCCTTACGCAATATTCTATGCTCAGACGATCATAACACTTTGGCATATTCAGCAATGGATACAACATATGACCAACGACATGTCTTAAACATAATACTACAATATGTGCTCAATTGTTGCCAATAATAATAACACTCGTCATTCCACAAGATTTGGTTTGTATCTCTCTGCTTACATCACAAGAATTAAGTACTCTCCTCACAAATCCTAATAACACATTCCTATAGTATAATTTACTACAATTCACGGAAGCACCAAATTATACCACATCTAGTGGTTTCTACCATTGCTTTACATCGCAATAAAATAATCACAATCCTCTCCCACTCACAATCTTACAACACATCTCCTACATTATAATCTCCAGGACAATACAGTCGGTTTCCTTTAGATTTTCGTATTTCTACTCACGATTAAGATCACAACAGCCATTCTCAGCTGAGTGAGTAGCAGCACTGCTTGAAGCGAGAGCAAGGCTCGGTCTGCCCCTACTACCGATTTCTAGGTCACATTTTTCTTTGCTTGAGGCGGAACTACATCCTTGACACGCCTTAATTTTCTACATAACCAGTAGCCAATACTTCCTGTCAACAACCATTGGCTCGCTCATTATGTTATATTGCTTACTTCTCCTGCTATTCGTGATTCACTCTTAAGACACTCCCACAGTGACTTCTCTGTTAAGTTATTCGCTTATAGCATGTCGTTACACCGCACGTGACATGTTTAGCGTCTTCTGAATGGTCATCCACACTTTCTGACTCCGCCTACTGGGTATCTATTTCTGGGTCTGGGTATTTTCCGTAACCCTCCTTGTTAGTGTTTGTCTTATCAGATGTTTACGACTTTAGTATATCTGACTAATTGCTTTCCTTCCCTTTCCTATCATATTTACAAGGAAGTGTCAGGGATGGGCTGTGGGCGCTGCAACCTTGCCGAAGCGTCAATATCCCACTACCCGTCAGGCTGACAGTATGTTTGTTTACAGGATTGGTATGGCATGTGAGTGTCAGAGTAATGGGGGAGGCAAGTGAATAGGTCCAGTAGCCAGGACCTTTTATAAACATAGGGGGAAATGTTTTCAATTATTGTGTGGCAGAGGTTGATCACTGACTCATGATTCAAGAAAGCAGCCGATTCACAAGAGGCTGCGTGACTAGCCTCATAGACGGGGCCTGTGGGAGGACAAACTAACATATGGTTATTCTTGTTACAGTGTTCTATACTTGAAAGCAGAAAATTTATTTTTCCTTTTCTCACTGAAGGCAACACATATTGAATTAACACTATACATAAGAAAGTAAGTGCCATCCTGCACAGAAAATGGAAGGGAGTCGATTCGAAAGACATCAAAGGTGTCAGGCGGATCTCCTCGTAAAGGTTTGGTGAGACAGAAATTACGAGAATCGTGGAAAGCCGTTGTCCTGGAGGACAGTTATTACATCCCTATATAAAGCTAAAAAATCAGGAACTGCAAGACACAAAAAACCCGGAGGCCGAACCTAGGCTTCCTTTAATGTACTTAACAACTGTTTCTCACATAATGGTTGGAGTTATGTATGTTTGCAAGGGAGCCTGCAGACTCAACTCTAAATCTTGTATACCTGGACTTATGTGTCTCAATGCTAAGTCAAAATTCAACAATGCTTGTAGGAGCTTTTTTCTCTTCCTAATGCCAAAGTCTACAGAAAATTGGCGCACAACTTGGTTCAATACATCTACAGTCGAATATAGCCTATTAAAGGCAGATTGCATGCATGCATATTACTTAACGATGTTGAGTTTTTATAATGAAAATTTAACTATATAAAATCTTTCTCAGTTAATGACTCTGGTACTCTATTTTATCCAATAAATCGCGTCACCTTGAGCCTGGGTCGCAGTACCAAATAGGTTATTAGACAAGGATCCTTAAAAGAATAATTATTTCTCGTTTTTTTTTTCTATAATTCATTGAAGTATGCAGCTTGTTTGGATTAGTAGTCATCACATAGCCTAAAACTTTTCTTAGATGATGCAACAATGAACTGAATTCATTTTCAAAATTAAAGAGTGTGTATTTTATTGCTTTTACAGCTGGATACTCAGGTGACATTTGAATAACATTTCAACATTCTGTCTGTGAGAACTAAAATATAGATAGTATGTTGGTGTGAAACTTAGGCCAGCACGTGTTGTGTTATTGAGTCGTACACCGAAAGAGTCAAATAAATCTGTGGTTTACTTCGTCATATTTGCGCTTAATTATCGCATTTTCATCCTTATACATTATTCTTGTTTTATATCGTATTGGCTTTGACACTATATTAGGCAACTCCTGTACCGTAGAGGAAGAGCGAAGGCTTTATCTATGCCGAGGCGGCTCTGAAAGTTTGGGAGTAGCCTGAGAAGGTACGGCCTGTGCATCAGCTGTTTATTGCTGTTGTAGAACGAACATTATTTAATGTGTCATGAGTAGCAGTCACTTCTCCGCTACGAGTTATCATTTTTGGTAGAATTAGTCTCAGTACCAGGGTTGAGCAATGCAGAAAATATTTCAGTATCTGTTTCTGGATTTAAAGGGTATGCTCGCCTAACCGTTGGACATTGCTGCACATCGATGCAGTCTTCATGGACCTTTACTCTATCTGTGTTGACCGTTGAAACCTTACTAGTCCTGAGGTTCCTAATTTTTACCACTATATTACTGATCTTCTCTATTACTCTATAGGGTCCATCAAAAATAGGTTGCAACTTTTTATTTTATTTTCTGTTTGAGGAACACTGTTTCCAACGCTGATAGTTTTGATTTTTGTAGGTTTGTAGTACTTTTCCACTTCTTTTCTACTTTCTTCAATGTAAACCTGGCATCTATCATAAACTTTCCTTGCAATTGCAGCCATTTCCTCTTTACAGGAGTAAATATAAAAATTTCCTTGCAGTTGCAGCCATTTCCTCTTTATAGGAGTCGATATCATACCAGAGCTGCATAGTGTAGGGCATACGAGGATCTCTAAAAATCCTCTCTCTGTCTCTCTCGATAAAAAGGGGACTCCTTTATGGTGCGATGATACGCAGCATTAAAGACCAGGGTGGCTGCAAGTACCATTATATCCCAAATGGACACATTTCCTAGAACCATTGTCCTCAAAATGTTAACAATGGTATAATTTGTGCGCTCTATTATTCCATTTGCACTTGGATGGTAAGCCGTTATTTTCGCGTGTTGCATGAGTTCAGAAGTTATCTCCTGCATCACCGAATTAACAAACTCTGAAACTTGATCTGTAACAACTGTCTGAGGAACACCGTATACACAAACAACATCCACGTACAACGCCTTTGCCATTTTCGGGCTTCCTTACTCCGTAAGGGTACTGTAATCAAATACCTTGTAAAACATCAACTATGGGCATTGCGTATCGAACCCCATTGTCCGATACACCCATGGGACCCACAAGGTCCATGTGTATTCTTCCAAAAGGAGCGGTGACGTCTGGATAATGCCGCCAAGGAGCAGGGTGCAAGTTCCCAACTCACTTTTAAAACGACTAACATGACGCACTTCCTTACATAATTCTCTACATCCCGTTTAATTCTAGGCCAGAAAGAAAACTTTCTACACCGAGATAACGTAACTTTGGTTCATCCGTGTCCTGCAGTGGCGACGAATGAGCCAGAGTTATCACCTTGGACATATTTGGGGGGTAGAACCACCACCTTTGTGGCTTCTCCGTACGGATTCACTAAAACACATTATTTTCCACCTGCAACTCTGACAGGGGCGGCATCTTCACATTATGCCCATCTTCCACATAATATAACATATTTTCCGCCTGTACCTCTAACAGGGGCATCTTCAACACAATATAACACATTTTCCACCTGTACCTCTAACAGGGGCATCTTCAACACAATATAACACATTTTCCGCCTGTACCTCTAACAGGGCGTCTTCAACACAATATAATACATTTTCCACCTGTACCTCTAACAGGGGCGTCTTCAACACAATATAACACATTTTTCACCTGTACCTCTAACAGGGGCGTCTTCAAAACAATCTAACACATTTTCCGCCTGTACCTCTAACAGGGTCGTCTTCAACACAATATAACACATTTTCCACCTGTACCTCTAACAGGGGCGTCTTCAACACAATACAACACATTTTCCGCCTGTACCTCTAACAGGGGCGTCTTCAACACAATATAACATATTTTCCGCCTGTACCTCTAACAGGGGCGTCTTCAACACAATATAACACATTTTCCACCTGTACCTCTAACAGGGGCGTCTTCAACACAATATAACACATTTTCCGCCTGTACCTCTAACAGGGGCGTCTTCAACACAATAAAAACATTTTTCACCTGTACCTCTAACAGGGGCGTCTTCAACACAATATAACACATTTTTCACCTGTACCTCTAACAGGGGCGTCTTCAACACAATATAACACATTTTCCGCCTGTACCTCTAACAGGGGCGTCTTCAACACAATATAACACATTTTCCGCCTGTACTTCTAACAGGGGCGTCTTCAACACAATATAACACATTTTCCGCCTGTACCTCTAACAGGGGCGTCTTCAACACAATATAACACATTTTCCGCCTGTACTTCTAACAGGGGCGTCTTCAACACAATATAACACATTTTTCACCTGTACCTCTAACAGGGGCGTCTTCAACACAATATAACACATTTTCCACCTGTACCTCTAACAGGGGCGTCTTCAACACAATATAACACATTTTTCACCTGTACCTCTAACAGGGGCGTCTTCAACACAATATAACACATTTTCCACCTGTACCTCTAACAGGGGCGTCTTCAACACAATATAACACATTTTTCACCTGTACCTCTAACAGGGACGGCATCTTCACATTATGCCTTTTTTCTCTGAGTCTTTGCTCAATCTCATACATGGGGCTTCCTTCTTTAGAAGAGAAGCAATAATTTGTGAATAATTTGCAATAATTTTGCGATAATAATTAGTCAGTCCAAGAAATGACTGTAAACCATGAACAGTTTGGGGGGCCAGGATGTTTTGCATGGCCTCCAGCTTGCTAGATTGAGGTCTTATTCCCTCTGAGCTGATGACATGGCTCAGGTAATCTACTTTGTCCTTAAAAAAGTTACACTTCTCCATCTTTATAGTCAGTTTGGCTTCCTTTAAGCGATCCAGAATTTGTTCTAAGTTATCTACATGATTAGAAAATGTATCGCCCAGGATATTTGTCATCAAGGTACACCTGAACCTTGTTATTTAATAGTCCTGTAAGGACAGTGTTTATTATTTTCTGGAAGCAGGACGGGGCTGTTTTAAGGCCAAAGGAGAGGGAAGTAAATTCCCAATGTTCTGCTGGAGAAGAAAATGCCGTCTTCTCTCTGCTAATTTCATCTAGGGGGATTTGATGGTAACCCTGTTTCAAGTCTAGGCAAGAAAAAAACTTACTATCTTCCAATTCATTGAGTATTGTAGTTACATTAGGGAGTGGGTACCGGTCGTCCCGTAGTGTCAAGTGCCCGTCCAGACAGACAAAGTCGTAGTCCCTTTTTTTTTTTTGGCACTGGGGGGTGGGCATTATAGGGGATCGAAGGAATTCAGGTGAATCACAGCCTGTTGCTGTAGCGATATTATATATTCATACTACTGATGATATATATGTTATATGGACACCTGTACACACACTCTTCAGTGTTTTGCTTGATGGTGCTTAAAAAAATAGGGCGTTACTGTTAATGGTTCTTGTTCTGTGGAAAACACTGTTATATATTTATGTATTAAGGATTTTAAAACCTGATTCTCTCTCTTCACTTGGGAATTTAGCATCAGCAATTTGAAAGAGGCTTTTCTTCCTTGCTTCAAGCTCTGCGGGCTTCAAGTCTGTCTTAACTGTGTCAGCGGTCTGTACACTAGATACTTGTGGCAGATCAGCGTATTGCTCATGAGTGACAGGCTTCACAAATCCTAACGTTGTATGTATTATCATCTATCTCTATATTTTCACTTTCAACATGCAAATACGACACAGTGACATAAGACCTTTGATTGTCAGGTGAAGGGGTCAACTTAACTATCCCTGAGCACAAGACTCTAGCCTGAGGAGTACTAACACAAGGCTCAAATAAAGCTTCAGTTGCCTGTAGTTGCGTCACTAGCGTTATGTATCCTGCAACAGATGCATGCAGTTGTAAAGGTTCAGCTGCTTGGCAACGTACGGCCTTATTTTCAGTGAGACTTTCTTCATTTCCATCTACATTTAGCAAAGATCCTTCACCTCTAGATATAAGACACATTTTTCCTGGCATAATGGGTTGTATTGGTATGGTTTCCCCTTTTATTATCAGTTTTCAGCTTCGTTCCTTTTGTTCCTCAGTTAGTTGCAATGTTTTCAAAATGATCTCGTGTTGCATGAAAAATCAGTACTCAACACAATAGGAGTCGGCGAATCTACATCGCGTGTTATCAGTAATTCTTGGAAACTACTTTTTCCTTCCATATTAACTTGTCTTTTACCGTCATTTCAATATGGTTTCTTTGCACTGAGACAATATTCACGGGTTTCGCTTCACATTCATTTACTGCGAGCCCTAATTCTTTAATAAATTCATCCGTAAAAAACTCACACACGCTCCTGTTTCTAGGAGCGTTGCCACTTTTGCATAGATATTATCATAGTAGTAAGAAATGTACGGAAGTGGGGGTAATTGGGAGCGGGGGGGACTGGAAGTGGGGGTTGGGGGGTCAGCGGGGGGATTACGGAAGAGGGAGTATATGGACCCCCCCCCTCCCATCTCTTTCACCTTTTCACCAACCCCCCCACCCCCTCACCTCCCACCCCCACCCCCACCCCCACCCCCACCCCTCTCGGGCTAGCGTACGGAAGCGGGAGGGTGACGGGAGTAGGGGTGCCCAGCAGGGAGGGGGGGAGGGTGACGGGAGAGGGGGTACTTGAAGGGTTAAGATAAGATCGTGGTCTCGAATGACCACAAGATTATAATCACGGAAAAGGTTAAAGACATTAGGTTAATGACCAGGCTGGAATATGAATTTACTCTCTAATCCAAGTCCGAAAATAAAATAAAAAATCGCCATTGAACGTAAGACGTAAATTATTTAAGTTTTTGCTAGGTGTATTGTATCATTATCTTCTTATTTCTCATTTCTCAACTTGTTTCTTCTTATTTCTTTCCTCAACTTATATATATATATATATATATATATATATATATATATATATATATATATATATATATATATATATATATATATATATATATATATATATTTATATATATTAATATTTATATATTTTTTTTTTTTTTTTTTTACTCCGGTTATTTGGTGCCATCTAACCCTAAACACTGCAGCACCAAGTCTTTTTTTTCTGATTTTGCATTAATAAATGTCTTATATCTCATTTCTTAACTTCTTTCTTCTTATTTTTTTTCTCAACTTGCATTTCTTTATATGTTGTGCCTGCTCTTCGGTGTCATATGACCTTAGACGTTCCCGCATCGAGTTTACCTTTTTCCCTAGATCAAGATAGCGCTCAAAACTAAGGCAACCCAGAAATACCTCAGAGTCAGCGAAGGGAAGGGAGAGAGAGCGATGTGAGAGGGAAATTGGTACGGAAGAGACGGGGGAAAAGGCATAAAGTGAAAAAAGGATCATGCGTGTTTGTGTGTGTGTATGTGTGTGTGTGTGTGTGTGTGTGTGTGTGTGTGTGTGTGTTCCATTCCCCTCTGATTCTTGAGAAATCTGCGGCTAGCTCGAAATTTTGTGGGCCAACTTTTTTAGCCGAATATATGTTCCGAAGCGGAATTTAGTGAGGATTCTTATGGTATCTTCAAATTCCTCATACGTCTATTAGTTCCCGAGTTACGCCGAGAAAACTGTATTTTTTTTTCTCTCGTCAGAGTAGCCTAACAAATAAAAATCACTCAAAGCTCCTCATCTACGTTCCTTAGAAAGATTGCCATATGTTATTATTAAGAAACTTATCCCAACAACTGCAAATTTGACGCACCTTCATCGAAAACTTAAATTTTAATCATTTTTTATTTACTGTTATGGCGCGTTTCGCGTCATCGTCCGCCAGAACCTTTTACCCTTGATGACACGAAATGCGTCATCGTGCGCGAGAGGGTTAATAAGTCAGATTTATCTCAAATTCACTGTCTGGGCAGACAAATATTCGGAAAAGAGAAGGCAAACCAGTTTGTCGATATATATAAATATGCTGTATATTCACGTCCTTATGGATATCTTCTTGTTGATTTGGGTATAAATACTCCTGAATCCCTACAGTTTCACTCAACTCTCCCTTCCATCATACCTTTCTCCCTCCCTCTTCTCTCTCATCCCCCCTCCCTCCCTCCCTCCCCTTCCCTTTCCTTCCCTCGTGTTATTAAATAAGTCAGATTTATCTCATATTCACTGTCTGGGCAGACAAATATTCGGAAAAGAAAAGGCAAACCAGTTTGTATATATATATAGATATATATATATATATATATATATATATATATATATATATATATATATATATATATATATATATATATATATATATATATCTATATATATATTCACGTCCTTATGGATATCTTCTTGTTGATTTGGGTATAAATACTCCTGAATCCCTACAGTTTCGCTCAAACATTGTTGGAGAGCCTCCCAGGTGAACGCGTATTCCAATGGTGAACTCCAGGAAAAAGGAACTCTTACACGTTCTATACTCCCAGCATAACGAACCCTATGGTTTAAGCTCTCAGCTACTTCTGATCTTACTCTCTTAAGCCTTTGCAGCTGCTTTCTTAAACCCTCGAAGTCCGCCTTCCTGAAGTCAGGTATTAAGTGTTGTTTCTGCTGACTCTATCCTCCCATTTAATATTAAATCTAATTTCCTAATGATCACTGTTACCTAATGAACCCCCAACCTCAATGTTGCTTATTATGTCCTCTTTATTAGTTAACAACAAATCCAAAATATTTTCTTCCCTCGTTGGTGTTCTAATTAACTGCTTAAGGAAACTATCCTGCGGCGGGAAATGAAAAAGAACCATGCAGCATGGAAAAACTGCATGGAAATTTGTGTGCCTGTGAGAACAAGACAACGCTTGCTGAGCACCCAATGATGATCACAAGAATAAGATTCCCACCTGCGGGATATACTGTGAAATTTATTAATAATGCTAAAGCATATGAGCCATCTTATTTAGCATTCTGTGTCTTTGAGAGTATTTTCGTAAAGCCTTCTTCGAATGGGTGTAAAGAGACATCACTTTGCCATAGCGTATGCTTACATTGTAGTGAATAGAAACGGATAAACAGTAGAAAGCGGATCCTATTGTGGAAGTAATGCTGTAAACCATTTTAGCTGAACCCACACTGTTTTGTATATAAAACGAACTTACATTAGCTGAACTCACACTGTTTTGTATATAGAACGAACTTACATTAGCTGAACTCACACTGTTTTGTATATAGAACGAACTTACATTAGCTGAACTCACACTGTTTTGCATATAGAACGAACTTACATTAGCTGAACTCACACTGTTTTATATATAGAACGATCTTACATTAGCTGAACTCACACTGTTTTGTATATAGAACGAACTTACATTAGCTGAACTCACACTGTTTTGTATATAGAACGAACTTACATTAGCTGAACTCACACTGTTTTGTATGTAGAACGAACTTACATTAGCTGAACTCACACTGTTTTGTATATAGAACGAACTTACATTAGCTGAACTCACACTGTTTTGTATATAGAACGGTCTTACATTAGCTGAACTCACACTGTTTTGCATGTAGAACGAACTTACATTAGCTGAACTCACACTGTTTTGTATATAGAACGAACTTACATTAACTGAACTCACACTGTTTTGAATATAGAACGAACTTACATTAGCTGAACCCGCACAGTTTTGTATATAGAACTAACTTACATTAGCTGAACTCACACTGCTTTGATTATAGAACGAACTTACATTAGCTGAACTCACACTGTTTTGTATAAAGAACGAACTTACATTAGCTGAACTCACACTGTTTTGAATATAGAACGAACTAACATTAGCTGAACTCACACTGTTTTGAATATAGAACGAACTTACATTAGCTGAACCCACACTCCTGGAAGAAGTTAAAATTTTCTAAAGGCTACAATAAAAGCAATATGACCGATGAAGATACGGCACGTCACAATGAACAAACTCACTGTCTTCTCTGTAAATACGGGTTTTAAAAGGTAAAGGAGTAAAACATCATGACCATGAAAAATCAGGAAACAATTACATCGAAGCTTATTGTAATAGATGCAACCTTCAAATGAAAAAAAATCCCAAATTGCAGCGCACTCTCATTGCACATAATGCGGATTACGATATGACGTTAATCCCGCGTGAATTAACGCTACCTGACTTCGAAAATCAAACTAAGACCAAAACATTCAGTTCACAAATACCATGAAGTCATCATAAATGACTTGAGATTTATTGACGCGTATGTCTTTATGTCTGGTTCACTCGCGGCTTTAGCGAACCAATTCATCAGCAATGGGAACGAACCCATATACACACAAAAGATGTTGAAAGATGTGCCAGCACCTGCGTTACCATTATTGATCAAGGGAAAGCAGGTTTTTTATTATGACTATATGGATTTGATGGAACGACTTTCTGAGACACGTCTTCCATCCCGCGATGATTTTTTCAATTCGCTTCAAGAAGCAGCTTTTTCCGAAAGTGATTATAAACATGCTCAGAATGTTTGGAAAGTAGCTGGGTGTCAGAGTCTGATGGACTATTTGTTGCTTTATGTAAAAGTGGATGTTGGCCTTCTATGTGATGTCTTCCTAGAGTGGAGAGGTATTTTGAAAACCCAGTGGAGGTTGGATATTGTAAATTATGTTAGCCTGCCAGGATTTGCCTATGACTATTTTCTGTTAAAAACACAGCAGGAATTAGAGATGCTTAGTAGCCCACACATATATCATTGCATTCAAACAAATGTGCGTGGGGGCTACACAAGTGTTGTGCGTCGTTTTGTACGCACCAATAACATCTACACGAACCCTCAGTTTAATCCAAAACATGATAGAAACACTTTCCTTTCATATCTTGACTTCAACAGTCTTTATCCCACTGTAATGCAAGAGAAGTTACCATGTGGAGATATGAGAAAACTAGATGAGACAGAAATGCACTGGTTTTTAAGCGGGAGGGGGGCTAGGTCAATCAAGCAACCGATGGCGATTTTGGATACCTCATTCTGTGCGATACTGAGGCTGTCTCACGTGAAGTCATTGAGAAAACGGATGACCTCCCACTGGCCATCAGAAGACACAATATCATCAATAGAGATATATCGTCAGCCGCACACGAATGGTATGAAAAAGAAAACCGTCCAGTACCGTGTAAGAACATAAAACTGATTGGAACACATGTTGCTCAGGAGAAAATGCTGTTTGCTCGGTCCCTCCTTAAACTGCTTATTCAACTAGGCCGGGTTGTTAAAAAGTGCATGCTATTTATATGTTTAAGCAAAAGCACTTTCTTGCGGACTTCATTCAGGATAACATAGAAGCCCGCAAAAGTGCTACTTGCCCTATCAAGAAAACTGCAATCAAGTGTATTTCAAACAGCATTTTTGGTCGATTCCTGATGAACGCGGCCAAATATAGTGAAGACATAGATATTGTCACCAACCGCGAAAAGTTTTTGAAGCTGGTCCGAAGTCCTTACTTTAAACGTGTTGTACCCCTCAATGATGGTCATGTAGTTGTAGTTCGCCATAAGAAATATTCACAGGTGAATCATCCAAACTACATTGGCTACTACATCCTAGAGCTGTCCAAGCTGCGACTATATGATTTCTTTTACAGTATCATGAAGGCTCATAACGGGGATCGGGCGAAACTAGTGTATTGTGACACTGATTCCTTAATAACAGAAACTGAAACTCCTGATCTATTAACAGAGTACTCGCAGGAACCCTTTAAAAGCTATATAGACACAAGTAACTTTAGCTCCTCACATTCCTTGTACAACACAGACAACAAAGGCAAGCTCGGATTTCTTAAGTCTGAAGTGAGGGAAAGAACCATCTCAGAATTTGTAGGTGTAAGACCAAAGTGCTACTCCATCCTTTTGGCAGACGGTGACCGGCTGAGTTCAGTTAAGAGCGTTCCAAAGCTCATAAAGAAAAAAAATGCTCATCAGCGATACAAAGACGTCCTATTCCAGAAGCAAACATTTACCTTTGGCTATCAGGGATTCACAGTGCGCAATGGACGAATGAGTACAGTGAAATATCCCAAGAGAGGGATATCTGTAGTTGAGGACAAAAAATACTACATTAGCACCTCGGAGTCACGGTCTTACGGTCATCCCGATAATTCTACAGGGGTAGAGGAGGAGGAGGAAGAGAAGGAGGCTGTAATCATAATTTGACCAAATTCCAATAAACATTGAGTTTGTTTGACTTGTTTATATGCCCTTTATCAAAAAATGGATGAAAAAAAAAAACAATAATTGTCTTAAAATTTATTCGATTTGTGGAAACATGTAGATAAAACGCTTCTATGTTTCGATCTGGGTCATATAAAAAAAAAAAAGACTCGCGAAATGTGCGCAGCGGCGGCAGCAGCGGGCGCTGCGGCGACATCGTGCGACGACAGGATGCGACAGGATGCGACAGGATTGCGAGGAATCGATTCCTCGCGGTACCCGGTACCGGTACCTGTTTCCGCGAAGCCTCATGATCACTTGGGTGCCGGGAAGCGTCATGATCACTCGGCACTGCGCATTGCCGCTAGTACCGGTACCGTCTGGATCTTAGTGACGCTCGGCGCTCGCCCGCCCGCTTCCATGTGGCATCACGCGGTATGGGCCCTGTATGGAGACGCTGAGTCACTGCCACGCTGACCGTCCCCCCAAGTTCCCACCATTTTATCCTGCTTTCCGTTTCCATCACAGCTCCCTTTCCATTATTTTATTATTTTATTTATTTATTGGAGTTACTGGATAATTCTTCATGTCCGATTCTTTTTCTTTTTTAGGTTGCTAATAAATATTGTTATTATTAGACTATGATCGAGTACCCATATCACCGAGATATCCACTCACTGAGTGGTGATCTCTCTCTCTCTCTCTCTCTCTCTCTCTCTCTCTCTCTCTCTCTCTCTCTCTCTCTCTCTCTCTCTCTCTCTCTCTCTCTCTCTCTCTCTCTCTCTCTCTCTCTCTCTCTCTCTGAATGAAGTGAATATTTATTTTTTCGATAAAAAAATAGCATGTATAGTTATTATGGATGTACTCGATCATAGTCTAATAACAATAACAATATTTAGTAGCAACCTAAAAAAAAATCGGACATGAAGAATTATCAATAAATCCAATAAATAAATCCGAGCAATCTGGTACCGGTACCGTACCGTTTAGCTGGTACCGTTAGTACCGGTACTGGTACCGGTATCTGCCCACCCCTACGTTTAGTTTGTACCAGGGAGTCATTAGTAAAGGACCACACACGTCCCCTGTGTCTTACTCATCCTTCACCGTGTCAGTCCCTAACGCCACCGTAGGTTGTGACGTCTGCCTGGAAGGGCCTAGTCGTGTGAACGCATTAGCAGTAGAGTCCACCCTTAACACGGTGTGCGAGGGAAGTAGAACTTTAGTGGTTAACCCCACTGGCGGTCCAGTTAAACTCAAAAGTGGTGTCTTTTTGAGTCGTGCATTAGCGTTCGACGGACAGGTGACGCCAGAACCTCTAGAGTTAACACGTACTTGTGTTGGCGCGGTGGGTCAATCCCACGCCAGCGACAAGACGACTCAGGCCTCATGTGTCGACTCCCTTGTCAAAGTAGTCGACTATCCCGAGCTTAAGGGTTCGCTTCTAAAGCTTTTACATCAGTATCGTGATGTCATTGCCCTGCCCGGTGAATCTTTAGGTGCGACTGATACGACAGAACACAATATTAGGGTAAAACCCGACACCAAACCGGTGTACATTCCAGCCTACAGACTTCCACACATTCAAGGGCAGATTGTTAAACAAAGGAAATGTTCAACGGAAACGCAAATTACTAAAAGACTATATATTTACTGAATTTAATTTACATTATTTACAAAAAGAAAGACCCAAGATTACCAAAGTCGGCCTGAAAAAAAATCATTTTTTATATTTTTGGCTTATAGAATTCTGCTAATTTTCCTTTCTTTTGGTATATAAATGAATATGATGAAAAAATAATACAGTGGTATGCAATATGCAATGCAATGCAATGCAACGTCCTGCAATGAGCTTCCGCGCGGCGCCACTGGCTTGGAATCCGTGTTTTCACCCTTTTTTAATTTTAGGATTTTTTTTTTCATGGTCTGTCATGATACTCTTAGGGTCTCTCACACCACTAGTCAAGAAAATGGGAAATTATAGCAGTGACTAATATATTTTCGTATTTATCCGTGAAAAATCGATTTATATAATTTTTTTTCATAAATTCAATAAAACACTCTTCGTATAAGCCTCAGATGTCTTTTGAATTATATTTCATTGATTTTACACAGTATAAGACTAGTTTTTACTTTGAAATATGGTCAAATTCTAGTACATGGATTTGTGACCCGTAAAAAAGACGTAACCAGTCTATGCAGCAGCAGCCTGTGTACACATCCAATGAAAGTAAGTTAAGGAAACCATGTCTGTTTTTTTTCTTCATATCTTGATGTTTATATTCAAGTCCCTTGTTGGAATAGGTAAAATACAAAAAATATTTAAACTTCATCGCTTGATATCTCAAAACAATGATTTATGGGGCCTCCCGTGGTCCCGTGGTAGAGTCTCGACCTTGCGCTTCGGCGGGGTGCCTGGGGCGTATGGGTTCGAGACCTATCAGTTACCATGGGGGTGGAAAGGAAGTTCTTTCCGACACCCTCAGCCCCGTTGTTGGGTTTCGTCCTTGAAAGCATTGGGTATCTCTCTACCGGCAGTCTGGGGGATTGCGCGGCATGCTCCGCCTTCTTCCATTGGGGAATATCCCCAACGAAATACCAAAAAAAAAAAAAAAAAAAATCATTTTGTACTTTAAAAAATATTTCCTCGGTTGCACTTCTTGTTATACATATATCTCCAACTGCAGCTTATGAAAGTATGTGTAAGGAATAGGGTTTGCTATCGAAGCTATTGTTTGAAATTGATTTTGATTTTTGAAAAATATTTATATGTCAACTTTTTTTATTTCATCGAACTTTTAAAAATATTTTTTACTACAATATAAAACCAAACGATAGCAAACGGTAATCTCCCATTTTATTCCTAATTAAAATGCTTTTCGAATGAAATAAATCGGCCCGTAAATAAGGGAGGAGATACAATTAGAACATAAGGAATTTAACATTTAACGAGCGATACACAAATCAGTCACAAACTATATTGACCACACATGGGCTGAAGGCAGCACGTAACACAAGGACAGAAACGTGGTAACACGAAAACACTAAAAGATGGCACAGAAACACACAAAATAAAATCCTTACCTTAAAGCACTAAAGACTCTCTCTCCCGTAAAGAAAGAAAAAAACACGCCTGCAGGCGTGAAAAAACTGCAGAAGGCGCTGCAGGGAAACTAAGGGGAGAGAGAAGCCGGTCCCCCCATACCTCGACGTGAACGGTGCGGGAAAAAGACAAGGGAGAGCTACTGACCTGAGGGTCAGAGCTCATATGGCCGTCCGCCGCAAGGGTTGCAGCTGTCGCCGGCGGTGCGGGACAACAAACCCCCACGACAACTCAAAATACATAGTTTAAATACAATAAATACATTTCCTAACCTAAACAGAAAAAGGGAAATATACATAATATGTCACAATACTTAGTCGGGCAGGAGAGACATAAATGGAAGAACAGTCCGCAGCAACATCGACCTCGGGCCGCCCCGGTCGTCAGGCGGGCCGTGGTGTGAGGTGCTATGCCCAAGCGCGGTAAACCAGGTCGGCGGTCGGAAAATTCCAGAGAACCCGGAAAATACCGGCGGAAACAAAGGTGTCAGATGGGCGAGCCACGTGGTGACCGCCGTGTCTGTGGAGAAGAAAAAAAAAAAAAAAAAAAAAAAAAAAAAGGCGCGGGAGAACCCCGGCCGTAACAACAGGTTAAAGATGTGTTGGACCAAGGTGTTATTCAGCATCCCCGATCCCCGTTGAACTCATCTTTGTTCCTAGTCCTTAAAAAGGACGGAAGTTTCAGGCCTGTTATCGATTTTATGAAAGTAAATGAGGCAACTGAGGATGATAGGTACCCTCTACCCGTTTTAGGTAACTTGTTAATGTCCCTGGGGCAAGATAATAAAATTTTAAGTAGTCTAGACCTTTTGAGTGGCTATTGGCAGGCCTTCAGTACCCCTAGCGGTCATTTTGAATGGCTAAGGATGCCATTTGGGTTGAAAGCGGCACCGATTACTTTCAGAGGATGATTAACACATTATTGTCGGACGTGATAAACAAAGAAGTCTACGCATATTTAGATGATTTAATCATCTGCAGCAAGGATGGCTGTTCTGCTTAAACTACGAGAAGCTGGCCTAAAGGCCAAGCTGACTAAATGTGAATTTTTAAAGGCAAAAATCACCTTTTTATGCCACACTGTAGATGGAGATGGAATCCACACGATGGACGATAAAATATCGGCCATAAAGAATTTTCTGCAACCCCAAACCGTCGAAAAAGTTCGGTCTTTTCTTGGGTTGTGCGGCTATTATAGGTCTTTCATACAAGGTTTGGCCAAAATTGCTTCGCCTCTAACGCAACTTTTAAAGAAAGAGGTACATTTTCATTGGAATGCCCCCAAGAAAAAAATTTTACGGACTTGAAGTCAGCGTTAAGCAACGCTCCAGTCTTGGCATTCCCGGACTACAACGTCCCTTTTACTATTTATACAGATGCCTCAGCCCTAGGAGTTGGTGCTGTTTTGATGCAGCCAGACGCTCGCGGTAAAAATCGCGCTATTGCGTATGCGAGTCGCACTTTGAACCAAGATGAGTCGAACTATTCGGTGCATGACGCATCAGGAAACCCTAGTGGTTGTTTGGGATCTTAAACATTTTAGAGATGTTAACCTAGGCTATCCTATCACTGTATTTACGGACCATGCGCCAGTCACCGAGCTTTTTAAGGGTAGAAACCTCACCGGTCGACTCGCGCGATGGTACCTGACCATCCAGGAATTTAGGACAGCTTTTAAGTATTTACCAGGGCGCGCCAATGTCGTCGCGGATGCCTTGTTTAAAAATGTACCTGTTGGCTCAGTGGCAGAAACGTCCACTGCAATATAAAATTTTACTCTAAAGGATTTAGCAGCAGCCCAGCGTCGACATGACGTTTGAAGTAAGCTGATATACGCTCTGGAGTCGGGTGATGAAATAAGTCTCCCACCACTACCTGTGTCTTTTTCACAATTTTTCTTGTCAAAGGACGACGTCTTATACCGCTACTGGCCCCATAAAAAGAAGTCTGTCGCGCAATTTGTGATACCGGAGTGTTATGTGCCTGCGGTGTTGAACTTAATTCATGACGCGGTGATTGCTGGTCACCCGGGGAGGGAGCGCACTTTGACAGCGGCCCGAGCGGTCTATTTTTGGCCAACCATGCGCCTAGATATTGACGCGTATGTGGCTAAGTGTGTTAGGTGTGTCTAACATAAAGGTACGGTGCCTTGGCCTGAGCCGATCCTAGAATATCCTCCCCCTGACCGACCTTGGGACGTAGTTTCTAATGACTTGCTACAACTTCCCGCCAGCCACCAGGGCTCGAAGTATCTTTTGGTTTGTGTAGAGCACTTATCTCGGTACGTTATTTTAGCCCCGGTGAAAGATAAATCTGCTAAGTCCATTGCTCATGCCCTAGTGACTCATCTATTTTTTTCATATTCCAGGCCTCGAGTGTTGTCAAGTGATATCGGGGCTGAGTTTCGCAATCAACTTTTAGAAAAATATGCAATCAATTTGACATAAAGCAAAGTTTTACAGTCAGTTGTCACCCAGCCAGCAACGGCCTTGTTGAACGCGCTAATAGGAAAATTTTAGATGTCCTGCGCCCGGTCGTTGGCGGACTTCTGCATACGTGGGAAGACTGGCTAGCATATGTTGCACCAAGCATAAACAGCCGTGTTTGGGAGTCAACGGGACAATCTCCTCACTATATATATGACCTGCTTAGTAGTTCTCATTCACCTGTATATAATTAGATGACTATGCAAAGAGTCAGCTCGAAGTTTTCTCAGACATTCACAGAAACGTCAGAGAGAGACTACAGGCTACATCTAAGGCTATGTGCTTGCAGCAACACAAGCGTGCCGCCCCTGTTTCATTAAAAGTATGTGACTTTGTTATGCTTCTAGTTCCACAGATAAATTCGAAGTTGTCTCCGAAATTCGTGGGCCCACGCCAGATAGTTAGACAACTAGGTGGACATAAATTTGAGCTTTACGATCTAATTTTGAATACATATGAAATTGTGCATAGTGATCGTCTCAAAAAGACTAGCGCCCAGCCTGAGGTCCCCGATTCGGCTTTAGTTGAACCCGCCAGAACCGGCTTTTTGCCTCAGACTGAAACCGCTTCGTCTAACTGCTTAGCACCACAAAATGTAACCAGCGTCCTCGCTAATAAGAGTTTTCTGCTTGGTTCCAGATGTTGCCCCTCGTCTTCTCCTTCCTTCTGTGCTCCGTGCTGGCTGCGGGCCCTGCTCACCTCAAGCCGGGTGCCCTCACTGCTCATTTGGGTCGGGTTTCTCTGGTTGAGGATGTCCTGTGGGTCTAGTACCAGTTTACTGCTCTTGTGGAAATACTGGGCAAACTGAGGACAATAACGGAGCAAGTGACTGAGGTTGTGTTGCAGCTGGATAGGAATGCTCCTGAAAAGGGTATCACGCGTCTGATGCATGAGCGCGTAAGGTACTTGAATGACACTCTAACCCTTGCTCTAGATAACTACGCCGACCTTCCCTTCTTTAATCGTACTAAACGGAATTTGATCAATGGGATTGGGCAACTTTCCCACATGTTGTTTGGAACTGCAATGGATGAGGATGTGGAGAAACTCAGGGATAGGTATAACCACTTGGCCTCGCTTGCTGCTATTCAACACAAAGCCATCCATATGAATTCTCTACATATTTCCAGACTTGAACATGCGGTACAAGATATTGCTTCTTATTCTAGAACCTTAGGGACTGCCCTTAATACGGTGTTTACCAGCATGGGGAATCTGTACGAAATGGCATTAGTTGCACAAGCCTTGCCTGCATTGGAAAGTGCGGAGAACCCTGTTCTCCATACTAATGCACTAGTCATTCAGAATGTCGTGGATGCAGATCGTTGTAGGGTTACTTCTCTTTTCCCTGTCAAAGATTTTACAAAGAGCCTTAAAAATAGGAGAGGAGGAACACCAACTAACACCTTTGTTTGATATGCATGCCATACACCACTACTATCCTTTGCTGGAATTATTTTTGACGTCAGAAGCTATAGTCATTCAGGTTCCCTTTAATTAACCCTTTCGGCTTGAGTGGTTAGAATATTAACCACTTGTTCTAACGAATTTCCTAGACTATTGTAGCAGTGCGCTTCAAAACTGACCACCCTCGTGCGTGCTCAGTGACCGTCTCTTCACGTTCCCGCGCTCTGCTGCCCCAGAGCATGCATTATCAGACTACAACTTGATGTGGAGAGGTGAAGATGGCGCTTCCGGTAAGTGTTTTCCTTTCTATTTTTTTGTTATTGTTGTTTTGATGTGTAATTATATCATGAATGTTTTAGATGTTTCTATTATTGAAATTATACCTGTTCTTTGTGATTAAAATATGTATTATGACATAAACCTCATGTCGTAGTATTTATATAGCCTAGTATGGTGGTTAATATAATGACCACTACCACCATGCCCCAGAGGGAGTAATACTTCTTTGGCTCAGAATAAACAACCATTACAATGTAGAACTAACTGAATGTAGCCACGGCATCGTATTTTACAAGGTCTAAATAGACTATACAATTTTTGTTTGTCAATATATAATAAATAAATAAATAAATAAATATAAATGTATTTATATAGAATCACTACCGCCATTCCTCACTGGGTATATGGGGATACATATTTTTATAAAAATAAATAGTCAATATTTACGAATCAAAGTGAAAGAAGTTTAGCCTACTATATCATACGATGTTGTATATACAAGTTCTAATTAGGGTTTTCAAATATTATTTATGTCAAAAAAAAAAAAAAATATATATATATATATATATATATATATATATATATATATATATATATATATATATATATATATATATATAACATTTTTTTCAAATTATTATCGTGTTTCGGAGATGGAAAAAAAAACGTTTGATGCTTACAGTAAGACTATTAGAGCAATCAGAAAATAAACCATTTTCAAAACCTATCTCATGTATTTTTATTTTGTTTCAGAAACCAAACTCAAGAACGAGACTGACAGACGATGAAATCAGGGATATACTCGATGCAGATATTGTCACTGATTTTCCTATTGAATCATAGGACGAGGAGGAGAGTCTTATTTCTTGTGGTATTTTTGTTTTGAATTTTTTAGAGGGTAGACTAACCACTATGGAAGATTCACCTGATGTTCTATTGCAAGCTTCGGACTTCATGCTAGCTGCGCCTGCTAGCCCATGAATCACACTAATTTTGAACTTTTTAAGTGTATATATGATCTATCCTATTGACAGTTTAGTGAATCTCACCTTTTCAAATATGTGTAACTAATAGCCTTTCCGAGCTAACCTTTTCAGATTTCTCGGAATCGGAATCAGCTGTCCATGACCCTCTACCTGTTTTTTTTTCTTGTTTTTTTACGTCGTGGCCTATTGCGCCGGTAGGCTTCTTCCTGGTGGATCCTGATGGTCGGCCCAAGGCTTCTTCCCGGTGGAGCCTGATGGTCGGCCCAGCCCGTTCTGGCGCAGGCGAGTGTTTTTTTTTTTTTTTTTTTTTTTTACATCGTGGCCTATTGCAACGGTAGGCTTCTTCCCGGTGGATCCTGATGGTCGGCCCAGCCCGTTCTGCCACAGGCGAGTGTTTATAGTGGCGCCATCTTGCATTGACTCGTGCTGCCCTCCCGGAGCTCATCTTTAATCCTAGAATCTAGAGTCCGGGTTGATAGGTGGTCTTCTGGACAGCATGTGGGTGGTTTTAAGCCACTCGGCGGCGGCTGAAAAATCCCAGCTTGGTAGCACCGGGCGGGGATTGAACTCGCGTTGTCCTGAACGCGGCGCCGTCACGCTATCCATTCAGCCACCGTCTCCTCTGATGTACATTACCTTTCTGTTGTTATTCCTGTGGTTATTTTTGTCATCATAAAAACATAAGAACATAAGAACGTAAGGAGTCTGCAAGAGGCTGGTTGGCCTATACAAGGCAGCTCCTGTACACTCAACCCCACCTTACCTCACCACCCATGGCTTATCTAACCTCTTCTTGAATGTATCAATGGTATTGGCACCCACAACATGGCTCCCAAGCCTGTTCCATTCGTCCACCACTCTATTAGTGAACCAATTCTTGCCTATGTCTTTGTTGAATCTGAATTTGTCGAACTTAAAACCATTGCCACGCGTCCTACCTGGCTCTTTTACTATCAAAATCTTATTGACATCCCCGTTATTAAAGCCCTTCATCCATTTTTAGACTTCGATCAAGTCTCCTCGCAACCTTCGCCTTTCTACAGAGTGTAGATTTAAATGCTTCAGCCTGTCTTCATAAGGCAAGTTTCTCACCCCTGAATCATCTTTGTCATCCTCCTCTGTACAGATTCTAACATCTTGTTATCCATTCTATAGTAGGGGGACCAGAACTGAACTGCATAATCGAGATGAGGTCTAACTAGTGCTAAGTAAAGCTTGAGGATGACTTCAGTGCTCCTATTGCCTACGCTCCTTGAGATGAAACACAATACTCTGTTGGCCCGATTTTTAGCCTGAATGCATTGAGCCCTAGGACGGAGGTCAGCGCTCACTAGGACTCCTAAGTCTCTCTCACGCCCAGACCTGCTTAGAGGAATGTCATTTAAGGAGTAATTGTGTGAGGGGTTATTCCTACCTACACTCAAAATGCTACACTTCCCGACATTGAATTCCATCTGCCACTTCCCCGCCCAATCATATAGTCTGTCAAGCTCATCCTGGAGAACGGTAGCGTCCCTGTCCGATTGGATTACTCAACCGATCTTGGTATCATCTGCGAACTTACTGACATCACTACTAATTCCTGTGTCCAAGTCATTGATGTAAATAATAATAAGCAGAGGACCCAGCACCGACCCTTGAGGGACTCCACTCGTAACACTGCCCCATTCAGATTTTTTACCATTGATTTGCGCTCTGTGCTTCCTACCACTAAGCCACGCCCTGATCCAGTTCAAAACTTTCCCATCTACGCCGCGAGCCTGTAATTTTAGTAATAGCTGGTGATGAGGGACTTTGTCGAACGCTTTACTGAAATCTAAATATAATATGTCATAGTTTTCATCTCGGTCAACCGCCTCGATTACTTTAGTGTAGAAGGACAACAGGTTAGTAAGGCAAGACCTACCCTTTGTGAACCCATGGTGTGAATCATGAATTAAATTATGCTTTTCTAGATGGTCCCGAATTCTCCCGGCTATAATTGACTCCAACATCTTACCTACAACTGATGTTAAGCTAATTGGGCGATAATTTGAGATGGCTGACTTGTCTCCCTTTTTGAAAATCGGCGTCACATTAGCTACTTTCCATTGATTGGGCACATATCCAGAATTTACCGACATCTTAAAGATATCGGTAAGAGGGCCACTAAGGACTTCCTTGCACTCTTTCAGAACCCTTGGGAATATTTCGTCTGGGCCCGGCGATTTGTTTTTCTTCAACTTACCAATCTCATCCTGGACTACTTGCCTAGTGATGATCACATCCCTCAACTTTTCGTTCTCTTCGCCCTCATATACCTGAACTCTCTCCGGAATGGTTGTTAGATTTTCCTGCGTGAAAATCGAGAGGAAATAGTCATTCATCATTGGACTCATATCTTCTCCATTCTCAACGAGCTCGCCCGTGTTTGTTTTCAACGGTCCAATTCTGTCCCTTGTTTTCGTTCTGTACAGTTTGAAGAAGCCCTTGGGATCGCCCTTGGCCTCGTTGGCTACCCTAGTCTCATAATTTATTTTTGCTAGGCGGGTGTCTTCTTCACCGACCTGGCTAGCTCAACATACCTACCCTGAGGTGAATTTCTCCGTTCTTTATTTTCCTATAAATTCCTCTCTTCAAGCCTATCTCATGTTTGAGTCTGCGGGTCATCCATTTGGGGTCGTTATTATCCTTCCTACGTGCTTGGTAAGGGATATGCTGTCTCTGACCCTCTGCAATTACTCTAACTAAATTATTGTAGGTCATTTCTACATGGTTCCCCTGTCTTTCCGGTTCCAGCCACGAGATCTGGCCCTCATCCAGCCCTAGGGTTCCCCAATTTACCTCCTCAAGGTGTCTTCTGAGCCAACACAGGGTTGAGTTCATGGGTCACCGCCCGGTCTAATTTAAACCTAATTTCCCTGTGATCACTGCCACCTAATCCTCCCCCAATATCTAGCTCGCTGATCATATTCTCGGTGTTAGTTAAGACCAAGTCTAGAATATTGTTGTCCCTGGTGGTCTCAGTTACTGTCTGTTTGAGAAAATAATCTTGTATTACTTTCAGAAAATCCTCAGATTCTAGATCACCCACCACACCTTCCCAGTCTATATTCCTATAGTTAAAATCCCCCATTATGCAGACATTTTTGTTCCTGCTCGCCCTGCCTACCTCTTGCAGTAATATATCAGTGTCCTGCCTGTTAAGGTTGGGTGGCCTGTAAAGAACCCCTAGAATTAGTTTGTCTTTCCCTTTGTGGACGTCCACCCAAACTGATTCTGAGTCCCCATTTGTTTGAACAGAGTTGTTAGCGGAACATTTAAGTGTGTCTTAACATAAAGTGCTACCCCCCTCCCCTTCTTTCCTTTCTATCTTTGTGAAATATCTGATAACCATCTATTTCATACTCCGACATGAAGTTTTTTGTTTGCAGTATCCACCCACGTCTCCGTGATAGGTATAATGTCGTATTTCTCGACACATGCTTTCCCCCTCAGTAAATCTATCTTGTTCCTGAGACTCCTACAGTTGGTATAATAAGCCTTTAGACCATCCTTTCTTACATCCTTTCGATTACTCCTGCGCCCCCTAGTCCTAGTCTGCGATGCATAGCCACTGATGACAGGCCCTTCCCCCTTGCCTACTCTAAAAAATCCTGTAGCGTGCTAAGTGATCGCTCGAGGGAGTCTGCGAGAACCTCCATCCCCTGGAGTGACAGGTGCACCCCATCCTTGGCATACAAGGTGCCTTTATTGTAGAAGAGGTCCCAGTTATCAAGGAAAAGCCAACCATTTTGCTTACCCCCCCCCCCCCCCCCCCGAAGTCTCTCACTTTAGCGAACGATTCCCTGAAGTGCCGAAATATCTCTTCGCTACTCACCTTACTGATGTCATTACCACC
Source organism: Eriocheir sinensis (assembly GCF_024679095.1). Classification (NCBI taxonomy): domain Eukaryota; kingdom Metazoa; phylum Arthropoda; class Malacostraca; order Decapoda; family Varunidae; genus Eriocheir; species Eriocheir sinensis. The sequence goes on along the minus strand of NC_066513.1, from coordinate 10,368,748 downwards.
GAAACTGCAGAAGACGATAGGCTGTGTCCCCTCCCCTGCTAAAATTTCCTCCATTCTGTCAGATACGTGCTGGATGCCTGCCCCGGGAAAGCACACCCGAAGCCTATTTTCCTTAACTCTTGAACAAAAGTACCTGTCAATGAACCTGACTTGGGAGTCCCCAACCACCAGGACTTTCCTCTTAGAAACTGTGTCAGTAGACGGAAGGGAAGCCACTACAGGAGGAGAGGGAGGGGCGGCAACAGGGGAGGGGGAGGAAGAGGAGGGAGAGGAGGAGGAGGAGGAGGAGAAGGAGGAGGAGGAGGAGGAGGAGGGGGGGAGGAGGAGAAGGAGGAGGGGGAGGAGGAGGAGGAGGTGGGGGAGGAGGCGGGGTAGGTAGCGGTAGCAGAGGAGGGGGGAGGTGATGTGGTGGAGGACAAGGAGAGAGAATGCGAGGAAGAGCAGGAAGAGACAGAAGGAAGGGAAGAGGTGGAGTAAAGGGGAGAGGGGGGTGATGAATGAGAGTCCGCGGCGGCAGAAGGGAAGGGAAGTATGGCGGGTGAGGAGAGGAGAGATGGCGGGTGAGGAGAGGGGAGAGGAGAGAAGCGGCTGAAGGAGTGGAGGGGAAGAGGGAGATGCAGGAGGAGGGAGAAGTGAAGGGAGAAGGCACTAGCAAGGAGGGGGAGGCAGGCGGGAGAAGGGAGGCTGCTGTATGGGGAGAAGCAGGGGTAGAAGGAAGGGGGGGGTGAGGTACCCCCGCGAGTAGATGAGCAGGAACACCTGCGACACGCTGTGACTCGCTCCGCCAAATATTTAATGCCCCGTGTTAACAAGTGTATCGTCCCCCTGTGTTGCCTTGTTAAGCGGACTATGACTTTGTATAACCATCTTCAGGCAAATGTTGTAAAACCACGCTGAGTTAGTACACTTTGCAAGAATGTAACATTGGTTGGTACATGCCTTTAGGGGTAAGGTAGGTCGCGAGGTCGCGATTTTTAGGTGACTGAGCTATGCAAGGCACTAATGTATATAATATCATGCACATATGAATGTACGTAGAAATGTCAACGTCGAAATACAAGCTCTGTATCGCGCCACCAGATGTTGTTTGAAAGGTAGCTGTTTATGGCCTTGAGAGAGAGTGGCGTGATATTGGAATGTGCCTTCGTAGACACCGGCTGATTTCGAGGTCATCACCGGCGAGAGCCAGGACGAGCGTCGGTGAGGCAGAACTAGACGGGCAAGGCGAACAAGAAGACGTTCCCCTCGCTCTGGGTGTTGGCTTTTCATAGGCGACTCCTCACACTCGCTGTAACTATACTTTTAAGACTGTAAATATAGTTAAAACTCAACGCACGTTTTCTATACCAGAGAGAGAGAGAGAGAGAGAGAGAGAGAGAGAGAGAAGTGAAGGCACTCCGCTCGGCCATATCTCTATCTGAGTCTATCATTTCCAATTCACAACTTATGATAAGGCCTTTTTGTTACTTCATCAACTTAATCAATTTTGTGGTGCAAGCAACTGTGACTCCGGCCCAGACAGTGAGATAACAGTGTGAGCCTGAATACCATTAACAAACAATACACCTGTTACCCTAAGTAGACACAAACTATCTACCAAACGTCAAACATAAACGGGTAACAGGCTGAAGCTAGCGGTGACCCTGCGCCAGGGTTTGGGGCTGGAGATGCCTCTGTAAGTGCCACTACCTGCTTACCACCGCCCTCGCTTCTACTACAGCGACCCCGAAGGGAGCACCTTTGAGGCGAGGATCGAGGTGGATAGATGAAAGACTTTTGTGATGTTCCAGAGGACTAATTTTCTTTACGTATTTCATGTGTTTCTTTTGTATTCTGGGGCAGCCGGGTCGGCTGCCTTTTTTGGGGGGGGAATAGTGTTACACCAGTGGGTGTGTTTGTGTGTTTTCGTATTTGTGGGAGGGGTACATTTTGTGGGGCGGAGGGATTCAAAGGGGATTGTAGCATGGGTGGACGGCGGCGTGAAGGGACGCCGCACGGGCAGTCGAGCTATAGGGACGTTAATTTGAGTACCAAGAGTACCGGTACCGAAAATTCAGGTACCGTTAGTACCGGTACCAGTATCGGTACCGCCGAGTATTTTTTTTTTTATCATAATGACGTCTGATGAAATTCCTAATTAAATTATCTGTAAAGAAAACTCTCTCTCTCTCTCTCTCTCTCTCTCTCTCTCTCTCTCTCTCTCTCTCTCTCTCTCTCTCTCTCTCTCTCTCTCTCTCTCTCTCTCTCTCTCTCTCTCTCTCTCTCTCTCTCTCTCTCTCTCTCTCTCTCTCTCCACTGAATGAAGTGAATGTTTATTTTTTCCATAGAAATTAGCATATATTGTTACTATGGATGGACTCATAGTCTAATAACGATAACGGTATATATATTAGCAAAACTATAAAAAAAGAATCGGACATGAAGAATTATCTAACAGATAAGTTAATAAAATAATAGAGCCGAACGGGAAGATGGAAACATCAGGCAGGACAAAATGGCGGGAAGACGGACATGCAGCGACTTGCACAGCCGGGCCCAAGGAGACTATAGAACAGGAGAGGGGACCTCTATGGGAGACCGTGGGCGGGTGTTGGTATATGTCGGTTGCAACAGATGGCGCAGGAGCAGCGTTGTTTACATCCAGGCGCCTCCCCCCCTCCAGACACCAACCCAACCCCCAGAACCAACCAGCAGTGTTGCTACATGGGATCAAGCAGCAAATGTTGCTACTTTTTTTTTTCTTCAGTCTGTTATTTCCCATTTAAAAAAATAAAATAAAGGTAGATAAATATTAAAATGAACTGTAGGAACTATATATATATATATATATATATATATATATATATATATATATATATATATATATATATATATATATATATATATATATATATATATTTACTAGGTAGATATAGTCTGACTGCATGTCATGAGTAATGCTATTATTGTTATAATATTATACCGAAATTATATTACTTTCTCTGCATTTGTGGGAGGCTACCAGTGGTTAGATGTGTTTTATGTGTTTAACCTTTCTGTATACATACTGGAATGAACCAAGGAATTGTAGCCCTACTGCCGTTCTTTAAAAACTATGTGATCATGTTTTTCTTCCAAACTCATTGTTTTAGCACGCACGCTGACTTCCATCAGTAATGATTTACATTGAATCATTGGTTTGTAGGGGAAAAGAGTGGGTGAATATAATTATCTTGGTCTAACTTATACTGTTTATTATACCGCTATTCGCAGCAATATCTTTCTCTGCTCCGATTGCAACGCTGCCTCGTTCAAAAATCATAACACCGACGCGGCCGCCACGTTTACCAGCCGGAGCCTCAAATCATGTCCCTTTGTGGTGATAAAGAGGACACAGCCTGGTGTGAAGCTACATTTATTACGGAAGGATGTTAGCCGGGGTAAGTGATATATATAAATAATGATAATGTGGAAATTCTAAATCCATGTAGCTATCCAGTCTACTCAAGCTATCGTCCCTGCACTCACTATGTGATTGCTGAGTCTATTCCATTCCCCCACCACCCTATTACTAAACCAATGCCTGCCCATTTCCCTTCTAAATCTATACTTTTCTAATTTAAGTCAATTACTGCATGTTCTATCTTGCCAAACATCTTATGCAAAAGTTGACCAGCATCTCCACTCTTTCATCCCTTACACTGATAAACTCTGGAACAACCTTCCTTCGTCTGCATTTCCTCCTGCCTATAATTTGACCTTCAAGAAGAGTGTATCAAGACACTACTTTTGTCTGTTTGGAAGTGGTGAGTAGTGGGGCTTTTTTTTCCAGTACGCTTTCTTGCCCTTGAGCTGTCTCCTTTGTTTAAAGAAAATAATAATTAAATAAATAGAAGTTGGCCATCAATGCTTCCAACACATTTTGGGGTTAAGATTCGTTTTAGGTCCGTGCCAGAATCTCATTACCTACCTTATGAAACATCAGTATCTCTTCATATATCTTTTCTACAAACCTTCAACAGTCATGGAAACGCTTTGAAAATCCAATTCAAGGACTTTTTTTTTACTCTTGAAAATAGGGGATAATGTTTACGAAAGCGGGTCGCCTCCTCTGGCGGCGGTGCAGCCGGTGTTGCGAGAAATACCTCCTCGCTGAAATAAGTCATATATACATGTGGGGGGGGGGGTCCAGGCACCCCCCCTTGTTAGAAGGGGAGGTCGAGAGGGGCCCAGCCCCCCCGTTAGTAGGTCGTAAAGTTCGGTTTGAGTAGTTTAAATATGCTCCCCGACCCTAAACCCTCTGCGAGCTATTTTACGGCTGCGGCGGGTGCAGCGTCGTCGCGGCCGCCGCCAGAGGAGGCGACGCGCTTCCGTAAACATTATCCCCAATTTCAAGAGTAAAAAAAAAAGTCCTTGAATTGGATTTTCAAAGCGTTTCCATGACTGTTGAAGGTTTGTAGAAAAGATATATGAAGAGATAGTGATGTTTCATAAAGTAGATTATGAGATACTGGCACGGTCTTAATACGAATCTTTACCCATTTTCGTGCCATATCTACAAGTGGCTGGTGACTGTAAGTATCTCAGCAATCTGCATGCATCTATGCCATTCCTATCACAGTGCATGGAGCAAGCTTCACATTACACTCAGACAGAGAAAGTTTAGTTATGGTTATATATCAGACTCAGTTTATTGCTCAGTCTATTAGGTACAATGCTGTTAATATTGTTAGTATTGTTGATATTGGTAGTATTAGTACAATTAATGTATTTATTTTCATTAATTTATCAATATTTATTTATTATATTCTTAGTGTTTGAAAATTCCAATACTAGTATTAAGATAAACAAAAATATCAGAAATATATTTATACTGATTAATTATTATTGCTTTTCTTATTATTACTTCCTTCAATGTCCTGGCACTTTGACATCTAGTGCTTTTCCGTCTAGCAGCCAAAATTGTGGTCTTTCTGAATGTGTATGTCCTAAGTCTTCATTGGTGTAACTAGCTATATAACATAAAAATCTGCATCTCTCTCCCTTCTCACCCAGTTGTCCCCGTACATCCTTTCAGTATCCAAAAAATTTCAATTTACATCTTGTAATCACTTAACTAATGCAGTGCAATCCTCATCTCTGTATTTTACCGTGTGAACATACTCTTTCCTTCCATGTTCCACTGTCGTATGTTATTCCACATCTAACACAACCACATCCCAACAGATCCGAACACGTCCGATATCATCCAAGAGAATGTGGCAGCTGAAGGGGAGAGTCCAAGAAAGAGGCCAAGAGTGAAAACACTTAGCCACCCCCCCTGAAGTACATGGCTGCAGGAATGTGCTCCCCAATGCAGTGCACCAGCTCCATGTACTGATTTTGGTATGAATACTTCATCTAGTGTTTGTTGACTGTAGTGTTATTAATCTAATTATGACTTCACAAAATAGACTGTGCAAGTCACTTAACACATGCCCTTCTCAACATCACTTTTAAGTTGTAGAATTCCTTCATATCGATGCTGATTTATGTATCCTGAAATGATTGGATATTGATTGTCTTAACATTTTTTTTGTCCATGATCACTGAACCATGTTACGGTATGTCTTTGGGTGCAGATCCAGGAAATGAGTTTTGGGGGGGACGTCAGACTTTTTGCGGGTGGAAGGAGCATTAGCATTACCGATTACCCATTCTCGGCAGTCCTGGTCTTGAAATACTGGTGGAGTGACCTAAATCAATGGGTATAACGGCCTGGACTTTGTGCCAAAGCATTGTTTTAGCCGCAGCGCGCTTTTGAGCTAGTTTTCCAGTATCACTCAGGATCATTGGGGGGCCTAGGCCCCCTGGGCCCCCCCTTCGATCCACTAATGTAGCTATGTCTTATATTATAATATATCTATCCTTTACAGTCTGATGGTGCATCCTTCTAGGTTGTCAAATTTTAGTAGCTACTCATGAGAAGTATTCCTTATAATGATCATTGATTTCCAGATGCTTTGCACTAAAAAAAAAAAAGTGTCGTGAAACCTGCCGCAAATAATAATCAGCTGTAGTCAACCCTTGCTTTAAAGAACCAATATGGAGGAAGGGAGTGATGTTATATCCAAAAATCTTTTACATCAGAAGTATCCAACCTTTTTGTGTATAATAAACCTTGTTTGTTACATGAACTTAAAAGTTCACAATTTCCATACATGATTCTTTTTTCCTTGTATTTGATGATTAATCCTGACATGTATTTCCATTATCAGTAGGTAATATATAGTAACAAGACAATAATACACATTATAACAATGTATATATTATAGCCCAATGAGTGCACGAGATCATTTACCTCACCAGTGACGCCAAGTCTGGGAGTCCTTCCCTAAATTCTTTGCCCGAATTTGTGACACCAAGTATAATAACTAGTTTTAGTGACCATTTGCATCCATTTTTCACTTTGATAAAAAAATTGCCTCTCAACAGGGCGTGAACTTGATGGGGTTGGAGGAAACTCGACTCGGCCATCAAGCTCATCACAATATAGTAAGGAACCTCTTGTTCTCAGTGATAATTTATCCTCTTTAGTTACTATTCCATGTTGCTGTAATCACAACTAATGTGTTGGAAACATTACAGCTTAATAACATACTTCACATCTCTGCATACAAATTGAGTTCAATATTTAACTGTTACACCAGTAGGCTTCATATCTTAAAAAACGGTATGTAAAAAGGTTGACATTTTGAATGATATATTTAAACTCTTTATTATGTTTCTTTGGGTGTAGTACCGTTACGATTAGTCGAGTGATCAGCATAAAGGTCTTATGTTTTTGATAGCATAGGTTCAAATTTTGCCATAGGCTGGCAATTGATAGTAACAGTAGTGTCCACAGATACCTACCTGTTTCTTGTTTATCCTGTTCCACTTTAAACCATGACTGGCCAATCTTTGAAGAGGTAGCATAACCTTGAAGTGCCACTAACAAACCTTTGTCCATTCTTCTGATGTGGTCTTTTTTTCCCCCACCTGTCTATAGCGCCGGTAGGCTTTCTTCAGGGGCCTGGCGGTCGGCCCAGGCCTGTCATGATGCAGGCAATTTTTTTTAAAGTGGTGCCATTTAGTACTGGCTCATGCTGCCGCCCGAAACTCATTCTTGATTCACTTGGATGGTTTAGCAGGGCTTAGGTATGACTAACATTGCAGTAACAGGGAACTTTTAGATTTTTAGTGTGGCAACACATTGACAAATGTTTTAGTATGGACTGAACATCAAAGATATACATGGTAAATGGGTGCTTGTAGATCTTGATATTATATCTGTCAAGAGTCTCCAGTTGTATCCTCTCCCCCATCTCCTGAAAATATTACTCTTGTCAGGCAATCTAAGTGAAGCCTTCCATCGAAGCTGGTGTGCAGACATAATGTCAATGCTTAGATTCACTGTCCTTATAGCACTGAAAATAATGCAATTACATGCACATATTTTATTATTTAGAATTGTGATTAATTGTGATTAAATATTTTTTCATGTATTTTCAGACATGAAAAGTGAAAATTGCTGCACACAACAGTCTGCTGTCTGCGCCGGGAGGCAAGGCAGCTCAAAGCCCAGGCTGTTACAACTCCTGGGCAGTTTTTGCCCAGAGCCAGCAATTTTTTAGATCCAATAGGAATGGATTTTTTCTGAGGTCAGGTTCAACATGCTGCAAGATCTAAGCCTAGTAGGAGATATGGGTTACAAGAGAGGAGGTTTGCTCTGGCCTTATACTATCAAAGTCCAAATGCTAATAGATTTCTAAGCACAGTATTTCACTTGACTTCAGTTCCAACACTTCACTCATGACTCACGGGTATTTCAGTACATGTTGGCTGGAGCAAACAGACTCTGACAGCGCTGCAGCAAAGAGCACAGGCTTTGTCAAAAGAAGAGAAACTTCGTGGGATTTGCCATTATTTAGTATTACTCTTGTTACGCCAAGAATTTTTTTCCATATACTTTGCCAAATATTGCAAGTAATGCACCATTGTTAGTCTTGCCTGTTATAAATCAGATCTTGTTCAATTAACAAGCTTTGGGTGTCTGCCACTTTCCAATTGTAATGCAAGGAATCATTTATCTTCCCTGCCAGATATCACATGTAATGCACCATTGTTGGTTTTGCCTGTTATAAATCAGATCTTGTTCAGTTAACAAGCTTTAGGTGTCTGCCACTTTCCAATTGTAATGCAAGGAATCCCCTGCCAGATATCGCATGTAATGCACCATTGTTGGTTTTGCCTGTTATAAATCAGATCTTGTTCAGCTCAGAAGCTTTGAATATCTGTCAATGTTTATTTCAGGTGTAATGCTTGGAAGCATTTGTTCTCTTTCCTACCCAACAGTATGCAATGCTTTATTGTGGATTTTGCCTGTTATATTTAATCTTGTTTAGGTAGCAATCTTTTGGTGTCTGCCTTACCTAATATGTGCTGCAGTGACACTTGGCTTGGTTTCATAATGTGAAATACATCATGTAATTTCATCACATTAAGTGTTTATCATCACGTGTCTGGCATCATTAATGTGGCTTCCAGGAGTAATCTTGTTTGTATTACAGCATGTAATTTTTTTCTGCTTTATAGGATATACATAATCACATAGGTATGATTTTTTTTTTGACAAAATGTAATGGCAGTTGATATTCTTGACTAATGCATCATAAACCTTGTGAAAAATAATGCTTTTTTTGAGGGGGGAGGGGTGGACAGAGAGTGGTTTGTTTGGTTGGCTAGTTCAAATAGTTTCATATCAAATGATTTTATTACATCCAACTTTAATGTGTGCTAAAAACATATATTTTATTACATCCAACTTTAATGTGTGGTTCCTGCAATAAATGCTACATGTTTACTGATATAGCCTATGAAATACATACCACTCTGCCCTGTAATTTGGTGTGTCACATACTGCAGCATAACTTTTTTGCTATTTTCTTACACTATGAGTTGCCTTATTTTGTCTCATTTGCTTTTATCGTATGTGCCCCTGCTGCATAGTTGTGCCTACTGAGCTTAATATCTTCATGACCCTGACACCAAGGTCAGAGCTTGTGAGTTCATACCGTGTCCTACATCCCATTTTCACCTCCAGGCTCGGCTGTCTCCCAGGACCACCAAGTTATTGCATTCCATTTAAGACAACTCATGTGTTACCTTCTTGATGTCCTCCATCATGTATTTCAGCATGTTTTATGATGCTTTGCTCTTATATTGATGTGCCTTGCAACATTTTTATACAGTTTTCATTGTATATAACGCACCATTGTTGGTTTTGCCTGTTATAAATTGGGTCATGTTCAGTTAACAAGCTTTGAGTGTCTCCCATTGTTTATTTCCGTTGTAATGCTTAGAAACTTTTGTTCTCATCCCTGTTAAACAGTATGCAATGCTTGCCATTATCTGGCACTTGTACAGTTAGTATGATATTTTTACTCAGCTAAGAGCATTTTGCAAAAGGTAAAGGTACGGTTGGGGGCATACGCTGTAGCAGCGCGTGGCCTCGGTGCCCATCTCTGTAACATTGGCCCTTGAGCCTGTGGTGTTACGGAACCCATTACCCTGGGACACAGGACCAGTGTGACATCCGAGTTACCACAGTTGCAAAGGCATTATAGTAATCTAGCATGCATAGAATGTATGCTTTGCTTGTATTTAAAGCACTGGATATGTTTGCTACACACACACACACATAATATATATATATATATATATATATATATATATATATATATATATATATATATATATATATATATATATATATATATATATTAGCAAATGCTTTCTACACCATATTTTTCCTAAAATAACAAATTGATATCGTGTAGATAATACCTAATAAAACATAAGAACAAATATATTTTTCTTTACCCCATTAGTAAATAATTTTACAATAATGAAAAAAAATAAGTAAAGGCTGGATAGAGTGCTGTGGCAGGTACTTCAAAAATAGTAAAGCTACCCCTGAAAAGTGACGTTTTTGGTGGGCTGCAATAGATGGCGCTACTTCCGCACGCCCGAGGAATTACTACATACCACTATCTCTTCGTATACAGTCTCTTTGGCCGTCCCCAACACCACACAGCCAAACATGGCGGGCGAGCGTGCCCCTATAAGCGCCGGCACTGGGAATCCAACCGGTACTGATACCGGAAATGGTACCGTTAGTCTTCCGACACTTTGAGCGTGGCCCAGTACCGATATTATCATATGAGCACTCGGCACTGATCGAGCAGTACCGATTTGTAATAATTCCACTCGGCACTTGGTACCGGTACCGAGTGCCGAATAGAACGATTCTATTCGGCATTCGGTGCCGGTACCGAGTGCCGAGTGGAATCATTACAAATCGGTACTGCTCAGTGCCGGGTGCTCATATGACACTATGACTATGGCCGAGGAAATTTATGGAAGAGAGACCAAACTGGCACTAACCAAGGTTGATAGCAAGGCCATAGTCATTAAGCCTCTGCAAGAGTTGCCGGAGGCGTTCACGGTGTTTCTGTCGAAAGCGGCTGGCGATGAGGATGTCGTGGAGGTAGATGAACACGAAGTCAAGACAACGACCCACGCTGTCCATAAGGCGCTTGAACGCTTGAACGGCATACTTAAGGCCGAAGGGCATGTGTAGGAATTCAAACAGCCCAAACGGGGATGATGGCAGTCTTGGGGATGTCGTCCGGGTGAACCGGTATTTGGTGGTAGCCGCGTACCAAGTCGATCTTTGAAAAGAGCTTGGCACCGTCGAGATTTGCAGTGAAGTCCTGGATGTGAGGGATCGGGTACCGGTCGGCTGTTGTGACCTCATTAAGGCGGCGGTAGTCCCCACAAGGTCTCCATCCGCCAGATGACTTCGGAGTCATGTGCAGCGGGGACGCCCATGGGCTGTCTGAGCGACGCACTATGCCCATATCCTCCATCTTGCGGAACTCTTCTTTGGCTTGCAAGAGCCTGTCAGGGGGTAACGTGCGTGCACGTGCGTGGAGCGGCGGCCCAGTGGTGGTGATATGATCCATCACCCCATGCTTGGGTGTGGCTGACTGGAACTGGGGCGTGATGATGTCCGGGAAGTCCGTTAACAACTTAGCACACTCGTTGCTGGAGGCGGTTACCGAACCGAGGTGGGGCGCGAACCCCTCAGCGTGGCGCAAACTCAGAGACTCGAACGTCTCGGAATTTACGAGGCGTCGTCCTTTTATGTTGACAAGCAAAGAGTGTGCCTGGAGGAAGTCGGGGCCAAGCAATGGCTGGGAGACGTCGGCGATGGTAAAGGTCCAAGTGGAGCGGCGGTCATTGAAGTTGAGGGGTACCGTGCGGGCGCCGAATGTTCTCATGTTGCTGCCGTTTGCGGCCGTCAAGGGAGGACCTTTCTTCCAGGAGCGAGTGTCGAGGCTGGAGGGGGGCAAAACACTGACTTCTGCTCCTGTGTCAACCAGGAATCGCCGCCCCGAATGACGATCGGAAAGGTAAAGCAGGCGGTGTTTATGGCCGGCGGCAGTAGCAACTACCGACGGCCGGCCAATGCGTTTCCCGGATGTGTGCAGGGCGGGCGACATTGGCGGGCTGCTGATCCCCACCTTTGATCATAGAAGCACCACTTATCCTTGTTGGTGGCCTTCACGGGTGACGTCGTTGTTGTTTCGTCGGTGTAGGCGCCGGTTAGTCGCGGAGCTTTGCGGACTCTTGGGGCCACGGTGTTGATGACTGCCTCGCCCTGTTGTTTGGCGTGCCACAGTACGTCTGCTCGTGCTGCCAGCTGTCGGGGGTCGGTGAAGTCGTCATCCGCGAGGAGGAGGCGGATGTCATCGGGCATCTGCTCGAGAAAGACTTGCTCCAAGAGGAGACAGGGCTTGTGTTCATCCATTAAAGCAAGCATCTCGTTCATAAGTACAGATGGTTTGCGATCGCCGAGTCCGTCCATGTGCTAGAGCTACGCTGCCCTGGCGCGTCTACCGAGACCAAAGGTGTTGTTAAGGAGACTCTTGATCCCCTCGTACTTGTTGTCAACGGGTGGCTGACGGAGGTAATCGATGATGTGCCCAGCTGCTTCCTGGTCCAGCGCGCCGACCACGTAGTAGTACTTGGTGGCGTCGGCAGTGATCTGGCGTATGTGGAATTGTGCTTCGGCTTGTTCAAACCACACGTGGGGCTGTGCCGTCCAGAAGGTGGGCAGCTTGAGTGAAACTGCGTTCTGTAGCTCCTTGCTGTCGTCTGCAGGCATGTTGACATCCAAAAAGGGCCGTTTTTGGATACTCCGGGGTCACCACTGTAGGGGTTTCGAGAGAAAGGCGTACAGGAGCGATGCAGTTTACTGGACAAATTATACAAGGAGATGGTGTGGACGAGCTGGCGGTGAGGTGGATTCTCCTCCAACCCGCGGCGCGGCTCAGCAGGTCTCGCGTGGGCTGACTCGTGTGCTCGAGCACCGTGGCGGTGTACTGAGACCTCGGTGGTGAGTGCTCGAGTTTGGTGAGCGACGGTTCGGAACCTCAGTGATGTGAGCCGCCACATATGTTTATAACGTTACCTAAAGGATACCTTCATGCAGGTTAACAAACAAGTTTCACACACTAGCACGTTTTACCAACAATATATCAAGCTGACTCTCCACATGACAAGTGATTGGTTTACCTGAACTCCCTCACTTCATCTTCGTACTCCTGGTGGGGCAGGCAACATCGCCTGCCTCTGTCACAGACAGAGCCTGTCTCTGTCACTGACAGCGCCTGTCTCTGTCACTGACATCGTATATCTCTATCACTGACAGACACAGTTGATTTCTTCTTCACTGGGCCACGTGCTGCACTGGTGTTGTGATTCTTGTGATTGGCTACTGTCTCTAGAGTATGTATGTATCGAGCTCTGCCATTGGTTGAACGAAAAATGTCAACAACACACTACGCCGTCTGTCGGCAGGAGTGTGAGATAGCGTTAAGGTAGAAAAATCTAAACATGGCGGACTTAAGAAATGTTTGTGAATCGCAAGATAGACATTCTTATCTCCGCCATATTGGATCCACTTAAGACTGTCGCATCTGCGAGGCGTATCTGCGAGGCGTTAGTGAATCCGGGCCCTGGGCAGCAGCAGCCACCTGCTGAGGGTCAGCAGCTTCAAGTACCGTCACTACGACAAGGTGACTCCCCTTCGACGGGGTTCGACTGGGGATGCATGCAGTCTTAGTCGATCTCAAGAAGGCGTGTGACTCTGCATCGCGAGTTACTCTGGGATCTCCTGCGACTCCGTGGGATTCCTGCAAGGACTATTGGTTTGCACTGGTGCAGGGGTGACGGCCGCAGCCGGCACCCGGGATTCTTCCAGCAACCCAGAGGCGGGAGCTGGAGAAGGCATTTTAGCAGGAGGGGTATCCCTAAGGGACTCCTCACTACGCCTCCGCTTTTGCTGATGGGACTCACTGCAGCCATCAGCAGGCGTCTGGAGATTTTCAGGCAAAACTCAGGTTGTGGGAGGAACAGACTTGGTAGTGGTAGAACGACGATGGGCATGGGCATTAAGGGCAGCGGCATATGTCATTCCTGGGCTGGACATTTTGGTGAGGGCAAGTTGTTTCGGCTCAGCAGAGGGTACCCTTTCCTGGTTGCGCTAAGGACTTCCCTTTTAAATCGGTAGCGCTGACATTCCTTTGATGAAGCCGGATGAGGCTCACCACAGTGGTAGCACCGCACAGGGCAGACCACCACGGACCCCAACAAGGGGAGGCTGGATGTTGGGGCTAGACCGCACCCAACAGCCACAGGGGTAACAGTCGTCACCGTGGTTATCCATACCACAGGGCACACCTATTTTTGCAAGGCCGTTTTTCAAATGCCGACAGGTCTGGGTGACGTGACCATACGCTTGACGATGAAAGTACCTTCTGGGGTTGGGGACATAGAGCTTTACATTAAGATTTAGCCACGCCAGCTTGACAAGTCTTGGGCAGTACTAATCGGTTGAAGGTAATAAACAAGGTTGGTGTAGGTGTGAGAATTCCGTCTACTTTTCGTTGCAAACGTCGCACTGAAGACACATCGTAGTTTATTAGTTCTTTTACCAACCTTTCTTTTGAGTAGCGGAGAAGGTCCCGTGAAAAGACAATACCCCGGGATTGGTTCATGGTGGCTTATGGACCTGATGGAGTGCCTCCTATTGTCCTTAAAAACTGTATGTGTGGAACAATGTGTAGAAGTGGACAACTAGAGGACATGGACGGACAGTCAGAGATAAACGAGTAACAATAGGTAAACAATTGAGACGCAATACGAGAGACAGAAAGAGCGACGAGTCACAAGACAAGGGACAACAATAACAAAATATATAGTTTGTGCTGCCGCACTCCATTTGGTTGGCTGTTTAATAGATCCTGGAAGGCTTGAATCCGCACTCCAAAATCGCGAACCACGTAGACGGGTCCCGAGCAGAAGAGTGGTGCTCTGGAGGACACCGCTGTTTTAAAGGAAGAGTTGCATGTCGTCGTCAGGCATGGTGAAGTCGAGCGGCGTGGAGATGGGCAAAAGGCACTGGCGTAAACGCGCCGGGGGCCACGGCAGTCCGAGAGCGTCGAGGGAAATGCGTGTGAAAGCGATAGCTGCCAGCGTGCCAGGGGCCTCGGCAGTCCGTGAGAGTAGAACGAACTGCGTGTGTTAAAGGCGCCAGCTGCCAGCGTGCCACGGGCCTCGGCAGTCCGTGAGTGCATCGAACGACTGCGTGGGAAGGCACTAGATGCCAGCGTGCCGGGGGCCACAGCAGGTTGAGAAGTGAAGGGCGCTAGCATGTGCCAGGGGCCGCGGCAGTCCGTGAGAGTAGAACGAATTGCGTGTACTATAGGCGCTGGCACGTGCCAGGGGCCACTGTGGTTCGGGGAGTGAACCAGTGTCCAAAAAGGCATTGTAACACAACACTACGCTTAGTAGGTAACACTGTGACACTAACTGTTGCTGGGGACTTGCTGCACTGAACTGTTGGAGACACAGCACTGTACGTAAGGATCTACAGGAGAGTAAGGTAATCCAAAAGGGCGGTGATAAATCCAAAAGGCGATGAGTAATCCAGGGGGCAGCTAGTTATCCCAGGGGGGTGTCACACTGTGTCTGCGTGTACACTGAGTCTGTGTGGCACTGTGTCAGTAATGTGTCGCACTGTGTTTGAGTGTTCACTGAGTGTGTAGTGTCACACGGTGTGCGAGTCTCAGTCGCCGTACCAGCGGAAGGGCAGGGAGGAGGAGGGGAGGGTGGGTGGGTGAACGCTGGGAGGAGCACCAGGGGGCACAGAAGGTGCCTGAAGGGCGCGGAAGGGGTCTGGAGAGGGTGCCTGGAGAAGGCGCTGAAGGTGCCTGAAAAAGGCGCTGAAGGTGCCTGGAGGGGGCACAGAGGGTGCCTGGAGGAGGCACAGAAGGTGCCTGGGGGAGGGCGGGGGAGAACCCCGAAGGTTGCATTACGCCCACGGGGTAAATGCTTCTCCCGACCCGGGACTCAGCCTCACGAACCCCGAGCGGTGGTGAGGATTTTTGCCACAGGAGAGGGCGGACGAATGGACAAGTTACCCTGCCCAGGTCCTCCACTCTGGGAGAGAGTGCCCTTAAAACGGCACCGGTTGTAAGCCACCTTGAACCATAGCAACACTGCAGGGTCACCAATTGTTGGTGGTAGCGAGCGTTCTGATGCTAATTGGTTCACGGACAGAGAAAATCATATCCGCCAGGGTTGTTTATTTCACGAAAATACAAACGGGTCATCGAGACAAACACAACACATAGAAAAGGTGTTTGTGTGTGTATGCGTGTGTGTGAATGTTGTACTGTGTAGGTTAACATTTAAGTGTTGGTGTATGTGTGGAACATTGTGTATAAGTGGACAACAAGAGGACATGGACGGACAGTCAGAGATAAACGAGTAACAATAGGTAAACAATTGAGACGCAATACGAGAGACAGAAAGAGCGACGAGACACAAGACAAGGGACAACAATAAAAAAATATATAGTTTGTGCTGCCGCACTCCATTTTCTTAGTCACCGGGGAGGAGAGCACACGGCTTTCAGCGGTGACTGCTACAGGTCATCCTCTCATAGCCGTTTCGGTGAAACCTTTGCTATTGCGTTGGACATATCAAAAGCTCTGGATAGAGTCTGGCACAAATTTTTGCTTTCCAAACTTCCCTCCTACGGTTTCTATCCTTCTCTCTGTACCTTTATCTCCAGTTTCCTTTCTGACCGTTCTATTTCTGCTGTGGTAGACGGTCTCTGTTCTTCCCTAAATCTATTAACAGTGGTGTCCCACAGGGTTCTGTCCTATCTCCCACTCTCATTCTGTTGTTCATTGATGATCTTCTTTCCAAAACGAACTGTCCTCTCCATTCTTACGCCGATGACTCCACTCTGCATTACTCAACTTCTTTTGATTGAAGACCCACCCTACAGGAACTTAACGATTCAAGGCTGGAGGCAACACAACGCTTAGCCTCAGACCTTACTATTATTTCCGATTGGGGCAAGAGGAACCTGGTGTCCTTCAACGTCTCAAAAACACAGTTTCTCCACCTATCCACTCGACACAGTCTTCCAAACAACTATCCCCTATTCTTTGACAACACTCAGCTATCACCTTCTTCAACACTAAATATCCTCGGTCTATCCTTAACTCAAAATCTCAACTGAAAACTTCATATCTCATCTCTTACAAATCAGCTTCCTCGAGGCTGGGCGTTCTGTACCGTCTCCGCCAGTTCTTCTCCCCCGCACAGTTGCTATCCATTTACAGGGGCCTTGTCCGCCCTCGTATGGAGTATGCATCTCATGTGTGTGGGGATCCATTCACACAGCTTTCCTTGACAGAGTGTAGTCAAAGGTTCTTCGTCTTATCAGCTCTCCTCCTCATACTGATAGTCTTGTACCTCTTAAATTCCACCGCCATGTTGCCTCTTTTTCTATCTTCTATCGATATTTTCACGCTGACTGCTCTTCTGAACATGCTAACTGCATGCCTCCCCCCCCTCCCGCGGCCCCGCTGCACACGACTTTCTACTCATGCTCATCCCTATACTGTCCAAACCCCTTATGCAAGAGTTAACCAGCATCTTCACTCTTTCATCCCTCACGCTGGTAAACTCTGGAACAATCTTCCTTCATCTGTATTTCCTCTTGCCTACGACTTGAACTCTTTCAAGAGGAGGGTATCAGGACACCTCTCCTCCCGAAATTGACCTCTCTTTTTGGCCACTCCTTTGACCTCTATTCAGGAGCAGCAAGTAGCGGGCTTTTTTTTTTCTCTCTTTACGCCCTTGAACTGTCTCCTTAGCTGTAAAAAAAAAAAAAATGGGGGGAGCAGGACACTGCTGCGCCAGGAACAGAACTAAGGGCGCGGAGCTTTGAGCTCTCTTCAGGTGACGAAACTTCTACCAACAAGCTCCCGTCCTCTTGTGGCATGATTGGGCTCACGGCCCAACCAGAGAACGGTGTACTTCAAAGATATCGAGGTCATTCATCGAGCAGCCATCCACAGACTTAACAACAATGTACTTCTCGATTGAAACAGGCTCATAATAATATATGCTAGGTATACTTCTATTTGGGAGACTGAGGGGATACTTCTATTTGGGAGACTGAGGGCCCGAGGCCCCCCCCCCCCCCTTCCCCAGGTTTACGTGAACTATTCCGTGGACATTTTAGTCGCACGGGCTTGTCTTGGACAGACCCTCTAGTAAGTAAGGACTTCCCAGAGGCATCACGAGGAGCCGTGAAAGGCTCCAAGGTGGCGATGAGAGACGACCGTGTGAAAGCATCCGGGGACGGGCGTACGTCATCAGGAGGAGAGGCTGGCCGGGGCAGAGGAGTAATATTACTCATACACTAGGGTTTGTTTAAACACTACCCCTACCCCCCACCCACCACGGACCCCAAAAAGGGGAGGCTGGATGTTGGGGCCAGACCGCACCAAACAGCCCCAGGGGTAATGGGAAAGTATACGCAGCCACTGCCACTGTCTGCCAGGGGTGTAATTCACAAACATACTCGCTAACTACGAACTAACATAACTTCGCACTATTGATTTAGTGACCGACGTTAGCGTCAGATTCACGAAGCAAACCTTAGATGGTAGTAAAGAGGCGCGCTAGGTCAGCGAGGCCGCTGATTGGTTGATGACGTCATTAGCCTTGCAGCGAACCGCAAGCATGTTTACAGAACCGTCAGCCAATCTAAGGGAGCCCCCTCCAGCTGCTGGTTCAAGAAACCCATTCTCTTTTCCCATTTTTCTTCCTTTTAAGGCAAAGTGTACTAAATCGTAATCTACGAATTCAATTATTTCGTTGTTTGCTGCACATTTACCTCACGGTAACTTTGCCCTTCGATGTCTTGTTACCTACGAACATGCTTAAGATGAAGAAAAAGAAGATACGGAGGAGATTGAGGCAGGAAGAAAGCAAATAGAAATATGGGACAGATATCGAGGCAGACAGAACGAAGGACGGGAGGAAGGAACGAGGGAAAATTAAGACTGTCTTGCCATATCTGCAGCCTAACTCATGGGCTAGCTGGCACCCGACAAAGGTCCATGGTCCCTCCACGGAGGGACAAATCTAGAGATGGATGGATGAATGGATGAGGAGGTAAGAAGATGAAGGAGGAGGGAGGTCTGGCAATCCCCTGGCCGGGCGTAGGTGTTGCCATACCGCCCACACTTATCATATACCTCTCAAAGGGTGTATATCTCATCATTTTATAAAGAAATGGGCTTCCAATACTCGCAAAGTTATATTTCAAGTTGAAAAACGCGATTTATGAGCATTTATACGTAAATATGATAATATTGTTAGCGTTTACTACACCCCCGAAGCAGCAGTTATTTAAAAACAAATTTAGCGTCACGCAGAGCGCGGTAAAGCTTTGTAAATCCGCGCGCTAACCTGTGACGTCATCGATTAGTTCGTAGTTATTATCGCGCAAGCTTTGTAAATCTCAATGTTCTCAAAACTACGCACTAAGGGCCCAAAACTACGAACTAAGCCTTTGTGAATTCGGGCCCAGGTGTTTAACGGCGACGGCGGGTCCGTTGCAATCGCCCTACCGACAGTGACTGCTTGACCCTAGCCAACACATGACCAGCCGATTGGTTCAGCGGGGCCACACTGAACCATCCGTCTTACCCTAACCCTCCCACCAAAGGAGCGTGTTGCCCACCGTGGAGAACTACACCCCGCCCCGCGGTGGACTCAACTCCCAGATGAGAGGGCACGGGGAGTATAAGGGACGCCACGCACGGCAAACACGTGGGGAGACAATAGCCCTGCCCTAGGTGGTAAAAGGGCGGGCGCAGGCAACATCACAAGTAGGCCTCCTCTACCAGTGATGACGGTGGAGCACTTGGTCCACGAGGTCAGCGGACATCGAACCCTATCGAGGTAGGCAAGCCAACACGGTAGGTGGTGGCGCCGACCTCGCTTCAAGCACCGTCACTACGACAAGATGACTTCCCTTCGACGGGGTTCGACAGGGGATGCATGCAGTCTAAGTCGATCTCAAGAAGGGGTGTGACTCTGCATTGCGAGTCACTCTGGGATCTCCTGCGACTACGTGGGATTCCTGCAAGAACTATTGGTTTGCTGACTGGCTTGTATGTATTCTTGGACAGAGTGCTGTGAAATGTGTGGGGGGCTTGTCCAGCTTCTTTTTCGTGAATGCGGGAGTGAGGCAGGGCTGTGTTCTTGCCCCATCGCTTTTTAACACAAGTATGGACTGGGTACTAGGCAGAGTTGTGGACCAGAGTCATTATGGTGTATCCATTGACAACACCAGGGTCACTGGTGTTGGTGTTTGCCGATGATGCAGTAAACCTGGCGGTGTCGCTGAAGGTTTTGGTGATGGCTCTCGTGGCAGTGCACGAGGAGGCGAAACCCTTGGGACTTCAGGTCTCCTGTTCCAAGACCAAGGTACAGGTGTTTGGAGGCTTGCTAGATGAAACGGTACAGTCTGTTCATGCGTGTGTTGCGAGGACATTGAGATCTCAGAAAGTTTCACATACCTTGGTATCGTAGTTCAAAACAACGGTGAGTCTCGCCAAGAAGTCTTACGGCGGATTGGCTTGGCCCATGGTGTTATGGACTCGCTCTACATGAGTATATGGCGTTGTCGATACCTGTGCAGAAGGACAAAGATCCGGATCTTCAAGTCCCTTGTGCTCCCTGTCGTACTCTATGGTTGTGAGACATAACACTGAATGGGGACATGGAGAGGCGGTTTGATGCCGTTTGTGATAAATGTCTAATCAGAATCATGGGATATCGCTGGAATGACTTTGTCAAAATTACAACTACTCCGTGAGATTGATTCGCATAGTCCGTCATCGCCAAGTCCGGCTATACAGGCACGTGGCACGTTACCTAGAAGCTGATCCTGCCCATCGGGTTGTCGCTGTAAGAGACAATCCTGAGTGGAGGAGGCCAAAGGGACGCCCACGGAATTCGTGAGTTGAGGAAGTCGATAGATCCTGCCAGGAGGTACTTAGGATGGGAAGGGGGTCTGCATGGAGGGACTCTCGAGTTTGGCGTCATAGGGTGGGCGAGGCGATGCGCACCCCGGCGTATGCCCCCACTAATTGATACAATTGGCTGTAATGTTTCCTTCATATCTACGATTTTTCTAACATACTTATCTTTTGACTCGTCGGAGAGAGAGAGAGAGAGAGAGAGAGAGAGCGCCTACATTGAGCAAGAAATGTAATATCTTCAAGCTCCGCTCAGCTATCGGCCTTATCAAAGATGGATACCATAGAATGTCACTGATAACGCATTCCTCCTTCTAAAGGATTCTGTCACCTCCAAGAGTAATGCAAACCATATTTACGAGCAAGTGGAGAAACGCCAAGTCATTACAGGTCCGACACATTATTACATCCAATGGGTCAAGGTATGGCGGCAGTAGTAGGCTAGGTATAGTAGTAGTAGTGGTAGTGGTTGTAGTAGTAGTGGTGGTGGTGATGGTGGTAGTAGTAGTAATAATAGTAGTAGTAGTAATATTAGTAGTGGTAGTGGTAGTAGTAATAGTGGTGGTGATGATGGTAGTAGTAGTAGTAGTAGTAGTATAGTAGTAGTAGTAGTAGTAGTAGTATAGTAGTAGTAGTAGTAGTAGTAGTAGTAGTAGTAGTAAACAGTGGCTGAGTGGTTAGCGTGCGGGCCCAGCATTCACCGCGCCATGGACAACGTCGGTTCGAATCCCCACGCTACCACCTGGGATTTTTCAGTAACCGCCGAGTGGCCTAAGCCTACCCACATGCTGTCCAGAAGACCACCCATCAACCTGGACTCTAGAAGAAACCGTCCAAGTGAATCATGAATGAGTTCCGGGGGGGCAGCATGAGCCAAGGGTAACTGGCGCCACTATAAAAAAAATTGCCTGCGCCATGATGGGCTTGGGCCGACCACCAGGCCCCTGAAGGATGCCTACCGGCGCTACAGGCGGAGATGTAAAAAAAAAACAAAAAGTAGTAGTAGTAGTAGTAGTAGCAGCTTAGTAGTCCTAGTAGTAGTAGAAGTGGTTGTTGTTGTTATAGCAGTAGATGTAGGAGGAGAGAGAGAGAGAGAGAGAGAGAGAGAGAGAGAGAGAGAGAGAGAGAGAGAGAGAGAGAGAGAGAGAGAGAGAGAGAGGTAAGATTAGATGACAGTTATCAGGAAGACAGGAAGACGTGAGTGTGTGGGAAGGTAATGTCTTAACTCTTTCCCTTTTGTTTTCTCACACACGCCTCTACTGGGTTCCTCGCTCTCTCCGCCCTTCCCAACAGGTGGGCAGGCAGCATGTGCATTCCCTTGAGAGAAGCAAATTAACACTGAAACGTCATATTTTTAACATATCGGCTCCCAAGCTCACATTATTAAGAACTGTCATAGGAGTTTAGATGATTTCCGTAGTTTTACGACCCTTGTGGTAGTTTGACCCTTCTTCTGTACAATGAACCTAAAAAATACTCATTAGAATCGAACTAATCTTCCTTTCAGCCTTTGGAAATAGTTGATGTGAGAGGCGGAATCAATACCGACTTCTTTGTATCGCTTCTTAGGTCCTTGATCTTCTTTCCTTGAAACACATATTTATTTATTATTCTCCTTTCGTGTGTATTTGGGCTGTAAAAGCTTAACAGATCATTAAGATCATAGTGCAAGCTAAACAGGCGAAGTTCTAGCTTATTATAGTGAGAGGGAGGAAGGAAAAGGAGGGAGTAAAGACAGTACCTACTAGAGAAAAGAAAGGAAAGGGAGAGAAAGATGAAAGGTAAGAAGGAAGGAAAAGGAAGAAGGAAAGACAGTACTAGATAAGAAAGGAAGGAGAAAGAAAGATGAAGGGAAGGAAGGAAGGAAAAGGAGGAAAGGAGGACAGTACATACTATAGAAAAAAAAGGAGACAGAAATGAAAGGGAGAGGGAGGAAGGAAGAAAGGAGGGAAGGAAGACTGCTGTGAAACGGAGGAATGCAGAGAGATGAAAGGGAGGAAGGTAAAAGGAGAAAGAAGAGACGGTGCATACTAAATAAAAGAATGGAAAGAGACAGAAAGAATGGAAAGGAGGAAGGAGAGAAAATGAAGAAGGGAAAACAGTACATAAATATATAAATATAGATATAAGTATAAGTATATAAGAAGGGAAAGACAAAGAAGATGAAAGGAAGGGGAGAAGGAAAAAAGAATGATGGAAAAAAAATGCATGCTCTAATAAGCAGGGGACAGAAAGCTGAAAGGAGGAAGGGAAAAAATGGAGATAGAGAAGATAGTGCATAGTAAATAGGCAGTTTGCCATGTCTGGTGTCCCTGTAAGGCTGGGAGACGGGAGTCCTGGAGGTTGAGCGATGCCGTAGTCGTGTACTATTGCTAGCAACACACCTCTTTGGTCCCTTATTCCGGCCAAGACTGGCGGCCTCTCCTGGCTCGGGGAGGTCAATTGACAAGTTTGCGTGACCATGAGCCAAGCGGCCACCACTGTATCAGGTGGTGGCTGCGTATACTCTCCTGCTACCACTGGCGCTGTAGAGTTTATAAGCCCAATGATCAGCCTCTCCATGTAGGGCTCTGTGTTCGGTGAGGGCGTAGTAGAGCAAACTCCTCTCTCTCTCTCTCTCTCTCTCTCTCTCTCTCTCTCTCTCTCTCTCTCTCTCTCTCTCTCTCTCTCTCTCTCTCTCTCTCTCTCTCTCTCTCTCTCTCTCTCTCTCTCTCTCTCTCTCTCTCTCTCTCTCTCTCTCTCTCTCTCTCTCTCTCTCTCTCTCCAAATATATATATATATATATATATATATATATATATATATATATATATATATATATATATATATATATATATATATATATCCTAAATTTCAATCCAAAGCTGGATGTCGCGCCTACGTGCGCAACGACATCACTTGTTCTCGTGCCCACGACCTTGACTCTTCAGAATTTTCCACCATTTGGCTAAGACTACATTGTCATTCTATTACTAAATACATATGTGCTGTTTATCTCTCACCTAACTCTACTAACTATGTAAAATTATTTGACTACTTGAACCCTAAAGTGGAGCACATCTTGATCCATTCTCCCTTCGCTGAAATATCCATCTTGGGAGATTTCAATGTTCTCCACCAGCTTTGGCTTTCATCCTCTTTCACTGACTAGCCTGGTAAACAAGCCTACAACTTTGCTCTCCCCAACGACCTAGAGCAGTTGGTTCAGCACCCTACACATATTCCCGACCGTCTTGGAGACAGGCCCAACATACTAGACCTCTTCCTTACCTCTAACCCTTCTGCTTACTCTGTCAAACTGTTCTCTCCGTTGGGCTCCTCCAATCACAACCTTATTTCTGCATGTATCCTGTCCTATCGCTCCTGTACATCCTCTGGACCCACCGAAGAGGCGATGCTTTTGGCATTTTGCTTCAGCTCGGTAGGACGACCTGAGGATGTACTTTTTTTATTTCCCGTGGAATGATTACTGCTTCCAGGAGAGACCCCTCTGTGTGTGCCCAGCGCATCACAGAGGTGATTGTCTCTGGAATGGAGGCACACATTCCACGTACTTTCTCTATTCCTCATGCTAAAAAGCCTTGGTTTAATTACGCTTGTTCTCGTGCTATTAAAGATAGAGATGCAGCTCACAAAAAGTACGAGAGCCTTCGCATTCCTGCTAACCATGATCTTAATATTTCTTCCCGGAATCGTGCCAAATCTATTCTTTGATTTACCAAAAGCTCTTTCATGAATAGAAAATGTCAAAACCTTGCTTTTTTTCAAATTCTTCCCGTGACTTCTGGCACCTAGCCAAAAAAATCTCCTCCAATTTCACTTCTTCATCTTTCCCTCCTCTCCTTAACCCTGACGGTAGCACCGCCGTCTCATCTATCTTTAAAGCCTGGTTCACACTGTGCCGACTCTGGGCCACGACAACCCACGACTCTAAGGTACATAAGGTCTTGGGTGTTGATGTGAAAGGGTCGGGCACATCTTGAAAGAGGTCTTGAGACTGTCGCCGAATGCTACGCCGACGTCGTGACGAGAGTCAGGAGTCGTGAGGTTTAGCGCAAAAAAAGTATTCCATGTTAAACTTTCACGACAAGAGTCGGCAAGAGTCTGGACCAACCGTCACTTCCGGTTGAGGTCTGAGGGAGGTCGGGGGCAGTCGTCAAGACTGTCATCAACAGTCTTGGCGGGTCTTGAGACAGTCGTGATGACTGTCGGGGCCATTTTTCAATTTGTTACCGTTTCCTGTCGGCACAGTCGTCTGTGCCGACTACTTAAGAATGATGAGGGACTGTCGTGACGACAGTCTTCGCCTAATGAAGGACGTTCGTGACGATTGTCGGCTCAGAAATATTGGCTTACACTGCCGCCATCAAGAAATGTATATTTTTATTTTGCAATCACAAGCACAATAAAAACTTCTGGGCATGGTTACGTTTCGCTGGCACAAACTTGGGAGCGCACAGTACGCACGTACTCCTTTTGCCTCGATCTCTCTTGTGTTGAATGACACAGCTAGGGTTGCCACCCTGAGGTCAGAAAAATGTGGAATGCAACATCTCACTCTCCAATACGGAATGGATCCATATTTAAAGGAACGGGTGGCAACCCTAAAATTTCTAGAGCATGCAATGAGTGACAGCCGCACCACGCTGCTGGTGGAGGCAAGAGGGAGATGGGGAGGGACGTTACGTCGCGTATTTTACACGTATTATAGAACGAACCTTTGACAAATTTGACGGGCAGGTTTTGTGATTAACCGAAAAATGCGCTCACTACAATTTTAAGATACTGAATTTTATCTGCTTGACCATTCAAATAATAAAATACCGTACGGAACAAATGCCGTTCCGTATTGGCTCAAAACGGAGCGATACATTTCATTCTCGAATACAGAGTGATTCCGGATATTAAGGCTGCCGGCAAGGCTGCCACCAAGACAGTCGCGAAGACCGTCAGGAAGACCGTCGGCCAACTCCTTGGCAACTGTCGTCCGGCTAGTCGTCCAACCAGTTGACAGACAATCTGGAAGACTGTCGTCAAGACCGTCTGCGACTGTCGGCCAATCGGTCGACAGATTCGTGGTTGTCGTAGACATGGCGCCATTTCAAAACTTTACCGTTGAGACTCGTCTTGAGACTAGTTGGCAGCATGTCGCAGACATTCTGCCAACTAGTTGGCCGAATATCCCAGACAGTCGACAATCATGGTAGCCGACACCAAGACGCCAACCAATTCTTGGAGCGTGGGAGCCGACTTGTCAAATGCAGAGGTCGTTGAGTTGTCGTGGCCCAGAGTCGGCATAGTGTGAACGGGGCTAAACTCTTCTCTCAAACGTTCTGTAACAACTCCACTCTGGACGATTCTGGGCATATTCCTCCTACTCATACCCCCTCTGACTCCTTTATGCCTGTTATTAAGATTCTTTGGAATGATGCATTCTATGCCCTCTCTGGCCTCAACTCTCAGAAAACTGTGCTTCCGTGTTGACACCCTGCCTGGTCAATCAAAATCTACCTTTCCTTCCTGTTGGAAGTACGCCTTCGTACAGCCTGTGCCTAAGAAGGGTGACCGCTCCAATCTTTTAAACTACCGCAATATAGCTTTATTTTCCTGTCTATCTAAAGCTTTTGAATCAATCCTTAACCGGAAAATTTAAAAGCACATTTCCACTTCTGACCTTCTATCTGATCGCCAGCATGGGTTCCGCAAGGGGCGTTCTACACTGTACTGGCGATATTCTTGCTCTCTTAACTGATTCTTGGTCATCCTCCCTTAGACGTTTCGGTGAAACTTTCGCAGTTGTGCTAGACATATCGAAAGCATTCGATAGAGTCTGGCACAACTCTTTGCTTTCTAAACTACCCTCTTACGGTTTCTATCCTTCTCTCTGTTTCTTTAACTTCAGCTTCCTTTCCGGCCGTTCTATCTCTGCGGTGGTAGACGGTCACTGTTCTTCCCCTAAACCTATCAACAGTGGTGTTCCACAAGGTTCTGTTCTATCACCCACTCTCTTCCTGTTATTCATCAATGATCTTCTTTCCATAACAAACTCTACTATCCACTCATATGCTGACGATTATTCAACTTCTTTCCATATATCTCGGTGAGGATATATGGGAAGCGAGGAGGGTGCTGAAGCCCTCCAAAGACCCTTCCCATGTCCTCACTAACCGTTTCCCTTTTGTCTCATCAACACCAGAGAGTAGTTCAGCATGCTCTCTAAAGACAGATCCTCTCTCTTTCTACACCACACTACATTCACACAACATACACACTTTTTCCCAAAATTCAAAATTAAAGATGGCGCACAATAACACTGCTTCGGAGTTCCCGCCTGGGGGGCTGCCGACTTACGAGGTGTCCTGATAACTCCTCGAACCTCCTCCTTATCAACATTCGCGGTCTTATATCTAATTTCCATTCTGTGGAACACCATCTCTCCTCCTCTAAACTTCACCTTCTCTTCCTCACCGAAACACAGGTTTCTGAAGCTACTGACAGCAATATCTACTCTGTTCCCTCCTACTATCTCTATCCTAAATTTCAATCCAAAGCTGAATGTTACTCCTACGTGCGCAACGACATCACTTGCTCTCGTGCCCACGACCTTGACTCTTCTGAATTTTCCACCATCTGGCTAAGGCTTCATTGTCATTCTATTACTATATACATCTGTGCTGTTTATCTTTCACCTAACTTTACTAACTATGTAAAATTCTTTGACTACTTGAACTCTAAAGTGGAGCACATCTTGACTCACTCTCCCTTCGCTGAAATCTCCATCTTGGAAGATTTCAATGTTCACCACCAGCTTTGGCTTTCATCCTCTTTCACTGGCCAACCTGGTGAACAAACCTACAATTTTGCTCTCCTCAACGATCTAGAGCAGTTGGTTCAGCACCCTACACGTATTCCCGACCGTCTTGGAGACAGGCCCAACATTCTAGACCTCTTCCTTACCCTAATCCTTCTGCTTACTGTCAAACTGTTCTCTCCGTTGGGCTCCTCCGATCACAACCTTATTTCTGTATCCTGTCCTATCGCTCCTGTTCATCCTCTGGACCCACCGAAGAGGCGACGCTTCTGGCATTTTGCCTCAGCTCGGTGGGACGACCTGAGGATGTACTTTTCCGATTTCCCGTGGAATGATTACTGCTTCCAGGAGAGAGACCCCTCTGTGTGTGCCCAGCGCATCACAGAGGTGATTGTCTCTGGAATGGAGGCATACATTCCACGTTCTTTCTCTACTCCTTATGCTAAAAAGACTTGGTTTAATCATGCTTGTTCTCGGGCTATAAAAGACAGAGAGGCAGCTCACAAAAGGTTCCAGAGCCTTCGCACTCCTACTAACTATGAACTTTACATTTCAGCTCGGAATCGTGCCAAATCTATTCTCCGACTTACCAAAACCTCTTTCATCAACAGAAAATGTCAACACCTTGCTTTTTCTAATTCTTCCCGTGACTTCTGGCACCTAGCCAAAAATATCTCCACCAATTTCACTTCTTCCTCTTTCCCTCCTCTCCTTAACCTTGACGGGAGCACTGCCGTCTCATCTATCACTACGGCTGATCTCTTCGTTCAAACTTTCTGTAAGAACTCCACCCTGGACGATTCTGAGCATATTCCTCCTACTCATACCCCCTCTGATTCCTTTATGCCTGTTATTAAGATTCTTCATAATGATGTTTTAGATGCCCTCTCTGGCCTCAACTCTCAGAAGGCTTATGGACCTGATGGAGTGCCTCCTATTGTCCTTAAAAACTGTGCTTCCGTGCTGACACCCTGCCTTGTCAAACTCTTTCGTCTCTGCCTGTCAACATCTACCTTTCCTTCCTGCTGGAATTATGCCTTTGTACAGCCTGTGCCTAAGAAGTGTGACCGTTCCAATCCCTCAAACTACAGCCCTATAGCTTTACTTTCCTGTCTATCTAAAGCTTTTGAATCAATCCTTAACCGGAAGATTCAAAAGCACCTTTCCACTTCTAACCTTCTATCTGATCGCCAGTATGGATTCCGGAAAGGGCGTTCTACTGGCGATCTTCTTGCTCTCTTAACTGACTCTTGGTCATCCTCTCTTAGCCGTTTCGGTGAAACTTTCTCAGTTGCGCTAGACATATCGAAAGCCTTCGATAGAGTCTGGCACAAGTCTTTGCTTTCTAAACTGCCCTCTTTCGGATTCTATCCCTCTCTCTGTTCCTTTATCTCCAGTTTCCTTTCCGGCCGTTCTATCTCTGCGGTGGTAGACGGTCACTGTTCTTCCCCTAAACCTATCAACAGTGGTGTTCCACAGGGCTCTGTCCTATTACCCACTCTCTTCCTGTTATTCATAAATGATCTTCTTTCCATAACAAACTGTCCTGTCCACTCATACGCCAACGACTCCACTCTGCATTATTCAAATTCTTCCAAAAGAAGGCCATCCCAACAGGAAGTACACAACTCCAGACTGGAGGTTGCAGAACGCTTAACCTCAGACCTTGCTATCATTTCTGATTGCGGTAGAAGGAACCTTGTGTCCTGCAATGCCTCAAAAACTCACTTTCTCCACCTATCAACTCGACACAATCTTCCAAACACCTATCCCCGATTCTTCGACAACACTCAGCTGTCACCTTCTTCAACACTAGATATCCTCGGTCTATCCTTAACTCAAAATCTTAACTGGAAACTTCATATCTCCTCTCTCGCTAAATCAGCTTCCTCGAGGTTGTGCATTCTGTATCGTCTCCGGCAGTTTGTCTCCCCAGCACAATTGCTATCCATATACAGGGGCCTTGTCTGCCCTCGTATGGAGTATGCCTCTCACGTGTGGGGGGGCTCCACTCACACAGCTCTTGTGGACAGAGTGGAGTCTAAGGCTCTTCGTCTCATCAGCTCTTCTCCTCCTACTGATAGCCTTCTACCTCTTAAATTCCGTCGCGATGTTGCCTCTTTTTCTATCTTCTATTGCTATTTTCACGCTGACTGCTCATCCCTATAATGTCCAAACCCCTTATGCAAGAGTTAACCAGCATCTTCACTCCATCCCTCCCGCTGGTAAAATCTGGAACAATCTTCCTTCATCTGTATTTCCTCCTGCCTACGACTTGAACTCTTTCAAGAGAAGGGTATCAGGACACCTCTCCTCCCGAAATTGACCTCTCTTTAGGCCACCTCTTTTGATTCTTTTTTTTCGGAGCAGCGAGTAGCGGGCTTTTTTTTACTATTCTTTCCTTTTTTGTGCCCTTGAGCTGTCTCCTTTCTTGTAAAAAAAAAAAATATCTATCTATCTATCTATCTATCTATATCTATATCTATATCTATATATCTATATATCTATATCTATATCTATCTATCTATCTATCTATCTATCTATCTATCTATCTATCTATCTATCTATCTATATATATATATATATATATATATATATATATATATATATATATATATATATATACATATACATATATATATATATATATATATATATATATATATATATATATATATATATATATATATAGATATATATATATATATTTTATTTTTTTCTTTTTTTTTTTACATCAAAGGAGACGGCTCAAGGACAACAAAAAGAGTGCAAAAAAAAAATCTACTCGCCGCTCCCATAAAAGACAAAGAAAAGAGTAGCCAAAAGAGAGGTCAATTTCGGATGAAGAGGTGCCTTGATACACTCTTCTTGAAAGAGGTCAAGTCATAGGCAGGAGGAAATACAGAAGAATGAAGGCTGTTCCAGAGTTTACCAGTGAAGGAGATAAAAGAATGGAAATTCTGGTTAGCTCTAGCATAAAGGGTTTGGACAATACAGGGATGAGCGTGGGTAGAATGTCGCGTGCAGCGGGGCCGCGGGAGGGGAATAGGCATGCAGTTAGCAAGTTCGGAAGAGCAGTCAGCATGAAAGTATCGATAGAAGATAGAGAGGCATCATGGCGGCGGAATTTAAGAGGTAGAAGACTATCAGTAAGAGGAGGAGTGCAGATGAGACGAAAAGACTTAGACTTTGCTGTCCAGAAGAGCTGTGTGAGTGGAGCCCCCCCACACTTGAGATGCATATACTCCATACAAGTGCAGGCATGGCCCCTATAATTGGAAAGCATCTGTGCGAGGGAAAAGAAGTGGCGGAGACGATACAAAACGCCCAATCTCGAAGAAGCTGAATTAGTGAGAGAGGAGATGTGAAGTTTCCAGTTGAGATTTTGAGCTACGGAATGACCGAGGATATGGAGTGTTGAAGAAGGTGACAGCTGAGTGTTATCGAAAAATAGGGAATAGGTGTTTGGAAGATTTGGGTTTTTGAGGCATTGAAGGAAATGATAGCAAGGTTAAGGTTAAGCGTTCTGCAGCCTCCAGTCTGGAATCTTGTAATTCCCGTTGAGAGGGTCTTCTGTTGAAAGTAGTTGAATAATGCGGAGTGGAGTCGTCAGCGTATGAGTGGATAGGACAGTTTGTTATGGAAAGAAGTGCATAAATGAACAACAGAAAGAGAGTAGGAAATAGGGCAGAACCCTACGGAACACCACTATTGATAGGTTTAGGAGAAGAACAGTGACCCTCTACCACAGCAGAAATAGAACGGTCAGAAAGGAAACCGGAGAGAAAGGTGCAGAGAGAAGGATAGAAACCGTAGGAGGGTAGTTTGGAAAGCAAAGATTTGTGCCAGACCCTATCAAAGGTTTTTGATATGTTCAGCGCAATAGCAAAGGTTTCACCGAAACGGCTAAGAGAGGATGACCAAGACTCAGTTAGGAAGGCAAGGAGATAACCAGTAGAACGCCCCTTGCGGAACCCATACTTGCGATCAGATAGAAGGTCAGAAGTGGAAAGGTGCTTTTGAATCTTCCGGTTAAGGATAGATTCAAAAGCTTTAGATAGGCAAGAAAGCAAAGCTATAGGACGGTAGTTTGAGGGATTGGAACGGTCACCCTTCTTAGGCACAGGCTGTATGAAGGCATACTTCCAGCAGGAAGGAAAGGTAGATGTTGACAGGCAGATGCAAAAGAGTTTGACCAAGCAGGGTGTCAGCACGGAAGAACAGTTTTTAAGGAAAATAGGAGGCACTCCATCAGGTCCATAACCCTTCTGAGAGTTGAGGCCAGAGAGGACATAGAAAACATAATTCTTAAGAATCTTAATAACAGGCATAAAGGAGTCAG
>NC_066513.1:10274982-10337009 GCF_024679095.1 Eriocheir sinensis | reverse complement strand
CGCCACGTCTCGCCACACCCACTCACCTTCACACACACACACACACACACATCTAACCTCCTGCAAGAAGTGGGCCACAGCGGCGTTTCTGCGTCGGGCGGAGCGAATGGCGCGGTGAGCCTCCAGCGCCCGCAACAGCTCTGTCTCCTTGTCCAGCAGCGCCGATAGTGCCAGCCGCCGATCCCGCCCCGTCAACGTTGCAGTCACCAACTCCACCTGTCGCCGCCGCCAGTTCTCCAGCCGCGCATACAGTTCAGTGAGGGGCACCAGCCATTCCCGACGCTGTGTGGTGGCGGGCGGTGAAGGGATGGAAGAGAATAAAGAATGAATCAACGTGTGAATGATCGAATGAATGATAGAAAATAAATTAATGAAGGAGTGAATAACGGAGAGAGAGAGAGAGAGAGAGAGAGAGAGAGAGAGAGAGAGAGAGAGAGAGAGAGAGAGAGAGAGAGAGAGAGAGAGAGAGAGAGAGAGAGCATACGAAAAAAAAATAAAGGAGAAAAGAAAGTAGTGGTGGAGGCGGTGGTGGTGGTAGGATAGAAAAGATAAAATGAAAGGATGAGAGAAAGAATAAATGAATGAAAGAAAAATTAATGAATAAATGCATGGGAAAAGAGTGAATTAATGCATTAATTAAGGAAGGAAAGAAAAAAAACAAGAAGAAAGAAAAATAAGGAAAGAAAGAAAAGAAAGATGGAAAGGAGAACAGGGATAGAGGAGGAGGGAAAATAATAAAAAAGGCAGAAATAAATATAAAAAAAGAAAAACAGAAATAAAGGAGTAGGGAAAGAAAGTGATCAAGAGAGAAAAAAGACAGAAATACTAAAAGGAAAGAAAGAGAAAGCCAAAGAAAGAAAACGAGGAGAAAAAAGAAAAAAAATGAAAGAAAAGACAAAGACAGGAGAAGGAAAGAGTTATAAAGAAAAAACACTGATAAAAAGGAAAGAGAGAAATCAAAAGAAGGAAAACAAAAAAGGAAAGAAAGAAAAAGAGTAAGAAGACAGATAAAAGAGAAAGATGGAAATAAAGCTCGTCTTTTTTTCTCTTCCACTTACTTCCTCCTCCTTTCATTCTATTTTTTTTTTCGTTCTTTTTGTTTGTTTTCTCTTTCATTCTCTCTTTCCTTTTTTTTGTTTCTGCCTTTTCTTTCTTTATCAGTGTCCTTCCCCCTCTATTAATGCTTTTTTTCTTTATTTTCTGCTTTCTTTCTTTCGTTATTTATTTATTTATTCATTTATTTATTTATTTATTTATCTATTTATTGCTCTCATTCATTCTTTCATCCATTCACTCTGTCTTTTTATCTTATATGTATTTCTAAAGCTTTTAAATAAATCCTTAACCGGAAGATTCATAAGCATCTATCCACTTCTGACCTTTCAGTGGTAAGCGGTCTCTGTTCTTCCATTAAACCTGTTAATAGTGGTGTTCCGCAGGGTTCTGTCCTCTTTCACACTCTCTATTATTCATCAATGATCTTTTCAGAACAAAATATCCTACCCACTCGTACGCTGATGACTCTACTCTGCATTATTTAACTTCGTTCAACAGAAGACCTTCCCAACAGTAATTACTGGGACTGGGACAACTGGCCGCGGCCACCTAGCCGCCGACCAATTCGCCTCGGCCAACTGAACCCCGCGGATACATCTATGATTGTGTTAATAAGACACGAATCTCTTGATGACTGACTCAGTTCGGGTTCATAAGATACGAGTCTCTTAATTTTTAATCATTATGCTATTTGGCAACCCTAAAAGGACCCATTAACTTCCTCCGTTAACCAGTATTTTTATTTAAAAAAAAATCGGGAGGTGACCTCGATAAGTCTGTAATAGCTCTTTGATAGTAGTGATGAAAACGAATGTGTGTTGGGGGCGGTAGGAATGAAGAAAAACAAACCCTGGCCCTGGCATTTGTTCCCATGGAATATATGACTGACGCATTTGAAAATCTTGCTGATGAGCTACCAGGTGAATTTCAAGTGTTTCATGATTGGTTTCAGGACAACAATGTTGGCAGACGTGCTCAATTTTTTCCACATGAAATGTGGAACGTTTATGCACTCTCCTTAAATGACAAAGACAGGACAAACAATCATGCAGAAGCTGCTCATGGAAGACTGCAATATAAACTTGGAATGCAACATCCTACTGTTTGGAAATTTATTGATTGTTTGAAAAAAGTCCAACGTGGAAGAGACCTATATTCCGAGCAGCTGATCGCAGGGCAAGACCCACCTGTCAAGTTGAAAAAATATTGACAAGTAGGTGAGCGAATTAAAGCAATTGTCAGTGAATTTAAGGGTAGAAATTATGTTGAATATCTTAGGGGACTTGCACATAACTTTTCATAGATATTTGCAGTTGCATCCTATTTTTTCTCAATTACTTAATAAAGTAAATTTGAAAGTTTAGCATTTTTGCATAATTATCTTATATTTCTTTATTTCAATAAAGCACTCCATAAATTTTTTTTAACCCTCTTGTTTTATCAAACACAATTTTATCAGTCAACAACAAAAAGCTGCATATGGCGGCGAGTTGTCCGCGGCGATTAGCCTTACTGCTAAATTTGACGGCCAGTAGGTCGCGGCCAATTTCCCGCGGCCAGTTAGTCTGCGGACAGGTGGCAGCGGCCAGTTGTCCTAGACTCGTAATTACCAGGCTCCAGACTGGAGGCTGCAGAACGCCTAACCTCAGACCTTGCTATCATTTCTGACTGGGGTAGGAGGAACCTAGTGTACTTCAGCGCCTTATAAACTCAATTTTTACACCTATCAACTCGACACAATCTTTCAAAAACCTATCCCCTATTCTTCGACAACACTCAACTTTCACCTTCTTCAACACTAAACGCAAAACACATCCTCGGTCTATCCTTAACTCAAAATCTTAACTGGAAACTTCATATCTCCTATCTTACTAAGTCAGCTTCCTCGGGGTTGGGCGTTCTGTATCGTCTCCGCCAGTTCTTCTCCCCCGCACAGATGCTGTCCATATTCAGGGGCCTTGTCCGCCCTCGTATGGAGTATGCATCTCACTTCTTGGGGGGCACTACACACACAGCTCTCTTGGATAGAGTGGAGTCTAACTGCGGTATTATTAGTCAACCTCTTACCACTTCCCGCGAGGAAAGCAGTCTTCGTGGACCAAACGGTATCATCAGTGACGAGGAGTGTTTTTGTGCAGCGCGCGAATCGGTGAGCGGGAAGGAAACGAACTACGTTCTCTCTCTTCAGGAAGAGCAGCTGAAGACCACCTCTTCGCCGTAATCTTCGCACATTTAATGATTTATTACAACATTTTTCCATGTTACTATGGTACTGTATTATTAATTGGGTATAAGAACAATCTAAATTTTCTGGGCCTTATATAAAAAGTCATACAATGCGAGAAACAATATTTTTCTGTTTATTCAAGACTTCACTGTTCCTATAATAATATAAGCCAACATTGGAACAAGCCGCCCGGGTAGGGTTGCCAAGTCTCATGAGCGGGCGCTTACCAGTTCCATGAAGATTCATAGCCAAACTGAGCGATTTATTACCAAACTTCCTCTCTCTCTCTCTCTCTCTCGTCACCACGACCCGGTCTGAGGAACTCCTGGACAAGTACCGCAGGCTCATCCAGCAGTATAAGTCTAAATTCCCTTACATTTTGATTTCAGGAGTTCTACCACGGACGTGGGCGGAGAGCGACTTCTTCAGTAAGGCCTTCAGCCTAAATAACCGCTTACAGACTCTTTGCAGAGAGCTTGACGTGGAGTTCTTCAACGCCTGGGACAATTTCTACGGACAAAGTGAGCTCTTCCACAGGGATATAATTCGCCTGTCTCCCATCGGGGCAAGCAGATTCGGAAGGCTCCTCAACGACGCAGTACGTGACACCCGATCAAAAAACGACCCTCAGCCACGTCCCTCCACCCCGCCCGTGTAAATAGACGCCATGCATCGCTACAAACCCGTAACCGTGATCCCGCAAGTACCACCACCTCTATTACCAAGCCTCTAGATAACTTAAAAATCCTTAGTTTCAATGCGCATAGCCTAAGAAACAAATTTGATGAACTGAGATGTCTTGCTCTAACAGAAAATTTTGACATAATTGCTATAACCGAAACATTTATCGACACCACAAATACTGATTTAAGTTCCGAATACAACATAGATGGCTACAGACTCTTCAACAAAGATCGTGTAAACCGTAGAGGCGGTGGCGTCGCCCTTTTTGTCAAAAGCTATTTGCATCCCACTGACAAAACACCAAGAGACAGTAACGTTGAACATTTGTGCGTGCGAGTAAACATTGCAAAAGTCAATTTAAATATATCTGTCACCTACAGGACTCCGGGGCAATCACTCGATGACGACCTTGAAATGTACAGCGTTTTAAGGCAGTCACTTAATAACAGCGACTCACTGATATTAGGAGACTTTAACCTCCCCCATATCGACTGGGCGACACTATCAGGTACAGAAGACTAGTCACATAGAATGATCGAATTTCTAGAAGAAAATTATCTAAGCCAAGGAGAGAAAATTGTTTTACGGGTTAAAGAAAGAACAAAGCACGCCCGAAAATATTAGACTTTATAACGATGCCAGGCGACGAGTAAAAAGATTAGTATGTCAGCCAAAGCGTAGATATGAAGAAAATATTGCAGCTAACTGTAAAAATAATCCGAAATCTTTCTTCAGTTACATAAACAACAGAAAGGCGATCAGAAGTGGAATTGGACCTTTAACAAACAGCGACGGTGCACTAGTGACTGACAGCCAACACTTTGCAAACCTCTTAAACAGTTACTTTTCTTCGGTGTTTAATACTAACAGTCTTCCTCCCACTACCACCGGCACCAGTACTAATGTAAATCTCGAGCATGCATTGCCTAATTTTGAAATAACAACCGATGAAGTCCTTAAAGCTCTCCATTCACTTAAAACAAATAAAAGTCCAGGACCCGATAAAGTATATCCTATACTGCTTAAAGAAACAAAGAGCGAAATAGTCTCCTCCCTCACAACCGTATTCAATATGTCCTTGCGACAAGGCATCGTCCCTTCGGATTGGAAAAAGGCTAACGTGACACCGATTTTTAAGAAAGGAGACAAAAAAGTACCAGGTAACTACCGACCCATTAGTCTAACTTCAATTGTAGGTAAGCTACTTGAGAGCATAATTAGAGACAAAATTGTGAGTTACCTAGAAAGCCACTTGTTAATTGGGGATTCACAACATGGCTTCCGTATCAAAAGATCCTGCCCATCAAACCTATTGACCTTTTATAACGACCTCTTCTCAGTTTATGACGTAACCAAACCAATGGACGTAGTCTATCTTGATTTCCAGAAAGCGTGTGATAAAGTCCCACATCATAAATTACTTTATAAATTAAAGCAAATAGGTATTGACGGTCAAGTAAACCAATGGATCGCGAATTGGTTGAGCAACAGACAACAAAGAGTGGTGATTGACGAATTTAACTCAGAGTGGGCGCCGGTCACTAATGGCGTCCCTCAGGGCTCGGTTCTTGGCCCAGTGCTCTTCATTATTTACATCAACGACGTGGATGTTGGACTCAGTAATCGCGTTAGTAAATTTGCAGACGACACAAAGATTGATAACTCGGTTCTCATTGACGAAGACAGGCAAAACCTCCAAGAGGATTTGCACAAAATTTCAGCTTGGTCGGATAGATGGGAGATGCCCTTTAACGTAGACAAGTGCCAGGTCCTTCAAGTTGGAACAAGACATAAGAAATTCGATTACGAAATGCGCGGCGTTAAACTCACAAGCGTTCAATGCGTTAAGGACCTGGGGGTCAAAATCGCGTCAAACCTCAAATTCTCACATCAATGCATCGATGCAGCAAATAAAGCGAACAGAATGTTGGGCTTCATTAAAATAAACTTTTTATTCAAGAATAAAGATGTAATACTTCCGCTCTACAATAGTTCAGTCAGACCCCACTTGGAATATGCGGTACAGTTTTGGTCTCCTCACCATGCAAAGGACATTGCTAAATTAGGTGTTCAGCGTCGGGCAACAAAAATGATCCCTTCCTTGCGCAACAAATCCTTCGAAGAAAGGCTTTCCACCCTTACCTTGTTCTCTCTTGAGAAACGTCGCCTCCGAGGAAAACTGATCGAATGTTTTAAAATACTTAATGGTTTCACGAATGTAGACAGAACAAAACTGTTTATGATCGATGACACTTTGCGGACGAGGAACAATGGCATAAAACTCAAATGTAGACAAATTCAAACTGCACCAAATTTTTCTTCACCAACGTTGCAGTGCGAGAATGGAATAAGCTCCCACCGTCAGTGGTCCAATGTAACACGATTGACTCCTTTAAAAACAAGCTCGACCGTCACTTCCTTGAACTTAATATAAACTAGAGTAGAAAAGCAACGTTTTGGAGCCATCTGATTAGTGTAGATTCACTTAGGTTTAAGGACAGACCACCTAGTCTGGACCATGGGGTCTGTGTGGTCTGATTCTATATGTAATTCTATGTAATTATGTGTGTGTGTGTGTGTGTGTGTGTGTGTGTGTGTGTGTGTGTGTGTGTGTGTGTGTGTGTGTTTGTGATTTATTTTTTATTTGTTTGTTTTAATTAAGAAAGGTCCGCCATGTTTTGTAATAAAAAAAATATTAGAATAACCATTATTAATAAAGATCAATAAAAAAATAGAAAGTCTATAACTTACCATGTGCAGCTTGCAGGTTGTAGTGCAGTATTGTTTGAGGGTAGTTAATCAAATAAAGCATCTAAGGAGATATCGTCAGTGCTGTACACCTTACGTATTTAGTCACACATGTCCACAGAGAATTTATCCAGCATGTTATTTGTGATTTTCAAGAAGGTAATGTAATAAAAAATGCCATTTGGCAACCCTGGGCTCGGACTGCCTAGTAAACACACGTCGCCACGGCTTCCAACCAACGCATCAATATAAATTTTTTTGCTATGTATAGTGGATGTCACTGTATCAAGCACTGTTTACATAAATATTAGCCACACAATATTTTTCATTATAGAAATGTACCTAAAATGCATTAATTTTTCGGTTTTCAGCTTTTGTTTGATTTGCAGTAGTACCAAAAATGTAAGGAAGGATAGCTTCCGAGGTGGAAGAGAAGAGAGCGTTTCATAATACCACTAAACAGAAGCACAATCTCTAAGAGACGGTTCGACGAAGAGGGAAGAGGTTGACTGATAATCCCACCGTAAGACTCTTCGTCTCATGAACTCCTCTCCTCTTTTTTTATTTTTTTTATTTTACAACAATGGAGGCAGCTCAAGGGCACAAAAACATTAAACAATAATAAAAAAAAGCCCGGTACTCGCTGCTCCTAAAAAAGAATCAGAAGAGGTGGCCGGAAGAGAAGTCAATTTCGGGAGGAGAGGTGTCCTGATACCCTTCTCTTGAAAGAATTCAAGTCGTAGGCAGGAGGAAATACAGATGAAGGAAGATTGTTCCAGAGTTTACCACCGTGATGAATGAAAGAGTGAAGATGCTGGTTAACTCTTGCATAAGGGGTTTGGACAGTATAGGGATGAGCATGAGTAGAAAGTCATGTGCAGCGGGGCCGCGGGAGGAGGGGAGGCATGCAGTTAGCAAGTTCAGAAGAGCAGTCAGCGTGGAAATATCGATAGAAGATAGAAAAAGAGGCAACATCGCGACGGAATTTAAGAGGTAGGAGGAGACTATCAGTAGGAGGAGGAGAGCTGATAAGACGAAGAGCCTTAGACTCCACTCTGTCCAAAAGAGCTGTGTGAGTGGAGCCCCCCCCCACACGTGAGATGCATACTCCATACGAGGGCGGACACCTTACTATAGAATGGATATCAAAATGTTAGAATCGGTGCAGAGGAGAATGACTAAGATGATTCAGGGGTTGAGAAACTTGCCATACGAGGGAAGACTTAAACAGTTAAACTTGCATTCTCTAGAAAGGCGAAGGGTGCGTGGAGACATGATCGAGGTTTATAAATGGATGAAGGGCTTTAATAAGGGAGACATTCATAAGGTTTTGTTGGTAAGAGAACCGGGTAGGACACGAAGTAACGGATTTAAACTGGATAAATTCAGATTCAACAGGGACATAGGCAAAAATTGGTTTACTAACAGGGTGGTGGATGAGTGGAATAGGCTTAGCAGCCATGTGGTGAGTGCCAATACAATTGTCACATTCAAAAATAGACTAGATAAATTCATGGACAGCGATATTAGGTGGGGTTAGATACACGGGAGCTTAGGGTCAAAGGAGCTGCCTCGTACAGGCCTACCGGCCTCTTGTAGACTTCTGCGTTCTTATGTTCTTATGTTCTTATATGGATAGCAACAGCGCGGGGGAGAAGAACTGGCGGAAACGATACAGAACGCCCAACCTCGAGGAAGCTGATTTAACGAGAGAGGAGATGTGAAGTTTCCAGTTGAGATTTTGAGTAAAGTATAGACCGAGGATGTTTAGTGTTGAAGATGGTGATAGCTGAGTGTTGTCGAAGAATAGGGGATAGGTGTTTGAAAGATTGTGTCGAATTGATAGGTGGAGAAATTGAGTTTTTGAGGCATTGAAGGACACAAGGTGAGTGTAGGTAGGAACAACCCCTCACATAACTATTGCTTAAATGACACTCTCGTAAGCAGGTCTGGGTGCGAGAGGGATTTAGGGGTCTTAGTGAGCTCTGATCTCCGTCCAAGGGCACAATGCATTCAAGCTGAACTTTACATTTCTGCCCGAAATCGTGCCAAATCTATTCTCCGACTAACCAAAAATTCTTTCATTAATAGAAAATGTCAAAACCTTGCTTTCTCTAACTCTTCCCGTGACTTCTGGCATCTAGCCAAAAACATCTCCTCCAACTTCACTTCTTCATCTTTCCCTCCACTCCTCAGTCCTGACGGCAACACTGCCGTCTCATCTATCTCTAAGGCTGAACTCTTCTCTCAAACTTTTTCTAAAAACTCCACTCTGGACGATTCTGGGCATATTCCTCCTACTCATCCCCCCTCTGACTCCTTTATGCCTGTTATAAAGATTCTTCAAAATGATGTTTTCTATGCCCTCTCTGGCTTCAATCCTCAGAAGGCTTATGGACCTGACGGAGTGCCTCCTATTGTCCTTAAAAACTGTGCCTCCGTGCTGTCACCCTGCCTGGTCAAAC
This sequence comes from Eriocheir sinensis, assembly GCF_024679095.1. Lineage (NCBI taxonomy): Eukaryota > Metazoa > Arthropoda > Malacostraca > Decapoda > Varunidae > Eriocheir > Eriocheir sinensis. The sequence continues at coordinate 10,327,829 of NC_066513.1, read as the reverse complement.
TCTTTCGCCTCTGCCTGTCAACATCTACCTTTCCTTCTTGCTGGAAGTATGCCTTCATACAGCCTGTACCTAAGAAGGGTGACCGCTTCAATCCCTCAAACTACCGTCCTATTGCTTTACTTTCCTGTCTATCTAAAGCTTTTGAATCAATCCTTAACCGGAAGATTCAAAAGCACCTTTCCACTTCTGACCTTCTATCTGATCGCCAGTATGGGTTCCGCAAGGGGCGTTCTACTGGTGATCTAGCCTTCTTAACTGACTCTTGGTCATCCTCTCTTAGCCGTTTCGGTGAAACTTTTGCTATTGCGCTGGACACATCAAAAGCTTTTGATAGGGTCTGGCACAAATCTTTGCTTTCAAAACTACCCTCCTACGGTTTCTATCCTTCTCTCTGTACCTTTATCTCCAGTTTCCTTTCTGACCGTTCTATTTCTGCCGTGGTAGACGGTCACTGTTCTTCTCCTAAATCTATTAACAGTGGTGTCCCACAGGGTTCTGTCCTATCTCCCACTCTTTTTCTGTTGTTCATTGATGATCTTCTTTCCAAAACGAACTGTCCTATCCATTCCTACGCCGATGATTCCACTCTGCATTATTCAACTTCTTTTAATAGAAGACCCACCCTTCAGGAACTTAACGACTCAAGGCTGGAGACTGCAGAACGCTTAGCCTCAGACCTTACTATTATTTCCGATTGGGGCAAGAAGAACCTGGTGTCCTTCAACGCCTCAAAAACACAGTTTCTCCACCTATCCACTCGACACAATCTTCCAAACAACTATCCCCTATTCTTTGACAACACCCAGCTATCACCTTCCTCAACACTAAACATTCTCGGTCTATCCTTAACTCAAAATCTCAACTGGAAACTTCATATCTCATCTCTTACTAAATCAGCTTCCTCGAGGCTGGGCGTTCTGGACCGTCTACGCCAGTTCTTCTCCCCTGCACAGTTGCTGTCCATATACAGGGGCCTTGTCCGCCCTCGTATGGAGTATGCATCTCATGTGTGGGGGGGCTCCACTCACACAGCTCTTCTGGACAGAGTGGAGGCTAAGGCTCTTCGTCTCATCAGCTCTCCTCCTCATACTGATAGTCTTTTACCTCTTAAATTCCGCCGCAATGTTGCCTCTCTTTCTATCTTCTATCGATATTTCCACGCTGACTGCTCTTCTGAACTTGCTAACTGCATGCCTCCCGCGGCCCCGCTGCACTCGACTTTCTACTCATGCTCATCCCTATACTGTCCAAACCCCTTATGCAAGAGTTAACCAGCATCTTCACTCTTTCATCACTCACGCTGGTAAACTCTGGAACAATCTTCCTTCATCTGTATTTCCTCCTGCCTACGACTTAAACTCTTTCAAGAGGAGGGTATCAGGACACCTCTCCTCCCGAAACTGACCTATCTTTCGGCCACCTCTTTGGATTCTTTTTAGGAGCAGTGAGTAGCGGGCTTTTTTTTTATTAATGTTTGCTTTTTGTGTGCCCTTGAACTGTCTCCTTTGCTGTAAAAAAATAGATAAATAAATAAAAAAAAGCTAGAAATCGAGCTAATAGGGTACTGGGATTTATTTCAAGGAGCGTAAGCAACAGAAGCCCCGAAGTCTTCCTCAAGCTATATTTAGCATTAGTTAGACCTCATCTCGACTATGCGGTTCAGTTCTGGTCACCTTACTATAGAATGGATATCAAAATGTTAGAAACGGTGCAGAGGAGGATGACTAAGATGATTCAGGGGTTGAGAAACTTGCCATACGAGGAAAGACTCAAACAGTTAAACTTGCATTCTCTAGAAAGGCGAAGGGTGCGTGGAGACATGATCGAGGTTTATAAATGGATGAAGGGCTTTAATAAGGGAGACATTCATAAGGTTCTGTTGGTAAGAGAACCGGGTAGGACACGAAGTAATGGGTTTAAACTGGATAAATTCAGACTCAACAGGGACATAGGCAAAAATTGGTTTACTAACAGGGTGGTGGATGAGTGGAATAGGCTTAGCAGTCATGTGGTGAGTGCCAATACAATTGTCACATTCAGAAATAGATTAGATAAATTCATGGACAGCGATATTAGGTGGGGTTAGATACACGGGAGCTTAGGGTCAAAGGAGCTGCCTCGTACAGGCCTACCGGCCTCTTGTAGACTCCTGCGTTCTTATGTTCTTATGTTCTTATGTAAGGTTCCTTCTGCCCCAATCGGAAATAATGGCAAGGTCTGAGGTTAAGCGTTCTGCAGCCTCCAGTCTGGTGTCGTGTACTTCCTGTTGAGAGGGTCTTCTATTGAAAGAAGTTGAATAATGCAGGGTGGAGTCGTCGGCGTATGAGTGGACAGGACAGTTTGTTATGGAAAGTAGATAATTGATGAATAACAAGAAGAGAGTGGGTGATAGGACAGAGCCCTGTGGAACACCGCTGTTGATAGGTTTAGGGGAAGAACAGTGACCGTCTACCACCGCGGAGATAGAACGGCCAGAAAGGAAACTGGAGATAAAGGAACAGAGAGAGGGATAGAATCCGAAAGAAGGCAGTTTAGAAAGCAAAGACTTGTGCCAGACTCTATCGAAGGCTTTCGATATGTCTAGCGCAACAGAGAAAGTTTCACCGAAACGGATAAGAGAGGATGACCAAGAGTCAGTTAAGAGAGCAAGAAGATCGCCAGTAGAACGCCCCTTGCGGAACCCATACTGGCGATCAGATAGAAGGTTAGAAGTGGAAAGATGCTTCTGAATCTTCCGGTTAAGGATTGATTCAAAAGCTTTAGATAGACAGGAAAGTAAAGCTACAGGGCGGTAGTTTGAGGGATTGGAACGGTCACCCTTCTTAGGTAGATGTTGATAAGCAGAGACGAAAGAGTTTGACCAGGCAGGGTGTCAGCACGGTAGCACAGTTTTTAAGGACAATAGGAGGCACTCCATCAGGTCCATAAGCCTTCTGAGAGTTGAGATCAGAGAGGGCATAGAAAACATAATTTGGAAGAATCTTAATAACAGGCATAAAGGAGTCAGAGGGGGGATGAGTAGGAGGAATATGACCAGAATCGTCCAAGGTGGAGTTCTTACAGAAAGTTTGAGCGAAGAGTTCAGCCTTAGAGACAGATGAGACGGCAGTGCTGCCGTCAGGGTTAAAGAGAGGAGGGAAAGAGGAAGAAGTGAAATTGGAGGAGATATTCTTGGCTAGATGCCAGATATCACGGGAAGAATTAGAAGAAGCAAGGTGTTGACATTTTCTATTGATAAAAGAAGTTTTGGTAAGTCGGAGAATAGATTTGGCACGATTCCGAGCTGAAATGTAAAGATCATAGTTAGCGGGAGTTCGAAGGCTCTGGAACCGTTTGTGAGCTGCCTCTCTATCTTTAATAGCACGAGAACAAGCATGATTAAACCAAGGCTTTTTAGCATGAGGAGTAGAGAAAGAACGAGGAATGTATGCCTCCATTCCAGAGACAATCACCTCTGAGATGCGTTGGGCACACACAGAGGGGGGTCTCTCCTGGAAGCAGTAATCATTCCACGGGAAATCGGAAAAGTACATCCTCAGGTCGTCCTACCGAGCTGAAGCAAAACGCCAGAAGCATCGCCTGCCTCTTCGGTGGGTCCAGAGGATATACAGGAGCGATAGGACAGGAAACAGAAATAAGGTTATGATCGGAGGAGCCCAACGAAGATAACAGTTTGACAGAGTAAGCAGAAGGATTAGAGGTAAGGAAGAGGTCTAGAATGTTGGGCCTGTCTCCAAGACGGTCGGGAATACATGTAGGGTACTGACAATCTCATACCTCTTAAATTTCGCCGCAGTGTTCCATCTCTTTCTATCTTCTACCGATATTTTCATGCTGACTGCTCTTCTGAACTTGCTAACTGCAAGCCTCCCCCCCTCCCACGGCCCCACTGCACTCGACTTTCTCCTCTTGCTCACCCCTATACTGTTGAACCCCCCCTTTTTTTTTTTTTTTCGTCGCGGCCTGTTGCACCGTTAGGCTTTTTCACTGGTGGGGCCTGATGGTCTGCCCAGCCCATTGTGGCGCAGGCGAGTGTTTATAGTGGCGCCATCTTTTTTTGGCTCATACTGCCCCCCCCGGAGCTCATCTTTGAGCCTCTCTTTGGAGAGGTAATCTAAAGTCCGGGTAGATAGGTGGTCTTCAGGGCAGCATGTGGATAGTCTTAGGCCACTCTGCTGTGACTGAAAAATCCCAGCTGTGTGGCGGCCAGGATTCGAACCTGCGTCCCTCCTGGATCTCCCGGACGCGGCGCCGGCACGCTAACCACTCAGCCACAGCCTCCCCCTATGCAAGAGTTAACCAGCACCTTCATTCTTTTATCTCTTCCGCTGATAAACTCTGGAACAGCCTTCCTTTGTCTACATTTTCTCCTGCCTGTGGCTTGACTTGAGTGTCAAGACATCTCTTCTCCTGAAATTGACTTATCTTTTGGCAACGTGGTCTGTTTGCGTTTGTTGGAGCAGCGCTAAGCGCTAAGTTTTTTGTGTACTATTTGTTTGTGCCCTTGAGCTGTCTCCCTTGCCGTAAAAAAAAAAATTTTAGGTAGCCACATACAGAGCAGCCAACCAGCGTCTCCATTCCTTTAACCCTCTCACAAGCATGAAATAACATAGCCACTTTTTCTCTTCTACTTTACATTCTCTTTCTTTCTACGTTTGGACTCCCTCTCTAACGTCTAACACAGCCTATAGGAAAGCATAGAAGCGTCTCCATTCCTTTCTTTACCCCTTTAATTCATGCACTAATACAGCCCTATACTTTTTCTTCATCCTTACATCCTGATCCCTACGACATATGACTCCCTCTCTAACGCCTAACAGAGCCTGTAATAGAGAAAAGCAGCGTCTCCATTCCTTTACCCTTCTAACAAGCATGCATTAACACAACCTTTCTTCTTATGATGATGATGTTGGACTCTCTAGCGTCTAACAGACTCCACTGAAAAGCATAGCAGTGTCTATAATGATTCCTATACCCCTCTCACAAGCATGCACTAACACAGCCTTTCTGCTTTTACTTTACATCCTACTTCCTACTGCGTTTGGATTCCTTCTCTAACACATAGCAGAGCCTATAGGAAAGCATAGCGATGAAAACATCAACTCAAACCACTTATTACCTGCTGGGGGTCCGAGTCTCCGTCAGTGCTGCAACAAGACTCGAGGGGGGAGGATACACGCTCTGGGTCCTCACCAGCGGCCCCTGTATTATCCATCCTCCTCCGTGTTGATTCCTCAGCCGCCGCCCGTATCTTAGCAATGATAAATATGATGCGTGATGAATGAAATAGATAAATAAATATGCCAATAATAAATAGATACACGTAAAGAAGAAACTGTATCACTTGTACATCGAGGGTTTCGATACAAGATGATTTTTGTGTCATTATTTGTCATTTGAACATAATTGATGCCGGGAAATAAGATTGAAAGTAAAGGAGGAGGAGGAGGAAAAGGAAGAAATTATGAGCAGGATGAGGATGAGGAGGAGAAGGAGGAGAAGGAGGAGGAGGAGAAAGAGGAAATTGAATATGAAATATATCAAGAAGAAAAAGAACAAGAACAAAAAGAACAAGAAGAGAGGAACAAGAAGGAAAAAGAAGACGGATGAAAAGAAAAAAAAAAAAATTAAAATAGAAAGAGGAGGAAGAACAAGAACAAGAAAAGAAAGAGTAAGATGAAAAATTAAAGAAACAAATAGGAAGAAGAGGATGAAGAAAAAACAAGAACAAGAAAATGAACAAGAAGAAAGAGAAAAAGAAGAAAAAAAGGAAAATGGAACAGAGAAGAACAAGAAGAACAAGAAGAAGAAGAGGAAGAAGAAGAAGAAGAAGGAATAGATGAAAAAAAAACGAAGAAAGAAAAAATAGGAAAAAGAAGAAATAATGAAGAAAAAAAGAAATATGGGAAAAAGAAGAAGAAGAAGACTCACCCTCATCACCCTCACTGTCTTTCGTCGTCCCAGGAAGCCGCGCACGATCCTCTGCACCGTAACGACCTGTACACACACACACACACACACACACACACACACACACACACACACACACACACACAAACACATACAGAAAAGTAGAATCGATATTAATAATTAATAAATTATTAATAATTAGTAACAATGATATATGCAATAATAACGTGAATAATAATAATAATAATAATAATAATAATAATAATAATAATAATAATAATAATAATAATAATAATAATATTAAGAAGAAAAAGAAGGACGAAAAGAATTATATTACTACTACTACTACTACTAATAATAATAATAATAATAATAATACTGCTACTACTACTACTACTACTACTACTACTACTACTACTACTGTTACTACTACTACTACTATTACTACTACTACTAATGCCACTTCTACACTACTACTACTACTACTACTACTATTACTACAACTAATACTACTACCGCCACTACTACTACTACTACTCCTACTACTACCAATATTGATACTACTACACAGCCACTACTACTACTACTACTACTACTACTTCAACTACTACTACTGCTACCGCAACTACTACTACTACTACTACTACTACTACCGCAACTACTATTACTACTACTACTATTACTATTACGACCACTACTACTGCTACTACGACCACTACTACTATTACTACTACTACTACGTACTACTACTACTACTACTACGTACTACTACTACTATAGTATTTCCACGAGAAACTGGCGGGTGGGATAGTGGCGGTTGCAGGGTCAGCCTTGACCTTGCCACACTCTCAATGCCTCTCACTTCCTTTCATATGTCAGCTATTTAAAATCTTTAAATGAATTCAATTAAATATTTGGATAATCCAGTAGGGACATACAGGGTTAAGATTGTTTCGTTTTTAGGATAATAAGAAAGATTTTGTATAAATACCAGGAAACTTGACAACGTTCTATTCCAACATTGTCAAGTGACGTGGTATTTATACAAAATCTTTGTTATTATCCTAAAAACGAAAGAATCTTAACACTGTATATATGACCTTATTGGATTATCCAATTATTTAATTAATTTCATTTAAAGATATATGAGAGGAAGCGAGAGGTGTTGAGATTGTGTGGCAAGGTGCGGTGCGGGGCTGACCCCGCAGCTGCCACTACCCCACCCACCAGTTTCTCGTGGAAATACTATACTACTAGTACCACCACTACCCCCTCACCTTGGCCATGTCGTAGTGTCTGGCAGGCACGTAGGGACGCGGCGTGATGAGAGTGGGCGTGGGCGGCAGCAGGAGTGGGTGGAAGGCCGTTGTCTGGGTGTAAGCATGGCGGACGGTCTGCGTGGCCCGGGTCTTGTCCCACACCGTCTGGCAGCCTCTGGTAATCCTTCCTGGCGAGAAGGACCCGGAGACATATTTTCGAAATGTTGTAAGGATTTTCTCCCGCCCCACCCTATGCAGTGACGTCACGCGCGGCTAACCCCTGATTGGCTGCTGCTGCCTGCCTCCCATGGAGGTATTATAACAGGAGGCGCCCTCCCGCACTGTTCCCATACAGGCGAGTGAAGCCAGTGGGCGGAGCTTACAGAGTCTGTGGGCGGAGCTTACAATCGGTAGATAGACCCAAGACATTGCAATCTCCTGGGCTGAACTAAGGGAATTTACCACTTGTTTTTGCATACTAGACGGAAAAAAAAAAATAATTGATGGTTTGAGTTATGAAAAGTACATAATATTTTCCTATATATTTAATGTAGATCTATTATCAACGACATTTAAGGTCAAGGCAGTCCCGTGGCTTAAAAAAAGCAATGAAAGGGCCCTGGCATTCCATGACAGTGTTGCAGTGTGTGGCCCCTCGGCCTGGCACACAGCGTGCAGGAGACAGGGGAGTTACTAACCTCCCAGTAGTACCTATAGCCTAGTCTAAGGCGCATTGCTACCACATCCTGAGGTGCACTGTGTCGCCCACAGGGGTAAACACAGTGGTGGGAGACACTTGCGTAATGGAGGCTGCTGGTGCTGCCATTGTCACAGCAGTGTCTGAGTTGGATAGCAATGCTATTATGGAAATAATCCCTATTTCTATTCTTAACATAGCTAAGCGTACAGTCAGTGCCAGGGTCCACTGTGTCATCCTGAAGGGCACGTCGAGCAAGGCAGTCTGCCTTTTCATTGTGCTGGCTGCCCACATGGGAGGGCACCCAGGTGAAGTGGACCGTGGCACCTGCGGCCTCAAGGGCACGGAGGGCAGTCAGGCACTTAGTTACAAGATCACAGTCTGTAGGGGAGGAGGACACAAGTTTATGTAATGCAGCCTGGCTATCGACAAACAAGTATACATCTTTGCGGAAAGCTGCTACATTGTGGAGAGCCTCAAGTATGGCATACAGCTCAGCCCGGGTCGAGGACAGGTACCCTGGCAGCCGCCTGGTAACCTCAATGTCAGCGTACAACAGAACTGCAGATTTCTATCATATGTAGCCCTATCTGGTTATACAGTTCTCAACTCACCTGTGAAATGATGTTGAACCACTACGCTCCCTTTTCGTACAGCCATATGAACATAAGAACATAAGAAGGTAGGAGTCTGCAAGAGGCCGGTAGGCCTGTACGAGGCAGCTCCTTTGAACCTAAGCTCCCGTGTATCTAACCCCACCTAATATTGCTGTCCATGAATTTATCTATTTTTTAATGTGACAATTGTATTGGCACTCACCACATGACTGCTAAGCCTATTCCACTCATCCACCACTCTGTTAGTAAACCAATTTTTGCCTATGTCCCTGTTGAATTTGAGTTTATCCAGTTTAAACCCATTACTTCGTGTCCTACCCAGTTCTCTTACCAACAAAACCTTATGAATATCCCCCTTCATCCATTTATAAACCTCGATCATGTCTCCACGCACCTTTCGCCTTTCTAGAGAATGCAAGTTTAACTGTTTGAGTCTTTCCACGTATGGCAAGTTTCTCAACCCCTGAATCATCTTAGTCATCCTCCTCTGCACTGATTCTAACATTTTGATATCCATTCTATAGTAAGGTGACCAGAACTGAACCGCATAGTCAAGATGAGGTCTAACTAATGCTAAATATAGTTTGAGGAAGACTTCGGCGCTTCTGTTGCTTACTCTCCTTGAAGTAAATCCCAGTACCCTATTTGCTCGATTTCTAGCTTGAATGCATTGTGCCCTTGGATTAGAGTTCACTAAGACCCCTAAATCCCTCTCGCACCCAGCTGCTTATGAAAGTGTCATTAAGGAATAGTACACTACACTACACTACACTCAGAAAAGGCAGGGATTGTATGCACTTTCAATGCGTCCACTGGATCAGCTGATATATGTTTTGAGTCTAAGGGGGGAGGGGAGACAGCGGACCAATAGCGCGTTGGCTTCGCGTTCGTGACGTCATGGCGGCTCCTCCCATAATACCTCCATGCTGCCTCCCCCATCTCTCTCTCTCTCTCTCTCTCTCTCTCTCTCTCTCTCTCCTTGTCCTTGCAACAGGGCATCGTCCCTTCGGATTGGAAAAAGGCTAACGTGACACCGATTTTTAAGGAAGGAGACAAAAAAATACCAGGTAACTACCGACCCATTAGTCTAACTTCAATTGTAGGTAAGCTACTCGAGAGCATAATTAGAGACAAAATTGTGAGTTACCTCAAAAGCCACTCATTAATTGGGGATTCACAACATAGCTTCCGTAACAAAAGATCCTGCCTGCCAAACCTACTGACCTTTTATAACGATCTCTTCTCAATTTATGGCGTAACCAAATCAGTGGACGTAGTCTATCTTGATTTCCAGAAAGCGTTTGATAAGGTCCCACATCATAAATTACTTTATAAATTAAAGCAAATAGGCATTGACGGTCAAGTAAACCAATGGATCGCGAATTGGTTGAGCAACAGACAACAAAGAGTTGTGATTGACGGATTTAACTCAGAGTGGGCGCCGGTCACTACTGGCGTCCCTCAGGGCTCGGTTCTTGGCCCAGAGCTCTTCATTATTTACATCAACGACGTGGATGTTGGACTCAATAATCGCATTAGTAAATTTGCAGACGACACAAAGATTGGTAACTCGGTTCTCACTGACCAAGACAGGCAAAGCCTCCAAGAGGATTTGCACAAAATTTCAGCTTGGTCGGATAAATGGGTGATGCCCTTTAACGTAGACAAGTGCCAGGTCCTTCAAGTTGGAACAAAAAATAAGAAGTTCGATTACGAAATACGCGGCGTTAAACTCACAAGCGTTCAATGCGTTAAGGACCTGGGGATTTAAATCGCGTCAAACCTCAAATTCTCACATCAATGCATCGATGCAGCAAATAAAGCGAACAGAATGTTGGGCTTCATTAAAAGAAACTTTTTTATTTAAGAATAAAGATGTAATACTTCCGCTCTACAATAGTTTAGTCAGACCCCACTTGGAATATGCGGTACAGTTTTGGTCTCCCAACCATGCAAAGGACATTGCTAAACTAGAAGGTGTTCAGCGTCGAGCAACAAAAATGATCCCTTCCTTGCGCAGCAAATCTTACGAAGAAAGGCTTTCCACCCTTAACATGTTCCCTCTTGAGAAACGTCGCCTCCGAGGAAAACTGATCGAATGTTTTAAAATACTTAATGGTTTCACGAATGTAGACAGAACAAAATTGTTTATGATCGATGACACTTTGCGAACGAGGAACAATGGCACAAAACTCAAATTAGACAAGTAAATTCAGACTGCACCAAATTTTTCTTCAACAACGTTGTAGTGCGAGAATGGAATAAGCTCCCACCATCAGTGGTCCAGTGTAACACGATTGACTACTTTAAAAACAAGCTCGACCGTCACTTCCTTGAACTTAATATTAACTAGAGTAGAAAAGCAACGTTTTGGAGCCATCTGATTAATGTAAAATCACTTAGGTTTAAGGACAGACCACCTAGTCTGGACCATGGGGTCTGTGTGGTCTGATTTTCTATGTAAATCTATCTACGTAAATCTCTCTCTCTCAGACAAGTTAACAGACACAACGATCTCACTCTCTCTCTCTCTCTCTCTCTCTCTCTCTCTCTCTCTCTCTCTCTCTCTCTCTCTCTCTCTCTCTCTCTCTCTCTCTCTCTCTCTCTCTGTGCATCTAGGAGAGAGAGAGAGAGAGAGAGAGAGAGAGAGAGAGAGAGAGAGAGAGAGAGAGAGAGAGAGAGGCGGTGGGGGCGGGGGTCAGGCAGCAGCAGCCAATAAGGAGTTAGCCGCGCGAGACGTCACTGCAGAGGGTGGGGCTAGTCTCCACGGGAAAAAAAACACATTACAACCAAGATCTAAATAAAGGGAGGTCGACCTACGCGCAGCTTAGGTGACATCACTTGGACCGGAGGGAGGAGCCTCCTCCCGCTCTCTCTCTCTCTCTCTCCACAGGGTATAAAAAAAAGCTGATCGAGTAGGCAGCCCCATCAGTCACATCATGACAGTTGACCTGACACCTGACATCAGCTCTTCGCTCGCTGCCGTCTCTCGCCCGCTCCCGCTAAATTCATTCATTCATTCTCTCTCTCTCTCTCTCTCTCTCTCTCTCTCTCTCTCTCTCTCTCTCTCTCTCTCTCTCTCTCTCTCTCTCTCTCTCTGTGGGTGTGGGTGTACACACACACTAGCACACACACACACACACACACACACACACACATAAAGAGAGAGAGAGAGAGAGAGAGAGAGAGAGAGAGAGAGAGAGAGAGAGAGAGAGAGAGAGAGAGAGAGAGAGAGAGAGAATTTGACGGGAGCAAGGGAGAGTAGAAGGGCGGAGAGCGGGGGGCAGGTGTGTGTCAGGTCAAGTGTCGTGGTGTGACTGAAGGGAGCTCGGTCAGCTTTTTTTATACTCTGTGCCACGTCACTGTCTGGGAGGAGCCTCGCGAGGATGCACGGAATGCGACGAATTTTGAGCCAACCGTGGGTAGAACCTACTTTATTTAGATCTTGCTTACAACCTTTCGAAATTATGCGACCCGGATAAGTGCGCTGTGGCAACGCGGAGCTCAGAGACACGCAAGCGGCCAGTCTTCGTCGGCAGACCGACTTGGTCGGCTAGGCTGTCGCCAGCCGATAGAGTCGGTCTGTCGGCACCCTCCCCTCCCTTTCATGAGCCTGTTGCCCCTCCTTGGAAAAAAATAAAAATAAAGCGGAGCTTTCTGTGGGTGTGTTGGATACGGAGCAACGCGTAACTGAGGGTGTGTTGGAAAAAGGAGATGTGCACTATGGCAACGCGTAGCTTGCTATCAATCAATCAATCAATCAGTGGGGGCATACGTCGGGAGGCGCGTCGCCTCGCCCACCCTACGAAGCCAAGCACGGGGGTCCCTCCGGGCGAGTAGGATCTATCGACTTGCTCAAGCACGAACTCCGTGGGCGTCCCCTTGGCCTCCTCCACTCAGGATTGTCTCTTAAAGAGACAACCCGATGAGCAGGATCACCTTCAGGATAACGTGCCACATGCCCGTATATCTGGAGTTTTCGTTGACGGACTATGCAGGTAATATATGTCGAATCAGTATCACCGAGTAGTCGCTGGTTTGATACAAAGTCATTCTAGCGATATCCCATGATTCTGCGTAGACATTTATTGCCAAAGGCATCAATCCGCCTCTCCAAGTCCCCATTTAGTGTCCACGTCTCACAACCATAGAGTAAGACAGGGAGCATAGGGAACTTTAAAGATCCGGATCTTTGTCCTTTCGCACAGATATCGACAACGCCATCCTCCCGTATTGAGCGAATCCATAACACCGTTGGCCACGCCAATCCGTAGTAAGATTTCCTGGCGAGACTCACCGTTGTTATGAACTACGCTACCAAGATACGTGAAACTTTCTGAAATCTCAACGTCCTTGTCACAAGCATGAACAGACTATACTGCTTCATCTAGCAAACCTCCAAACACCTGTACATTGGTCTACGCCCAGGAGACCAGAAGTCCCAAGGGCTTCGTCTCCTCGTGCAGTGCCTCGAGAGCCATCACCAAAACCTCCAGCGACTCCGCCATGATTATTGCATCATCGGCAAAAACAAGGTCAGTGACCCTGGTATTGCCAATGGATGCTCCACAATGACTCTGGTCCACAACTTTGCCCAGTGTTGAAAAGCGATGGGGCAAGGACACAGCCCTGCCTCACTCCCGCATTCACGGGAAAGAAGCTGGACAAACCCCCCACACACTTCACAGAACTCTCTGTCCCAGAATACAGGCCAGTCAGCAAATAAATAGTCCTCGCAGGAATCACACGGAGTAGGAGAAGATAACAGAGTGGCTCGCGATGCACTGAGTGAGTTAAACGCCTACTTGAGATCGACATAGGCTGCAAGCATCCCCTGTCGAAACTCACCTCGGCGCTCCACCAGTACGTAAGCGGTCAGTTGTTCACTCACCAGGCATGAACCCAGACTGTTCAGGTCTCTGCATCTTCAGTAGCTGGCTGCGAATTCGCATCAGCAACAGGTGGGAAAGCACCTTGCCTGGCACACTGAGCAATGTAATACCAGGGTAGTTGTTGCAATCCTGTCGGTCTCCTTTCCCTTTCCAGATAGGGACTGGACCTCTTCTTCCAGTCAGGAGGAATGGTGCCGGACTGCCATACGGCAGTCAAGACCGCGTGCAACCCGCGGATCATGGCCTCACCTCCAGGTCTGAGCAGCTCCGCACTGATGTTACAGGTGCCAGGTGCCTTTCCACCTCTCAACTTTGCCACAGCCTCTGACCTCAACCAGAGAGGGTGGACTCTCGTCGATGGGTGGATGAGCATCCGCCACCTGCAACCCAGCAACTGGAAGCTGCCTAGGTGGAGGGTCCGCCATGTACAGCTGCTCAAAATACTCAGCCCAACAAGCCCTCTGCCCATCCATGTCCGATACGAGGCAGCCATCAGCTGTTCGGATAGCTCTCACCTGAGAGGGAGAATTGGAACGGAGATTATTCACGGCTCGGTAAGCAGGTCGGAGGTCATTCGCATTTAAATGGCCCTCGACTTCCTCAGCGAGACCCCTGACATACCTCTCTTTGTTTCTCCTCAGGAGAGCTCTAGTTCTACGCGACAGAGCCCTGTACTGGTCCTGATTCCCAGCAAGTCTGACAGCGCGACTCTCCTCAATATTCTCCAGCGTCTCCACCGAGGCAAAGCCACTCCTTGATCTCGGGCGCTATCCAGTGCACTCCTTGGCAGCTTGCAGAGTCTCATGTTTGGAAGTATCCCACAGTTCTACAGGGTCCTCAAGGGCGCTGATCAAACCGAACCGATTTGAGCCTGTCACTGGATACTCCTGAGCACATGGCAGGTCCTTCAGCCTCTCAAGATGGAACACTATTGTTGCATCTCGAGATTCTTCTGGACCTGACATGAAGCTTGAGTATTGCAACAACAAGGCTATGGTCAGTTGCAAAGAACTCAGCACTCCGGTAAACCCTCCAACGAGTACTTACGAGGATGTTGTTAATCTCCTTAGCTACTCCTCCGGCATCGCTATACCAAGTCCAGAGGTGCAACTCTGTTCTCTGGTACCAGGATCCGGCAATTCTCAACCTTCTGGAATGAGCAAAATTCAGCTGTTGATGTTCCTGGTGCCAGAACCATGGGGACCACCACCTAGCTCGTAGCTAACTCTGTCAGTGCCAGTAGTAGCATTAAAATCGCCCAGGACAATGAGTGTGTCCCGGGGAGGGCACTGGTCTAATACGGAGTCGAGTTTGGCGTAGAACATCTCCTTCTCTTCAGTTTCACGCATCTCAGTAGGAGCGTACACCGCAACAAGAGACCTGAAGCCCAGTGTGTGCTTCAGTCTCACTCGCATTATAAGCTCATCATCCAGAGCAACCTCAACCACAATTTTTTTTCTTTTTTTTTACAACAAAGGAGGCAGCTCAAGGGCACACAAAAAAAGAAAACAATAATAAAAAAAAAAGCCCGCTACTTGCTGCTCCTAAAAAAGAGACAAAAGAGGTGGCCGAAAGCAAGATAAAAAACGGGAGGAGAGATGTCCTGATACCCTCCTCTTGAAAGAGTTCAAGTCGTAGGCAGGAGGAAATACAGATGAAGGAAGATTGTTCCAGAGCTTACCAGCGTGAGGGATGAAAGAGTGAAGATGCTGGTTAACTCTTGCATAAGGAGTTTGGACAGTATAGGGATGAGCATTAGTAGAAAGTCGAGTGCAGCGGGGCCGCGGGAGGGGGGGAGGCATGCAGTTAACAAGTTCAGAAGAGCAGTCAGCGTGGAAATATCGATAGAAGATAGAAAGAGAGGCAACATTGCGGTGGAATTTAAGAGGTAGAAGACTATCAGTATGAGGAGGAGAGCTGATGAGACGAAGAGCCTTAGCCTCCACTCTGTCCAGAAGAGCTGTGTGAGTGGAGCCCCCCCACACATGAGATGCATACTCCATACGAGGGCGGACAAGGCCCCTGTATATGGACAGCAACTATGCGGGGGAGAAGAACTGGCGGAGACGGTACAGAACTCCCAGCCTTGAGGAAGCTGATTTAGTAAGAGATGAGATATGAAGTTTCCAGTTGAGATTTTGAGTTAAGGATAAACCGAGGATGTTTACTGTTGAGGAAGGTGATAGCTGGGTGTTGTCAAAGAATAGGGGAGAGTTGTTTGGAAGATTGTGTCGAGTGGATAGGAGGAGAAACTGTGTTTTTGAGGCGTTGAAGGACACCAGGTTCTTCTTGCCCCAATCGGAAATAATAGTAAGGTCTGAGGCTAAGCGTTCTGCAGCCTCCAGCCTTGAGTCGTTAAGTTCCTGTAGGGTGGGTCTTCTATTAAAAGAAGTTGAGTAATGCAGAGTGGAGTCATCGGCGTAGGAATGAATAGGACAGTTCGTTTTGGAAAGAAAATCATCAATGAACAACAGAAAAAGAGTGGGAGATAGGATAGAACCCTGTGGGACACCACTGTTAATAGATTTAGGGGAAGAACAGTGACCGTCTACCACGGCAGAAATAGAACGGTCAGAAAGGAAACTGGAGATAAAGGTACAGAGAGAAGGATAGAAACCGTAGGAGGGTAGTTTGGAAAGCAAAGATTTGTGCCAGACCCTATCAAAAGCTTTTGATATGTCCAGCGCAATAGCAAAAGTTTCACCGAAACGGCTAAGAGAGGATGACCAAGAGTCAGTTAAGAAGGCTAGGAGATCACCAGTAGAACGCCCCTTGCGGAACCCATACTGGCGATCAGATAGAAGGTCAGAAGTGGAAAGGTGCTTTTGAATCTTCCGGTTAAGGATTGATTCAAAAGCTTTAGATAGACAAGAAAGTAAAGCTATTGGACGGTAGTTTGAGGGATTGGAGTGGTCACCCTTCTTAGGCACAGGCTGTATGAAGGCATACTTCCAGCAAGAAGGAAAGGTAGATGTTGACAGGCAGAGGCGAAAGAGATGAGATGAGATGGGAGCCATTGCTCATGTCGGACCAGTAGAAGCTATACCCCCCCTTGCTGATCTCGCCAATGCTAGGCCTCCTCGTCTCAGAGAGTGCCACTATGTCCACCCTCAGCCTTCTGAGCTCATTTGATAGATAGGGCAATCGATCATCATCCGAGAGGCTCCGGACGTTCCAGGAGCCCACACGCAGAGCCCTCCGAAGGTTAACACCGGGCCTGGTTCTGCGGGCGGGCGCAGCCTCTGCACCACCCCGGCCACCCCGAAAACAAAAAAGAGGGGCTAGGGGGCCCTTCCTCCTTCGAGGTGCAGAGGTCCCGTAGGCTTTACCCTGCACCCGTCGCTGACGGCAGGCTTCCTGGATGCGGATGCATCGTGGAAGCCTGCCGAGCGGTCGGGACCCCCGGCAAGACTAGATTGGGGTCGACCTCTACTTTTTAATTTGCTTTTGGCAGGGATATTTTTTAGTGGGGGGAGGGGGGTCCAAACCCCTCCCGTCAACCAGCCCAGATCAGGTGCTGGACTGACTGATCACCATAGGGCAGGGACGCAGGACCCCTGGGAGGATTAATCCCCCTCTTACCCCTGCTTGCTTGCTGTGGGTGTGTTGAATACGGAGATGAGCATTGTGGCAACGCATAGCTTGCCGTTAGTGTGTTGGATACGGAGATGAGCACTGTGGCAACCCGTAGTTAGCTGCGGGTGTGTTGGATAGGGAGATTAGCACTGTGGCAAAGCGTAGCTTGCTGTGGGTGCGTTTGAAACGGAGACTTGCACTATGACAACACGTAGTTTGCTCCGGGGATGTTGGATAGGGAGATGTGTACTGTGGCAACATGTAGCTTGCTGAATGAATGGTGAATACTGAGATGTGCACTATGGCAACGCGTTGCTTCCTGAATGAATGGTGGATACGGAGATGTGCACTATGGCAAGCCGTAGCTTGCTGTGGGTGTGTTGGATAGGGAGATGTGCACTATGACCCGTTGATTGCTGAAGGCGTGACATACCCTGTGTGCCCTTGCTCTAAATAACACCTCTGGCACAGCAAGGATACAGAGGTGTGCACTGAGGCATCGTGTTGTCTAGTGAAGATAAAATATATATTTCTATCTTCTCTTCCATAGCAAAGCATCCGCCTACCATGTGAGCTGGTAAGGGGCGTGGCCTGTTTGTGGACTGGTTAAACTATCACGTGGCTCATAAAACTACGCATGAAAAATAACTTACACAACCTCTACCAAAGCTTTATCAGACTATGGTGCGGCTAATAAAACTACCCATGGAAATACTGACACTACCTTCACCAAAGCCATGTCAATTTATCACCTGGGTCATAAAACTACCCATGAAAATACTAACACAACCTCTGCGAAAGCTTTGCCAAACTATTACTAGGCTCATAAAACTACCCATGGAAATACTGACACTACCTTTACCAAAGCCATGTCAATTTATCATCTGGGTCATAAAACTACCCATGAAAATACTAACACAGCCTCTGCGAAAGCTTTGCCAAACTATTACTAGGCTCATAAAACTACCCATGGAAATACAAACAGAACCTCTACCAAAGCCTTTCTAACAATTTACCTGGCTCATAAAACTACCCATGGAAATACTAACACAACCTCTACCAGAGCCTTGTCAAACTATCACCTGAGTCATAAAACTACCCAACTATCAAAGCTTTGTCAAACTTTCATCAGGCTCATAAAAGTACTCATGGAAATACTAACACAACCTCTAGCAAAGCCTTGTCAAACTATCACTTGGGTCATAAAACTACCCATGGAAATACTAACAGAACCTCTACCAAACCCTTGTCAGTATACTATTAGGCTCATGAAACTACCTTATGAAAATACTGACCCAACCTCTACCAAAGCCTTGTCAAACTTCACCAGGCTTATAAGGCTACAATGTAAATACAGTACTAACACGGGCTTTGTCAACCTCTCACCTGGCTCAAAAAACTACCCATGGAAACACTACTAACACAACCTCTACCAAAGCCTTGTCAAACTACCACCTGGCATATATAACTAGCCATGGAAACACTTACAATACCTCTACCAAAGCCGTGGAGGAACTGAGTTTTTAAGACACTGAAGGACACTAGGTTCCTCCTGTCAAATTCCGAAATGAGAATAAGATCTGAGGTTAAGCGTTCTACAGCCTTCAACCTACTGTATAATCATGTAATTCCTGTAGGGAGGATCATCTTTTGAAAGGTGCTGAGTAATGTAGAGTAATTAGCGTATGGATGGATAGAACAGTTTGTTTTGGAAAGAAGATTATCATTGAACAACAAAAAGAGAATGGGAGATAGGACAGAGCCCTGCGGGACACCATTGTTAAAAGGTTTAGGAGAAGAACAGTTACTATCTACCAATCAGGCGTGGGGAACGTCCGGCCCGCGGGTCATATGAGGCCGGCGAAACCATTTTGTTTGGCTCAGCAAATGCAGCCGCAGACGGGACTCGAAATAAGAAAAAATAAAAAAATAGAAGCTTTAGCATAGCAACATAAATTTTGTTAAGTGAATCATAATAACATAAATGTTGAGCGACAATGAAGGCACGTCCATTACGGGACAGACGAGGCACGTAAGAGTAGCCTACATGACAGGACAAGCACGTATGCTTCTCGTCGGCCCCACGCGGCCTGTCTGCCTGTATAGCGGTGACTCAGAGGACAGTCAATGCCAACGTTGTCAACGTTGCGAAAGTGATAACACAATCTGGATAGTTATTAAGACTTAAGTGGTGTACTACAAAGAAAAGTGTCCATCTTTCAAGGACAATGGGCGAATGATTATTTTTTTTGTCAGGGTCGTAATTTGTTGGGGAGCTAGGGGGCCTATTGCCCCCCCCCCCCATGTTTTCTACATCAGCCTAAAAATGACCCTAAAAGTGTTTATTATAAAAAATATAAAAAATCCACCTGAGCATGCTCGCTTCGCTCGCCACCCTCTCCCCTCCACCTCATGAACCTCTCTAGCCCCCCCAAAATCTGCCAAAATAACGGGCCTGTTTGTTGAAGTCAAAGGCAAATGTGTGTGTCAATAATTTGTGGAGATGCGTCAGCAGTAATGTAAAAAGCCAATCTGGAGCGTCGTTGCAGCTCAAAACAGGATAAATTCAATGAATCAGGGGTCCAAATGCGTTTGGATAAATTAAATGACCTTCAGTTAAGTTTGGAATTATAAGCCGCTTTCACCAGTTTTCGTATGAAAGAGAAAGTGTTATTCAGATGAGTTATGTAGTGAGCGAGCTAATCGCAAATAAGCTTTTGTGAAAGAGTACATGGTAGCTGCTGCGGAGTTATTAACACCAGACAAAGTGAAATTGTTTCAGTGTTAGTTTGTCTCGGAGAACCGTCTCATATCGGATTACTGACTTTGCACAAGATATTGAAAAAAAACACTGAAGGATTCCGCAGATTTCCAATTTTTCTCTTTGGCTTGTGACGAGACAATGGACATTACAAATACTGCCCAACTGGCAGTTTTCGTTCGTAGGATAACTGCAGAGTTTGACACGTGAGAGGAACTGCTGTCACTGGAAGCCATAGCACTACAAGAGGTGAGGACTTGTTTGAGAGACTTAACTGTTTTATCGATGAAAAAATTGGGCTAGAATTTGAAATGTTAAGTGACCTTACAACAGACGGAGCTCGAGCCATGGTTGGCTCACAGAAAGGGTTGATACCATTGGTCAAGAAAAAAACTGAATCGTCTCAGTCTGTATCCAAGTGATTTCAATATATGCCACTGCATCATACACCAAGAAAGTCTCTGTGCACAGTAGCTGCGGTCCAACAATGTGATGTCAACGGTTTAAAAAGTTACTGAATGATCTTTACTCTGAGTACGGCGATCTTGTTTATCACTGTGAAGTTAATTAAATATTTGACCAAATATAGCAGGCTATCATTTCAGTTGATAATTCTGTATGGCCCGCGAATCATGTTATAAATATCCAAATGGCCTTTCGCAGAAAAAGGGTTCCCCACTCCTGATCTACCACAACAGAGATAGATCGGCTTGAAAGGAAACTGGAGATGAAAGTAAAGAGAGAGGGATAGAATCCGTAGGAGGGTAGTTTAGAAGGTACCAAAACCTTGTCAAACTATCACAGGGGTCATAAAACTACCCATGGAAATACCAAAACAACCTCTACCAATGCCTTGTCAGTCTATCACAAGGCTCATAAAACAACCCATGGATTTTTTTTTTTTTTTTTTTTACGTTTTTACGTTTTTTACGTTTTTTACGTTTTTACGGCTACGTCGTTAGCCTTTTTTTTCACTGGTGGGGCCTGATGGCCGGCCCAGCCCGTTGTGGCGCAGGCGAGTGTTTATAGTGGCGCCATCTTGTTTTGGCTCATACTGCTCCCCGGAGCTCATCTTTGAGCCTCTCTTTGGAGAGGTAATCTAGAGTCCGGGTTGATAGGTGGTCTTTAAGGCAGCATGTGGGTCGTCTTAGGCCACTCGGCGGTGACCGAAAAATCCCAGCTGTGTGGCGGCCAGGATTCTAACCCGCGTCCCTCCTGGAACCCCCAGGACGCGGCACCGGCACGCTAACCACTCAGCCACCGCCTCTACCAAAACCTTGTCAGTCGTTCACAAGCCTCATGAAATTACTCATGGAAATACTAACACAACCTCTACCAAAACCTTGTCAAACTCTTTCGTCTCTGCCTTTCAACATCAACCTATCCTCAGCTTAGTTAGCTGCGGGTGCGCTGCTACAAGTGTTTCGTTCTTTTGGCATATTTTTCTATTTGTTTTAACTATATACCATTATTTTGCCCATATGATGGCTGAAGAGGTATTTACGAAACGTGGTAAAGAATACTTAGCGCATAATAGATTCCTCGACGTCTTTGACAAAACAAGCAAAGTTGACAGAGTAAAAATTTTGGCGTTGTGAGGAAAAAGATTGGTGCAAAGCGCGTCTCCAAACCAAAGCAGAAGAGATGATGAACAGTCATAGGCATCAAGCTTCTGCTGCACAACTAGAGCTTGCACTTGTGAAAACTAAATTATAATAGTGAGCAGATGAGACTGTTGAGTCACTGACTGTAGCTGTTAATGAATGTTTGACAGACATCTCCCAAGCTCTATCTTTGACTGATGATGAATCAATAAACATTTTTTTTCATAGCGCCCAAAGATCTAGCACCCAAAAGTTCGGCGTCAAATCAGCAGGCGCCCAAACGGCCGTGCCAAAACGTCAGCACCCAATCGGCTGCGCCCAGTCATCCCATTCAGACCTTTCCTTCCTAGTAGAAGTATGCCTACATAAAGCCTGTGCCTAAGAAGGGTGACCTTGCCAATCTCTCAAAATTTATGTACTATAGCTTTACTTTGCTGTCTTTCTAAAGCTTTTGAATCTATCCTTAACCGGAAGATTCTTAAGCATCTAACCACTCCTGACCTTCTATCTGATCGCCAGTATGGGTTCTGCAAGGGACGTTCTACTGATTATCTTGCTTTCTTTACTGACTCTTGGTCATCCTCTCTTAAGTCGTTTCCGTGAAACTTTTACTATTGCTATCGACATATCAAAAGCCTTTGATAGAGCCTGGCATAAATCTTTGCTTTTTAAACAACCCTCCTACGGATTTTCTCTCTCTCTCTCTCTCTCTCTCTCTCTCTCTCTCTCTCTCTCTCTCTCTCTCTCTCTCTCTCTCTCTCTCTCTCTCTCTCTCTCTCTCTCTCTCTCTCTCTCTCTCTCTCTCTCTCTCTCTCTCTCTCTCTCTCTCTCTCTCTCTCTCTCTCTCTCTCTCTCTCTCTCTCTCTCTCTCTCTCTCTCTCTCTCTCTCTCTCTCTCTCTCTCTCTCTCTCTCTCTCTCGCATTCTCTCTCTCTCTCTCTCTCTCTCTCTCTCTCTCTCTCTCTCTCTCTCTCTCTCTCTCTCTCTCTCTCTCTCTCTCTCTCTCTCTCTCTCTCTCTCTCTCTCTCTCTCTCTCTCTCTCTCTCTCTCTCTCTCTCTCTCTCTCTCTCTCTCTCTCTCTCTCTCTCTCTCTCTCTCTCTCTCTCTCTCTCTCTCTCTCTCTCTCTCTCTCTCTCTCTCTCTCTCTCTCTCTCTCTCTCTCTCTCTCTCTCTCTCTCTCTCTCTCTCTCTCTCTCTCTCTCTCTCTCTCTCTCTCTCTCTCTCTCTCTCTCTCTCTCTCTCTCTCTCTCTCTCTCTCTCTCTCTCTCTCTCTCTCTCTCTCTCTCTCTCTCTCTCTCTCTCTCTCTCTCTCTCTCTCTCTCTCTCTCTCTCTCTCTCTCTCTCTCTCTCTCTCTCTCTCTCTCTCTCTCTCTCTCTCTCTCTCTCTCTCTCTCTCTCTCTCTCTCTCTCTCTCTCTCTCTCTCTCTCTCTCTCTCTCTCTCTCTCTCTCTCTCTCTCTCTCTCTCTCTCTCTCTCTCTCTCTCTCTCTCTCTCTCTCTCTCTCTCTCTCTCTCTCTCTCTTTTTTTATTTTAAACGTGTTCAGTACATTAGTACATGGCAGTATTATTTGTCTATGCTAAAGTTCCCCCGACCGTTGGGGAGCTATTTAAAAGCTTCTGCCGATTATATTATACAATTATTATACAATATATTATACAATTATATATATACATATTTACGGTGGGTGTAGGAGTAGCCACCTGTGGGATGCAACCTTCATCTGCTGAGTGGACAGTTGTGTCACATCCACATCAGCAGTGAGGTTGTTCCACCACACCACCGCTGCGATGGAGAAGCACGTTGGTGGGTGCTGGAGCGGGCCATTGGCACTTCCAGGAGGGAGGCGTTGCTCAGCACCGTTCTCGTGCTGCGCTCAGACCTCCTCCAGGTAGCCCTCAGGTCCGTCAGGTGGGGCACTAGGCCCACTTGTGCCTTGTGTAGCACCGTCAGGGCAGCGACGCGGCGACGGTGCTCCAGGCTATTCAGCTGGTTCGTGGCTGGTCTTGCCCTTCCTTCGTGTGGGTGTTGTTGTTGTTGTTGTTGTCGCTGTGTCTCCCACTGGCTCGGTCGGTGGTGCTGGGTGCCGTTGATGAGGCGTTCAGCCCTCCTCTGCACCTTGTCTAGCAGGTTGAGGTGGCAGCGGGCGCTGGCCATCAGGTGAGCTGTGCATCCTACATCACTGGACGGACTTGTGCCTTATAGAGGTGTTCAGGCCTTCAGCATCGAGGAGGTTCTTCATGCGGCGCAGGAGGTTCACCTTCTGGGAGGCTTTTGCGCCACCCTTTCAAGGTGACGGTCAAACCGCAGCTGGGAGTCCACCTCCACGCCCAGGATGTCGACGCTGGACTGCAGAGGGATGGTGTCATTCCCGAATCTCAGTCTGCCGTGGGTTGCCTCGCGTCCTCCCGAGAACGTGATATTACCATGGCCTGGGTTTTGTCCGTGGCAACCCTGACTTGCCACCTCTGGCCCCAGGCCATTCTGTCTGCAAACTGTCTGTTGACGGACTCTCTCACGTCCTGGGCTTCCTCCCTCTTGTATGTTCTGGAGAGGGTGCAGTCGTCGGCGTAATCGATTGCTGACTGGATGGTTGGCAGGAGGTCTTTAAAGTATATGTTCACAGAATAGGTCCAGGACGGACCCCTGTGGAACAGGCCTCCACCGGGAAGCTGGTCGAGGTGCTTCCGTTGACTGCTACGTGGGCTCCTGCCTAACAGGTAGTTTGAGAGCAGGCGCAGCAGGTCCCCGTGATGCCTGGTTGCTGTAGCTTCGCCGTCAGACCGCGGTGCCAAACAGAGTCGAACGCGCCAGCTATATCCAGGGCAATCACGAGAGAGGGTGGCCGTCATCAAGGGCGTCATGCCAGGACTTTGAGAGGAGAAGGAGGAGGTCTGAGGTGAAACGGCCCTTCCGAAAACCAAACTGCTTCGGTGACTGCAGGTGGTTTTCCTCGAGGAAGGATGTCAATTGCTCCCCGATGATCCTCTCAAATATTTTGCTGATGATTGGGAGGAGTGATATTGGCCTGTAATTGCCTGGCTCGGACCTGGATTTTTTCTTGTGTACGGGTGTGACTCTGGCCTCCTTCCACTGTGCAGGCCACACCCCGATCTGCAGGCATCGCCGGAAGATCTGGGCGAGGGGGCTGGTGAGCTCATCGGAGCATCGCCGCAGTAAGTATGGACTCACGCTGTCAGGGCCTGGCGCCTTCCTGGTGTTGACGCCCCTCACATGTCTCCTGACAGCGTCCTCAGAGATTAGCACATTCTCTAGTCTTGAGGCGATGAGTTGGGGGAGGGTGGGCGGCTGCCTGTCTGGCTCCTGGGTTGTCATCTTTTGACTGAAGTGACAGGCCAGCAGGTCAGCCTTTTCCCGGCTGGTGATGGCCAGGTCTCCGTCAGGTTTCCTCAGGGGCGGGATACGTTCCTGGGGGGTATGGCCCTGCTGTTCCTTCACCAGCCCCCACCACTGTTTCGGGTCGGTTTGGTTGGGGACAGCTTTCTCCTCCTGTCGGCGTCCCACCTTTCTTTTGCCCACTTTGCTGTCCTCGTCATATTTTTGCAGGCTCGTCTGTGTTGGGCCTTATTTTCCTGCGTGGGGTGTCTTTTATATCTTTTATATCTTCCCTCTCTCTCTCTCTCTCGCTCTCTCTCTCTCTCTCTCTCTCTCTCTCTCTCTCTCTCTCTCTCTCTCTCTCTCTCTCTCTCTCTCTCTCTCTCTCTCTCTCTCTCTCTCTCTCTCTCTCTCTCTCTCTCTCTCTCTCTCTCTCTCTCTCTCTCTCTCTCTCTCTCTCTCTCTCTCTCTCTCTCTCTCTCTCTCTCTCTCTCTCTCTCTCTCTCTTCACTTTTCCCTCTCTCTCTCTCTTTTCCCTCTTTCTCTCTCTCTCCCTTTCCCCTCTCTCTCTCTCCCACTTTTCCCTCTCTCTTTCTTTCCCCTCTCTCTCTCTCTCTCTCTCTCTCGCTGCTTCCTCTCTCTCCCCTTTCACCTTCCTCTCTCACCCTCCACCCTCTCTCTCCCTCTCTCCTCCCTCTCTCTCTTTCCCTCTTTTCCCCTCTCTCTCTCTCTCTCTCTCTCTCTCTCTCTCTCTCTCTCTCTCTCTCTCTCTCTCTCTCTCTCTCTCTCTCTCTCTCTCTCTCTCTCTCTCTCTCTCTCTCTCTCTCTCTCTCTCTCTCTCTCTCTCTCTCTCTCTCTCTCTCTCTCTCTCTCCTCTCTCTCTCTCTCTCCTCTCTCTCTCTCTCTCTCCTCTCTCTCTCTCTCTCTCCTCTCTCTCTCTCTCTCTCCTCTCTCTCTCTCTCTCTCTCTCTCTCTCTCTCTATCTCTCTCTCTCTCTCTCTCTCTCTCTCTCTCCACTTTTCTCTCTCTCTCTCTCTCTCTCTCTCTCTCTCTCTCTCTCTCTCTCTCTCTCTCTCTCTCTCTCTCTCTCTCTCTCTCTCTCTCTCTCTCTCTCTCTCTCTCTCTCTCTCTCTCTCTCTCTCTCTCTCTCTCTCTCTCTCTCTCTCTCTCTCTCTCTCTCTCTCTCTCTCTCTCTCTCTCTCTCTCTCTCTCTCTCTCTCTCTCTCTCTCTCTCTCTCTCTCTACTTTTTCTCTTATTCTCTCTCTCTCTCTCTCTCTCTCTCTCTCTCTCTCTCTCTCTCTCTCTCTCTCTCTCTCTCTCTCTCTCTCTCTCTCTCTCTCTCTCTCTCTCTCTCTCTCTCTCTCTCTCTCTCTCTCTCTCTCTCTCTCTCTCTCTCTCTCTCTCTCTCTCTCTCTCTCTCTCTCTCTCTCTCTGCACAATATGCAAGATAATAACCCTAACAACCAAGATGAACTAATCCCCAGATTCCCCACACATCCTTGGAAGAAGTGAAGAAACTTTGGTGACGGACACTCTACTGCTCAGTGACGAGAACCTAACCAATATATGGGCTACCGACCTCAGGAAAGGTGTGAATCAGAACACTCCACCACGTTACTTTTGACCTCATGAAGTGTTGGAGTCGAGGAAGCTCTCTTGGCAGCCATCTAAGTGCATAATTTATGGTGGATTATCTGATCTGAAGGAAAATAACTTTTAGAAGAGACTCTTGACAACCTGGGAGCTTTAATTAGTGAGCTTAAGCAAAAAAACAATAACATGAAAATATACGTAGCTTACTTGTCCCCCACCCCCAAGTCCGACGTCCTGCAAAGGCATGATCAACGACCACAATGAACACATAACAAAGTGGGCGGAAGACAACAGCATTCATGTAGTGAACCCTGACCCTGCTTTCAGACTCTTAACTAAAGAAATAGATGAGTCATGCTACGAAGACCTTGGGGATGAAGTGACACTCCTGAATAGGACTGGAGTGGTCAGGCTGCTCAAAGTATTTGCAAAACATCTCCCAACCTTTAACAACTGTGTGAACTGGGAGAAAATGAAAGCGAATACGGAAAGGAAACTCATGAACATCCGCCATCACTCCCTAACTGTACCCCCTACAAACAAGGAAAAATCTGCAGTCTCGCAGAACAGAAAGAAAAACACACACAGCCAGGAACTTGAAACGAGCGAGGGGTGGCAACTGGTTGTCAGCCGGCGACGTAGAAAAGAAACAGGAAATGATTTGAGGAGCCCCAAGGGCTCATCACCCCACCTACACAGCAGACGGATACCAAGGCCGACTCACCCCCTGGCGACCTCACTCTACAGACCTCACAGCTCCTCCTGTCCTCCTGTCAAGCAGAGCCACTACCCTCCCTACCGGGAAGAGGCTCAAGGAGCCCCGGCTTATCACCACACCTACACACCTGACGGACACCGCCCGACCCACCGCCCCAGCAACCCCACCCTAAAGACCTCAGGTACGGCTCCTCCCCAACACACCCGCCCTCCCGAGACACGCAAATGAGCTACAACGCGCCGCCCACAAACCGCGCCGGACACCATGGCTACAACACCTATCCACCACGCCTGCCATCACGGGACACGCAAGCCTACAACACACCCCCTCCACACTCAGGACACTCATCCAACAGGAAAGTGGGGTGTTATAACTGCGAAATTTAATCATGTCAATCAAACTGTAGGCTTGATCATAAAGTGCGTTGCTATTAATTTTTAGAATACGTGCACAAGGATCTCCATTGTCACTATTACACCTCACGATAGAAGAAAGGCAAAGAATGTTCTGCCGTTAGTTCTCAGTTTACGAACAAAAAAGACAACCTAACTATTGAACACATAAATGCACAATCATTACTCAATAATTTGGATGAAATCAACCTATTAATCAACGAAAGGCAAATCGACATATTATGCATCAGTGAATCATGGTTACTCACACACACCCCAGACTCACACGCGAACATTCCTAACTTTAAACTTTACAGACAAGACAGAGGCAAAGGCGGAGGGCATGTATATATGTTCATAATGACTCACACTCAGCTTCGATAAACACAGGCGTACCTAAACACGAAAGGGTAGATGAAATTTGTATCCAAGTTCAATGCGAAAACTACCCTCCATCCTTATAAACAGTATCTACCGACATCCTAAGGCCTGTTCTACTTCATTTGATCACATAGAAGACACATTGAGGGCATTAATTATGCGTAAAGACATTTTCTTATTAGGTGACCTCAACGACAACCTCCTCCTACCCAACAGTAAACTATCACGTATAATAGCCAACAATAAGCTGACACAAATTATAAACACACCCACACAGTGACACCCACTTCTGCAACCCTCCTAGACGTGATCATCACTAACAAGCCAGATCTTGTCACTCATTCCTACGTAATCCCTTGCACGGTCGCAGACCATGAGCTTATAGGCGCCTCTGTCAACATCCTTAAACCCAAGCGCCAACCCATCACCGTAACTAAACGTGACCTAAGAAAATATAACAGCGACCTTCTATGCTCCCATATCCTGAAACATCCACACTAAATGAGAGATTACGCACTGACGATGTCGATAAACAAGTGTCTATACTAACATCTGTCATTACTACCAGTCTCGACAGAAGCGCTCCGATATCTAATATCGTTCTTCACCGACCCCCCGCACCTTGGATCAATGATGAAATTAAAGAGGCATTAGCAGAACGCAAGAAAGCTCAAAGAATATTAAAAAATCACAGATATAACGTGATTATACAGCAAAACTATAAAGAAATAAAAGAAAAACGTCAAACGTCTACTAACCACTTCAAGAAAAATTACTACCACCAAGAACTACATACCTGCAAAAATAACACAGCTGCAACTTGGAACACATTAAAACTATTATTCCTAGTAAAACACAGAGCACGACCCACCGCCCCTTGAGAACATAAGTGAAAAAAGCTGAAGATTTTAATAACTTCTTTGCGAACGTCGGCCTAACCACATACAGATCAACTCAAGAATCATTAACAGTCGAAAACCGTAATCACCTTAACGAAGCTCTAACATCCCGGTCGCGCCCTCTACCCCACTAATCTCGCGCTTTTCAGACCTCAGCCAGTGACCAGAACACAATCATCTTAACTGTAAAACAGCTTCAAAATACTAAATCGTTTGGTTGTGATAACATTTCCTAAGGTTTATCAAAGACTCACTTATAGTTATCATCTTCTACCTCACAACCATCATAAATACCTCAATCGTCACAGGCATTTTCCTGCCTCCTGGAAAAATGCTGTTGTCCTACTATATAAAACGGTAACCCAGACGAAATAGGAAATTATCGTCCCATCTCTCTACTTCAATTTTTTCAAAAATATTAGAAAAGGTAGTTGCCAATCAATTAATGTCATTCCTGGAACGTAACAAACTTCTCTCTCCAACCAACACGGCTTTAGAGCCAAAACTCTCTACAGAGACAGCGCTGCAAGTCATTACCAATAAAATTTATGATAATATAGACAACAAACAAATATCACTTTTAACACTCTGCGACCTTTCTAAAGCCTTCGACAGTGTCAGCCACACCATCTTACTCCGAAAACTTCAACAGATTAATGTTGACACCTACTGGTTTGATAATTACCTCGATGACAGGTCACAGTCAGTCCGCATCAAAGACATCGTCTCATCCAAGAAATCAGTAGCCTTTGGAGTCCCCCAAGGCTCAATACTAGGCCCAACATTATTCAATATCCATGTAAATGACATATCTACCTATATCAATAACTGCCTTCTAGTACAATACGCTGACGACACACAGTTCCTCCACAGCGGTAATATCAACGAAATAAATACTTTAATTAATAAAACTGAGATCACTTTGAAACAAATAAGAACATATTTTCTACAGAACGGCCTTCAGCTAAACATCAGTAAGACACAATGTATCTTCCTAGGCACGCCAACTCCTGGCACACATACTAACACCACCACCATCAGATGTGCCGATGGCGTCATACAGCCCCTCCTCCATGTTAAGAACCTTGGCTTTCATCTGGATTCACACTGACCTTCGACAGACACATAAATGAAATGACTAGGAAAACAATGGGAACCTTAAATTTCATTAACAGACACAAAGATCTCTTCAACAAAGAAACACGCTTAATGGTTATCAGACTTTGGTATTAAGCATCATAAAATACGGCATCACAATATGGGGACAACAAACTCAACTTGAATAAACAAAGTGCAAAAACTACAAAACTTCGCGATAAAAGTGGCAGATGGGAAAGCCAGGAAATACGATCATGTCACTCCATTATTTAAAGATTTACAATGGCTTAAAATCAAAGACCTAATCACCTTTAACCTCATCACAAAAGTGTTTAAGCTGAAAATAAAGGATTACCCAGACCACATCCTCTCTCTCCCAACTGTTAACTATATGACTGACTCAACAACAAGACAACAAAACAATCTCTACGTCCCGAGAACCAACACCGACACAGGTGCAAGAGCCTTTCATGTATTAGGTCCTAAATTATGGAACCAATTACCGAATGAAATAAAGACTCTCATAATCTGACCACATTAAAATCAATTCTTAAAAAGAAGCTGTTGACCTCTGCATGAATGTATTATCTACTTTACTGCCTTCTGTATATTCTATCATGTATATTTAGATGTATAATACACCATGTATATTTATATGTATAACCTACCATGTATATTTAGATGTTTAGAATAACCACTTTTTAGTGGAAATAAAGTTTATTTATAATTTATCTCTCTCTCTCTCTCTCTCTCTCTCTCTCTCTCTCTCTCTCTCTCTCTCTCTCTCTCTCTCTCTCTCTCTCTCTCTCTCTCTCTCTCTCTCTCTCTCTCTCTCTCTCTCTCTCTCTCTCTCTCTCTCTCTCTCTCTCTCTCTCTCTCTCTCTCTCTCTCTCTCTCTCTCTCTCTCTCTCTCTCTCTCTCTCTCTCTCTCTGTCTCTCTCTGATCTTTCTCCTCTCTCTCTCTCTCTCTAATCTTTCTCCACTCTCTCTCTCTCTCTCTCACTCTCTCTAATCTTCCTCCACTCTTTCTCTCTCTCTCACTCTAATATTCCTCCTCTCTCTCTCTCTCTCTCTCTCTCTCTCTCTCTCTCTCTCTCTCGCTCTCTCTCTCTCTCTCTCTCTCTCTCTCTCTCTCTCTCTCTCTCTCTCTCTCTCTCTCTCTCTCTCTCTCTCTCTCTCTCTCTCTCTCTCTCTCTCTCTCTCTCTCTCTCTCTCTCTCTCTCTCTCTCTCTCTCTCTCTCTCTCTCTCTCTCTCTCTCTCTCTCTCTCTCTCTCTCTCTCTCTCTCTCTCTCTCTCTCTCTCTCTCTCTCTCTCTCTCTCTCTCTCTCTCTCTCTCTCTCTCTCTCTCTCTCTCTCTCTCTCTCTCTCTCTCTCTCTCTCTCTCTCTCTCTCTCTCTCTCTCTCTCTCTCTCTCTCTCTCTCTCTCTCTCTCTCTCTCTCTCTCTCTCTCTCTCTCTCTCTCTCTCTCTCTCTCTCTCTCTCTCTCTCTCTCTCTCTCTCTCTCTCTCTCTCTCTCTCTCTCTCTCTCTCTCTCTCTCTCTCTCTCTCTCTCTCTCTCTCTCTCTCTCTCTCTCTCTCTCTCTCTCTCTCTCTCTCTCTCTCTCTCTCTCTCTCTCTCTCTCTCTCTCTCTCTCTCTCTCTCTCTCTCTCTCTCTCTCTCTCTCTCTCTCTCTCTCTCTCTCTCTCTCTCTCTCTCTCTCTCTCTCTCTCTCTCTCTCTCTCTCTCTCTCTCTCTCTCTCTCTCTCTCTCTCTCTCTCTCTCTCTCTCTCTCTCTCTCTCTCTCTCTCTCTCTCTCTCTCTCTCTCTCTCTCTCTCTCTCTCTCTCTCTCTCTCTCTCTCTCTCTCTCTCTCTCTCTCTCTCTCTCTCTCTCTCTCTCTCTCTCTCTCTCTCTCTCTCTCTCTCTCTCTCTCTCTCTCTCTCTCTCTCTCTCTCTCTCTCTCTCTCTCTCTCTCTCTCTCTCTCTCTCTCTCTCTTGTACTTGAGTCCAAGTACGATTACTTGATGATGCCACGAGTACAAGTACAAGTACTCACTTTTACAGCTGTACTCGAGTACAAGTACAAGTACTTTTGTACTGTACTCGAATCCAAAAACAAGTACTGTTTCTACTGATATAACCTTCATATCTTTGTCATCAGAAGACTGTATACCTATGTATCTACTTTATAATATAATTCATTTTAATGAGACACATCAAAGTTAAGTTGTGGTGCAGAATGGTTAATGAAACTTGTAACAATCTTAGTTAATGCAATATTGAACTAGTTTTGTTTGTTGACGAAAGTACTCGAAAAATTCTGGAGTACTTGGACTCTGGAGCTCAAGTACACGTACAAGTACAAGTACAGAGGAATTTTTAAGCCAGTACAGTACAAGTACAGTACATTAAATTTTGTTCTTTATTACGAGTGCGAGTACATGTTCTTGGACCCAAGCCTGGTGTGTGTGTGCGTGTGTGTGTGTGTGTGTGTGTGTGTGTGTGTGTGTGTGTGTGTGTGTGTGTGTGTTTACGCGCCAGCTCCCCAACGGAAAACAAGTCCAAAAGAAGGTCCTTTTTATTGAAACAGGTGTCTTGATACTTCCCTCTTGAAAAAGTTCAGGTCGTAGGAAGGAGAAATACAGAAAGAAGGAGAGAGTTCCAGAGATTACCAGTGGAAACAATGAAGTATTGAAGATATTAGGTTAACTCTTGCATAAAGGATTTGGACAGAATAGGGTGAGAGTGAATAGAAAAGTCTTGTGCAGCAAGGCCGCAGGAGAGGAAGACATGCAGTTAACAAGTTCAGAAGAGCAGTTGGCATGAAAAAGCAGTAAAAGATAAAAGGGGGTATATATATATATATATATATATATATATATATATATATATATATATATATATATATATATATATATATATATATATATATATATATATATATATATATATATATATATATATATATATATATAAACAATGAGCCTTTCGGCAACAAACCATTTAAGATTTACAATACCCCAAGAAGTTACCCCCAATTTACATATATATATATATATATATATATATATATATATATATATATATATATATATATATATATATATATATATATATATATATATATATATATATATATATATATATATATATATATGCTCATATATATATATATATATATAGTGTGTGTGTGTGTGTGTTAAGAAACTTTAAAAAATTCTCATAAATGTATTCTTATATAGAAGACATGCAGCATACCAGATAGAACAGGGTAGTCACGCACCCAATAAACTGACACATTTACAAGAAAATAAATACTTACATCATTGTTACATGCACTAGAAGGTACTTGATCGCTCAGGGCCTCAACAATTTTCTCCAATCTGTCCTTGCCATGTTGATACTTCACATAGCAACATGCGTTCACTTCACGCAGTACCTAGAAAGAACTAGCATATCCAAAAGTTTCTTTTACAAAAAATAAAATCAAACACTATTGTTCGAAATTATGGATTAGAAATAAGTAAATAAAATCATCAACAACAGAATTTGAAGGAATGGTTATCAAATGAAATGAAATTAATAGTTGCATGCAAAACAACAATGATTAACATAATTTCTTTACTTACATAGCTTGACTCTTGAAAACATGGAATTTCTCGAGTATTGGTGCCAATTTCCCATTTAGTGAATATAGCAACCATTGTCTTCTGTTGCAGTAAGTTCCCTGAGCAGCATATCTACATGTGAGCTACTGCATGTGAAGTATTCAAACCTTCTGGATTTCAAGAACATGCTTTTCAAACTCTTCTTCTAACACGGAAGGCATTACTGGCGTCTGTAACTATGTGCTTTCCCACAGTGAACCTTTTTAGGGGCAGCTGTTGTTCTTGTGGAGTTACAGGAAGGCTTTTCTTTTACGTCTAAAACGCTCTGTGCGTATACTTTGACTGAGTGCTTTCGCATACTGGCTCTGAAATGAATGTGGAAATATCAAATATTTGAATTAACAAATAACTTCAACTTCTCAGCATGTGTGCCTTGTCGAGGTGGCTATTCTGCCACTTTAGGAAGGATTCACTAATTTATCCTCACTTTTTTTTTTTTAATTATTGCTATTTTCTAGCCACAAAAGTGTATATGGGCTAAAAAATTAAAACTTTTTGAATTTGTTGGAATTAAATATCGTTATTAAACTAAACAATGTATATACAGCATAAAATTCATTGAAGGTGGACATTTATGAAGAAAGAAGTGTGTATTGTAGATAAAAAGAAAAAAAAATCTTACCCATTTATGTTTCCCTTCCCTCTCGATACTAGGGTAAGCAACTAACATCTTCTCTCAATAATCTTGTATGCCCCATAAGGGTTTTCATCAAGCAGAGGGCAATACTTCATGTAGTAGTTCTTGGATTCTTCTATCAGCTGCAACCAGACCCGTCTTGATTTATCTCCTGTTGTAAGTCATCTCAGGTTGCCCGTGAGAGTTCTGGCAGAGCAATGCTGCAATAAAGTAAGCATAAAAAGTGGCTAGCCTTTCCTCTATAAATATAAACTTTATAGATGGAAGTATGTTCCTATAATAGCCTCAACTTTAACAGAACAATATTCTAAATATTACTAAAACAAGCTATGTGGTCATCTATTTCAGTGAGGAACACATCTTTCTTCTAATGGGAAAAGTTATGACATACTTACATAATGTATTAGATGATTTGTGACTGGCATGCCTCTGTCCCACTTGAGCTTGTGCTTGCCACTTCGTTGTCACTTGCACTCCTGCTGGGTTGAATTACATCGCCTGTAGTACATGCTACCAAACTTCGAGCAGAGTCAGGTATTTGCTGAGCTGGGTGGTGTATAAGTTTAATCCATCAGCCAACAATAATAAGACTTCATCAGCAATTTCTTCCAACACCTCATCGTCGTCCACTTCTGTACCACATTTCTCTAGAACTAACTGTAGGTCCTACCAACTCCAAACAGAGTTTTTGTGTTGTTGTTGAAGAAAAACTGTTGAAAAGTATTTAATTAAACACAAAATGGGCAGAGCAGTTGCATATGTGTGTCCATCACTACGTTTCTAAAATACACAGAAAAACCCACTAAATAATACAAAAATAGGGAACCTTGATATACAGTAATAATTGGTGACAAAAGACTATCTGATGATATAAAAGTTTTGATAAAAGAAAAGGACATCTGAAAGCCAATCTGTTATTGAATAGTGTCAAGGAAGTATCTGGAAAGAAATAAGAAAAATAAACATTGCAGATTACATGCACATGCATACATTTTCTTACTTTTTTCTTTAGTTCTTCAATTTCTGCTACTCCCCCAACACAACCGATTTCCTTATGATGCGATCACCACACCAAATACGGAAAACTGGCATTCTGGAGCATTTTAGGAATATAGTTGACACAGTTGTAAATCAGTTCTGATTTTACACACACATACATATATATATATATATATATATATATATATATATATATATATATATATATATATATATATATATATATATATATATATATATATATATATATATATATATATATATATATATATACACAATACACACACACACACACACACACACACATATATATATCTATATATATATATATATATATATATATATATATATATATATATATATATATATATATATATATATAGATATAGATATGAATATAGATATATATATATATATATATATATATATATATATATATATATATATATATATATATATATATATATATATATATATATATATATATATATATATATAGATATAGATATATATATATATATATACTTCACATTGGAACACACAAATGCATCACAGATACTGACTGATACAAAAGCATTTAATAATTGCGATAGGTGTAGGTTAAATTGCCCTTCCATGTTTTTCTTTCTTTTTTTTTTACTTCTTTTCCATTGGTGTTACAATCCATCCATCTATATACCTAGTCTGTTTACGAAAATACCCCAGAAAAGCGCAATCTAGTGGTTTTAAGAGGTGTCTATACCTCCTCTCTCTGTGTGTGGTGGCCACTGTTTCTGGGAGACCATAGTGTAGGGCATCCTATCCCACTCACACTTATTTATTTTCTAGCTGAGGTACCCGGCGTTGCCCGGGTTGTTTTCTTTCTCTCTCTCTCTCTCTCTCTCTCTCTCTCTCTCTCTCTCTCTCTCTCTCTCTCTCTCTCTCTCTCTCTCTCTCTCTCTCTCTCTCTCTCTCTCTCTCTCTCTCTCTCTCTCTCTCTCTCTCTCTCTCGTGTGTGTGTTCAGATCATTGTTGTACGCTCATGGTAAGATCCTTTGGATGACAGAGATTTAACAGTTCGTGTTGCCACTTTTTCTAATAACCATTCTGTCTCGAGAAAATGGCTCTATAACTTCATATCAATAAAAAAAAAGAATATGTTGAAATTGCGTTTTCGCTTTTTATAAGTTAACGGTTACCCTAAGCGGTAACAAAAATACTGAATAGTGCATTTTGTGTCACAGGTACAGAATTTTCTATGGATAGCAAGTTGTACAGACATTATTTGTGAAAGAATGATTATAAGGGAAGGTGCATTAGTGGAACCGTTAAAAGTCGCTATGAGGCAAAGAAATTCAGCCGTAACATGAGTGTCCAAAATAACATAAAAGTGCCAAAAACACCATTTCTGTCACAGATGAAATTTCATAGAGATCAAAGTTGTAGATCTTGCTCTTCCGCAAAGGAAGTATGCCCTCAACATGGGATCAGACTAACCATTAAGTCGCTATGAAGGAAAGTATGTTTTCATTAAAGTTTCACCTCACATGGCGCGTCTGTAACGTGGCTACCGAAGGGTACCCAAATTTAGACCCCGAAGACAATCTAGAGGTGTCATGTATCTTCATGCCAAGTTTGGTTGATCTGGCTCTAACTATGTGGCTGTGTTGACGAGACAACACACACACACACACACACACACACACACACACATACAGACAGTGAATTTTATGGGTACATACATCCTTCTCCTACAATTCATCTTAAGGCCGTATCACACAGGCACATTTTCCTGCTACATCGTGTTGTGCGACAACATTTACGACGACCTGCCGTCCTTGGAAATTGTCAAAGACAATTGTTTAATTGTTGTAGTCGAAGAAAATAAACGACAGTGATAATTTCTGAGGACGGCAGGTCGTCGGAAATGACGTTGCTCAACACGATGTCTGAAAATGTCATAAACTCTGATACAACCTTAATATGTAGACACAACCTATAAAGCAGCAGGTAGTTTATATCAGTTTTCCTTCTCCTATGATGCAGTGTAGCATCATGCTCATGAAGTGCTACCATGGTCTATATAAATTCAACAAAGTGACAATATCGGTTGGTAACATACATTTCATTGTTGACATGGTATACACTCAAAGGCCATTGTTTTCAATATCAATAAAACTCTCTACTACTTTATTTCCAGTAACTTTAAAACATATGCATTATAATGGCCATCAAATCCTGAAGTAATCAAGTTTTTTACAGCCAATATGAAAAACTTCATGCTGTCATGTATGAAGTTTTGAAGCACAAAAGACAAAGTTGGAACACCTTCTACATGATTAAGCTGCAAAATAATTCCAGGTTTATAGGTGTGCCCATGAATGCAAACTTCAGGTGATGTCATA
The DNA here is from genome assembly GCF_024679095.1 of Eriocheir sinensis. Taxonomy (NCBI): domain Eukaryota; kingdom Metazoa; phylum Arthropoda; class Malacostraca; order Decapoda; family Varunidae; genus Eriocheir; species Eriocheir sinensis. The sequence continues at coordinate 10,290,430 of NC_066513.1, read as the reverse complement.
CCTATTAGTGGGTATACAGTATTCAAATGGTGCCTTGTGAATAAAATTCAGACACTGTTCTTTCAATCCTGGAAGGTCCTTCTCAATATCTATTATGCTACCATTTTTCACTAAATCACCTGAATAAAGGAAATTTCTGCATGAGTCAAAAGCATCGGACTAGAAGCCTAACATTCTGTAGCACATGTAACTTCTGATGAAAATCAGCCATTGATTTTGGTAAATTCTTAAGAATTATGCCACTTTTTTGTTTGAAAATCCATGTTTTTTCACTTCAAGCGCAGGCACCACTGATTACGACCTGGATAAATTGGCAATCTGATTTGCCAAATGCAAAGCAATGAAACTTTTGTGATGGATTCTCATGGATAAAGTTCTTGAAATTTTTATAGTGATGGCTGCTAACAAGCTGAGATGGTCCTATTTGGCCCACACAGTATCAAGATCTGCATTTGGGGAAGTGGCCAGTATTGTTACATTCTGAATAATTCGTAAAAATTCTTCCATTGCTCATCGTCTTCCTCACCTTCTTCTTTCTCTTTCACCAATTAAGAATGGCATAATATAGCACATAGTCATCATTGAAGCTTCGAGGTTTGCTTCAGCTTTTGTCTAGAATGTTCTTTCGTTCTATGTGTTCAGGCTTGTTGAATTTATCAAATAACTATAAAGGGAAGCTGTCTGTTGATTATTCAAGTAATCCAAGTGTGAAATATTTTTACAAAAATGAATTCACGTAGCATTATTTAATTGCTTCATAAAAGGAACAATTCACTTCAGTTAAAATATGCATTGGATCATGAACAAGGCATTTGTTCAAAGGGAAATTCATTTATCCTGCACAACACACTTTTTGATTTAATACCCCCAGATTTTACTCCAGTATTCTTTAGACTTTTTACTTACCAACTCAAGATTCTCAAGTCTTTCATTGTACATTTTACTTTTAGGGTTCGTTCTCCTCTCGATTCAGAGAGAATTGTTTCCTTGCCTCACTCTGTGTTTACTTCTGCAAGATTCTGCATGGTTTAACTGCAAGCCTACTCCTTCTTTAAAGCCTCCTATCCACTGAGCTGCAAGGGTGTCACATGGCGCCATTACACTAAGGCTCCATATATGAGACGTTCTGATGTACCTACCTTGAATTTGATTCTGTGCTTTTGCAATTCATTCAGTGTGGTAAATACAAAATTTTCCAATAACTTGTCCAACTCATGTTTTTTTAAGGTCCTACTTCTTCTATAGCAACTAGCTGGATGGTTTGCCAACTTGGAACCAAAACTGCGGTGGAATATTCACAGAGAAAAATAAAACATTGCCAGTTTATTTTTTTCTTTACATGACTCGAGGATGGCAGCTTACTTTCCATGTCATCGTGATTCAAATTATGGCAAGAGCATTTGGGTCCTTATAAACAATGGATGTGACACGCATGTACGCTCCATCACACATCTTTCATCATGCTGGATTTTCCAGGTAATGTGGAGTCAGGAAACTGCTGCATTTTATTTCAGGGAGATTAATTAAAGCCTGCAGAGTTTCCTGCAACGGAATACTAATATCCATATCTTCACTTCTCTCAACTGTCCTTTAACAGCTTTAAACTCTGTTCCTAGGAGAACTTCCTGTGGGTTGTACGAGGCTACAATAATTGGTGTAGTACTTTTTTCTGTTGTATTCATTCTCCAACATTACTACTAAGTTTAGCATCTTTAATAAATCCGTTTACAGTTCAAGTCTTCAGATGACAGTTTGGTTGTAAATGAGTCTTAACACTGTTAACGCTACTTTACAGAAATGTGATGATGTGAAATAAATTGGGACGTATGTCTATTATAGTATCAATGGACACCACATGGAATTTTGTGCTGTGTCTCTAGTTTGGTAATTCTGCATTTTTCATTTTCTGTGCATTACATTGAAACTACTTGCATCTTTGTCTACTAAAGTCTACCGATCATTGGATCATTAAAGAAAAGTCTGCAGCTGCAGCTGGCAGGTTATCTGCATCAGGTTTGTATTTCTTTCAATGTGATACCCTGGATTTTGCATGCATTTTAAAGAGCATTCCAGCTTTTCTCGTTGAATATACTGGAGGTTCATAGCAGCATGAAATTAAAAAATCCAGGCTGTTTCTGTGCATTCTTAATACAGCAGAGATTTAAATCTCTATGACTCCATAACTCTCAAAGAGAACACATTGAACACTACACAGAAGAACAATTTTACTCATTTTGTTAGTATGAGTATCATATATACTTTCTACAGTTCTGATGAAAGGATTTATGATGCATTAGTGAACTGAACAGTGTGAATATATATATATATATATATAATATATATATATATATATATATAATATATATATATATATATATATATATATAATATATATATATATATATATATATTATATATATATATATATATATATTATATATATATATATATATATATATATATATATATATATATATATATATATATATGTATATATATATATATATATAATATATATATATATATATATATATATATATATAATGTGCAAAACAAGCACTGTTTACAACCATGCCATTTGTATTTCAGTAAACTCCCAAAATTGCCCATATTGTGTCATGGAACTGCAATACACGTGATCCTTGGAATTTCCTTCTCTCTCACAAGCTTGGTGGTAGAATATCTGCAAGCGTGGAGTACGATAGAGGTAGTGTAAGTACATTAGCATGCCTAAAATGTGCAAAAAAATGGATGAGTTCTGATAGTCATATCCTGGTAAAGGTAAATATAAGTTAGAGGGGCATACCACGCTGTTGCAGTGCGTACGGAAGGCCTTTTTCCATCTCCCGTCTAATTGGCCTTTGAGCCTGTGGTGGATTGGAATCCAACACCTCGGAACACCATAGGGCCTACTGTGACATCCATTTTAGCATCAGGCTACCACAACCTTCCAGAAACGGTGTCACAACTTCTGTAATACCAATATCAGTTACGTGATGGTTGTTTTCCTGGGAAGGTGGCTGGTAGCCGGATGTCTGATGGCCCTGTGTTCCAGTGTTGGATTCAATCCACCACAGGCTCAAAGGCCAATGAATAGGAATGAGCGCCCGCATTTACTGCAACTTTACCTTTATAGGATGTAGTAATATCAGAACCCATCCATTTTTTACATTTTGGCATGCCATACTTAATTTCACAATACTCCACGCACAGATATTCTACCACCAAGCTCAGAGAAGAAATTCCAAGGATCACGTATTGCAAACAGGCGACTTTTTACTGGAAATTTGGGAGTTTACTTGGTACGGACAAAGCAATTGCTTGTTTGCACATTATATATATATATATATATATATATATATATATATATATATATATATATATATATATATATATATATATATATATATATATATATATATATATATATATAATATATATATATATATATATATATATATATATATATATATATATATATATATATCTATATATATATATATATATATATATATATATATATATATATATATGTCAGTTCATTAATGCATCATAAATCCGCCTCTAGAACTGGAATATGGTGCCCTTATAACAAATGAGTGCTGTTCATCATGTATGTTCAATGTTCCTTTGAGAGTTATGAGTTCAGGAGATTTAAATCTCATGTATTGCGAATATGAAACAACCCGGATTTTTGAATTTCATGTTGCTACATGAACCTTGTGCATATTCAACGAAAAGCTGGAATGCTTAACTAAGTGCAGCCATCCAGGTATCACATTGAAAGAAATGTCTGAAACTTGGATGCAGATAACCCATAGCTGCAGCTGCAGACTTTTCTTTTAATGATCAATGATCGAAGACTTTAGTGAAGAACAAAAGATGCAAGTAGATTTCAATAACTAACCAGTAATGAAAAATGCAGAATTTGCTCTCAAACTAGAAGACTTGCTAAAATTCCACAGGTGTCCATTCGATACTATAATGGGAGAGCCCATACATCCCAATTTATTTCACATCACATTTTCAGAAGTAATAGTTAACAGTGTTAAAGACTCATTTACCCAGCAAAACTGTCATCTGAAGACTTGAACTATCGTAAACAGGATTTATTAAAGATGTTAAACTTAGTAATGTTGAGAATGAGAATACAACAGAAAAAGAATTACTACACCAATTACTTGTAGCCTCAACGTACAACCACAGGAAGTTCTCCACAGGAACAGAGTTTAAGCTGTTAAGGATGAGTTGAAGAGAAGAGAGTGAAGAATATGGATATTGTATTCCGTTGCAGGAAACTCTGCGGGCTTTAACTTAATCTCCTGAAATAAATGCAGCAGTTTTTCGACTCCACATTACTCAGAATCAGCATGATGAAAGATGGTTAGTGTGATGGGGCGTACATGGCTGCGTACATCCATTGTTTATAAAAGGACCCAAAATGCTCTTGCCATAATTCTGAATCACGATGACATGGAAGTTGCTAATCCCCTCAGGGTCATGTTTAAAAAAAAATAAACTGGCAATGTTTTATTTTCTCTTTGAATATTCCACCGCAGTTTCGTTCCAAGTTGGCAACCATCCAGCCTAGTTGCTATAGCTAGCTAAGTAGGGACCTTAAAAAAGCATGGAGTTGACAAGTTATTGGAAGAATTTTGTTACCACACTGAATGAATTGCAAAGCACAGGAATCAAATTCAAGGTAGGCACATCAGAACGTCTCATATATGGAGCCTGGCAAGTAATGGCATATGCTTGAGCACCTGCAGCTCCAGTGGATCAGGAGGCTTTAAAGAAGGAGTAGGCTTTGCAGTTAAAGCCATGCAGAACTTGTGAAGTAACACAGAGTGAGGCAAGAAACAATTCCCTCTTGAATCAGAAGAAACGAACCCTGGTAAAAACCACAAGTGAAAGACTTGAGAATCTTGAGTTGGTAAGTAAAGAATCTAAAGAATACTGGAGTAAAATCTGGGGTATTAAATCAAAAAAGTGTGTTGTGCAGGATAAATGAATTTCCCTTGAACAAATGCACTTGTTCATGATCCAATGCATATTTTAACTGAAGGAATTGTTGTTCCCCTATGAAGCAGCAATAATGCTACGTGAATTCATTTTTTGGTAAAAAATATTTCACATGATTACTTGAATAATCAAATAGACAGCTTCCCTTATAGTTATTTGGATAAATTCAGTAAGCCTGAACACATAGAACGAAAGAACATTCTAGACAAAAAAGCTGAAGCAAACCTCAACTAATGATGACTATGTGCTATATTATGCCATTCTTAATTGGTGAGAAGGTGAGGAAGACGATGAGCAATGGAAGAATTTTTACGAATTATTCAAATAACAATACTGGCCACTTCCCCAAATGCAGATCTTGATACTGTGGGCCAACTAGACCAGCTTGTTAGCAGCACTATAAATTTCAAGAACTTTGTCCTACAGAATCCATCACACCAAAGTTTCATTACTGTTTGCATTTGGCAAATCAGATTAAGCAATTTGGTCCAGGTCGTAATCAGTGGTGCCTGCGCTTTGAAGGAAAACATGGATTTTTCAAACAAAAAAAGTGGCATAATTTTAAGAATTTACCAAAATCAATGGCTGATTTTCATCAAGTACATGTGCTACAGAATGTTAGGCTCTAGTCCGATGCTTTTGGATCATGGGAAATTTCCTTTATTCAGGTGATTTAGTGAAAAATGGTAGCATAATAGATATTGAGAAGGACCTTCCAGGATTGAAAGAACAGTGTCTGAATTTATTCACAAAGCACCATTTGAATACTGCATACCCACTAACAGGTTACATATCACCTGAAGTTTGCATTCATGGGCACACCTATAAACCTGGAATTATTTTGCAGCAATCATGTGAAAGTGTTCAACTTTTGTTCTTGTGCTTAAAAACTTCATACATGACAGCATGAAGTTTTCATATTGGAAAACTTGATTACTTCAGGATTTGATGGCCATTATAATGCATATGTTTTGAAAGCTACTGGAAATAAAGTAGTAGAGAGTTTTATTGATATTGAAAACAAATGGCCTTTGAGTGTATACCATGTCAACAATGAAATGTATGTTACCAACCGATATTGTCACTTTGTTGAATTTATATAGACCTATGGTAGCACTCATGAGCATGATGCTACACTGCATCATAGGAGAAGGAAAACTGATATAAAACTACTGCTGCTTTATAGGTTGTGTCTACATATTTAAGGTTGTATCACATTGGCACATTTTCCTGCGACATCGTGTTGAGCAACGTCATTTCCGACGACCTGCCGTCCTCAGAAATTATCACTGTCGTTTATTTTTCTTCGACTACAACAATTAAACAATTGTCTTTGACAATTTCCAAGGACGGCAGGTCGTCGTAAATGTTGTCGCACAACACGATGTAGCAGGAAAATGTGCCTGTGTGACACGGCCTTAAAATGAATTATGAGAAGGATGTATCTATAAAATTCACTGTCAATGTGTGTGTGTGTGTGTGTGTGTGTGTGTGTGTGTGTTGTCTCGTCAACACAGCCACATAGTTAGAAACCAGATCAACAAACTTGGCATGAAGATACATGGACACCTCTAGATTGTCTTCAGGGGGTCTAAATTTGGGTACCTTCGGTAGCCACGTTACAGGACGCGCCATGTGAAATGAAACTTTAATGAAAACATACTTTCCCTCATAGCGACTTAATGGTTAGTCTGATCCATGTTTGAGGGCATACTTCCTTTGCGGAAGAGCAGATCTACAACTTTGATCTCTATAGAAAATTTCTGTATCTGTATTGAAATGGTGTTTTAGCACTTTTATGTTATTTTGGACACTTTCATGTTACAGCTGAATTTCTTTGCCTCATAGCGACTTAACGGTTCCACTAATGCACCTTCCCTTATAATCATTCTTTTCTACAAATAATGTCTGTACAACTTTGCTATCCATAGAAAATTCTGTATCTGTGACACAAAAATGCACTATTCAGTATTTTTGTTACCGCTTAGGTAACCGTTAACTTATAAAAGCGAAAAAACGCAATTTCCGTCACATATTCTTTTTTTATTGATAGCGAAGTTATAAACTATTTTCTCAGACAGAATAGTTATTAGAAAAGTGCAACACAGGAACTGTTAAATCTCTGTCATCAAAGGATCTTACCGGTACCATGAGCGTGGCAAAAATAACAAAGTGATGTAACAGTTCTCTCTCTCTCTCTCTCTCTCTCTCTCTCTCTGAACAGAAAAAGGAGACAGACACACACACGAGAGAGAGAGACAGCCGGGTTACCTCAATAAATAAATAAGTGTGAGGGGATGGGTGCCTACTATAGTCTCCCAGAAACAGTGGGCACACCACACACAGAGAGAGAGTGTATAGACACCTTAAAACCACTAGATTGCACCTTTGGGTGTACCCTTTCAGGGTAAACAGACTAGGTATATAGATGGATGGATTGTAACACCAATGGAAAGAAGTAAAAAAAAAAAAAAAGAAAAGAAAAAACATGGAAGAGACAATTTAACCTACACCTATCGCAATTATTAAATGCTTTGTATCAGTCAGTATCTGTGATGCATTTGTGTGTTCAATGTGAAGCATATATATATATATATATATATATATATATATATATATATATATATATATATATATATATATATATATATATATATATATATATATATATATATATATATATATATATATATATATATATGAATGCCAGTTTTCCGTATTTGGTGTAGTGATCGCATCATAAGAAATCAGTTGTGTCAGTAGCAGAAATTGAAGAACTAAAGAAAAATGAAAAATGTATGCATGTGCATGTAATCTGCAATGTTTATTTTCTTTATTTCTTTCAGATACTTCCTTGACACTATTCAATAACAGATTGGCTTTCAGATGTCCTTTTATCAAAACTTTTATATCATCAGATAGTCTTTGTCTTATTACTGTATATCAAGGTTCCCCTATTTTTGTATTATTTAGTGGGTTTTCTGTGTATTTTAGAAACGTAGTGATGGACACATATATGCAACTGCTCTGCCCATTTTGTGTTTAATTAAATACTTTTCAACAGTTTTCTTTCAACAACAACACAAAAACTCTGTTTGGAGTTGAGTAGGACCTACGAAGTTAGTTCTAGAAATGTGGTACAGAAGTGGACGACGATGAGGTGTTGGAAGAAATTGCTGATGAAGTCTTGTGTATTGGCTGATGGACAAACATACACCACCTGTAGCTCAGCAAATACCTGACTCTGCTCAAGTTTGGTAGCATGTACTACAGGCGATGTGCTTCAACCCAGCAGGAGTGCAAGTGACAACAGTGGCAAAGCACAAGCTCAAGTGGGACAGAGGCATATGCCAGTCACAAATCATCTAATACATTATGTAAGTATGTCATAACTTTTCCCATTGTAAAGAAAGATGTGTTCCTCACTGAAATGGAATGACCACATAGCTTGTTTTAGTAATATTTAGAATATTGTCTCTTGTTAAAGTTGAGGCTATTATGAACATACTTCCATCTATAAAGTTTACATTTACTTAGAGGAAAGCGCTAGCCACTTTTTATCTTACTTTATGCAGCATGCTCTGCCAGAACTCTCTGTAGGCAACCCGAGATGACTTACAACAGGAGATAAATCAAGACAGGTCTGGTTGCAGCTGATAGAAGAATCCAAGAACTACTACATGAAGTATTGCCTCTGTGATGAAAACCCTTATGGGGCATACAAGATTATTGGAGAAAGATGTTAGCTGCTTACCCTAGTATCGAGAGGAAGGAAACATAAATGGGTAAGATTTTTTTTCTTTTTATCTACAATACACACTTTCTTCATAAATGTCACCTTCAATGAATTCTTATGCTGTATATACATTGTTTAGTTTAATAACGATATTTAATTCCAACAAATTCAAATAATTTTTTAGCCCATATACACTTTTGTGGCTAGAAAATAGCAATAATTAAAAAAGTGAGGATAAATTAATTGAATCCCTTCCTAAAGTGGCAGAATAGCCACCTCGACAAAACACACATGCTGAGTAGTTGAAGTTATTTGTTAATTCAAATATTTGATATTTCCACATTCATTTCAGAGCCAGTATGCAAGCACTCAGTCAAAGTATACGCACAGAGCGTTTTAGACGTAAAAAAAAAAGCCTTCCTGTAACTCCACAAGAACAACAGCTGCCCCTAAAAGGTTCACTGTGGGAAAGCACATAGTTACAGACGCCAGTAATGCTCTTCAGAAGAAGAGTTTGAAAAGCATGTTCTTGAAATCCAGAAGGTTTGAATACTTCAGCATGCAGTAGCTCACATGTGAATATGCTGCTCAGGAATCCCTACTGCAACAGAAGACAATGGTTGCCATATCTACCAAATGGGAAATTGGCACCAATACTGGAGAAATTCCCATGTTTTCAAGAGTCAAGCTATGTAAGTAAAGAAATTATGTTAATCATTGTTGTTTTTGCATGCAACTATTAATTTCATTTCATTTGATAACCATTCCTTCAAATTCTGTTGTTGATGATTTTATTTACTTATTTCTAATCCATAATTTCGAACAATAGTGTTTGATTTTATTTTTTTGTAAAAGAAACTTTTTTTGGATATTCTTTCTAGGTACTGCGTGAAGTGGAACGCATGTTGCTATGTGAAGTATCAACATGGAAGGACAGATTGGAGAAAATTGTTGAGGCCCTGAGCGATCAAGTACCTTCTAGTGCATGTAACAATGATGTAAGTATTTATTTTCTTGTAAATGTGTCAGTTTATTGGGTGCGTGACTACACTTGCCCCATCTGGCATGTCTTCTATATAAAATACATTTACAGAAATTTTTAAAGTTTCTTAACACACACACTATATATATATATATATATATATATATATATATATATATATATATATATATATATATATATATATATATATATATATATATATATATATTCATTTGTTTATATATATATATATATATATATATATATATATATATATATATATATATGAACTTGCTAACTGCATGCCTTCCCTCTTTCCACTAGTAAACTCTGGAACTCTCTCCTTCTTTGAACTTTTTCAAGAGGGAAGTATCAAGACACCTGTTTCAATAAAAAGGACCTTCTTTGGACTTGTTTTCCGTTGGGAGCTGGCGCGTAAACACACACACACACACACACACACACACACACACACACACACACACACACACACACACACAGGCTTGGGTCCAAGTACATGTACTCGTACTCGTACTTAAGTACACAATTTAATGTACTCGTACTTGTACTCGTACTCAGGCTTAAAATTCCTCTGTACTTGTGCTTGTGCCAGCTCCAGAGTCAAGTACTCCAGAATTTTGAGTACTTTCGTCAACAAACAAAACTAGTTCAATATTGCATTAACTAAGATTGTTACAAGTTTCGTTAACCATTCTGCACCACAACAACTTTGATGTGTCTCATTAAAATGAATTATATTATAAAGTAGATACATAGGTATACAGTCTTCTGATGACAAAGATATGAAGGTTATATCAGTAGAAACAGTACTTGTTTTGGATTCAGTACAGTACAAAGTACTTGTACTTGTACTCGAAATACAACTGTAAAGTGAGTACTTGTACTTGTACTCGTGGCATCATCAAGTAATCGTACTTGGACTCAAGTACAAAGAGAGAAAAGTGGAGAGAGGTGGAGAGAGAGAGAAGTGGAGAGAGTGAGAAAGGAAAAAGTGGAGAGAGTGAGAGAGGAAAAAGTGGAGAGAGGGAAAAGTGGAGAGAGAGTGAGAGAGAGAGAGGGAAAAGTGGAGAGAGAGAGAGAGGGAAAGGTGGAGAGAGAGTGAAAAGTGGAGAGAGAGAGGGAAAAGTGGAGAGAGGAAAGAGTGGAGAGAGAGAGAGGAAAAGTAGAGAGAGAGAGAAAAGTAGAGAGAGAGATAATAATAAATAAATAAATAAACTTTATTTCCACTAAAAGTGGATTTATTCTAAACATCTAAATATACATAGTGGGTTATACATATAAATATACATGGTGTATTAGCACATCCTAAATATACATGATAGAATATACAGAAGAGGCAGTAAAGTAGATAATACATTCATGCAGAGGTCAACAACTTCTTTTTAAGAATTGATTTTAATGTGGTCAGATTATGAGAGTCTTTATTTCATTCGGTAATTGGTTCCATAATTTGGGACCTAATACATGAAAGGATCTTGCACCTGTGTCAGTGTTGGTTCTCCCGGGACGTAAGTTGTTTGTTGTCTTGTTGTTGGAGTCAGTCATATAGTTAACAGTTGGGAGAGAAGGATGTGGATCTCAGGTAATCCTTTTATTTTTCCAGCTTAAACACTTTTTTTGTGATGAGGTTAAAGGTGATTAGGTCTTTGATTTTAAGCCATTGTAAATCTTTAAATAATGGAGATGACATGATCGTGTTTTACTGGCTTTCCATCTGCCACTTTTATCATGAAGTTTTGTAGTTTTTGCACTTTGTTTATTAAAAGTTGAGTTTGTTGTCCCCATATTGTGATGCCGTATTTTATGATGCTTAATACCAAAGTCTGGATAACCATTAGCGTGTTTCTTTGTTGAAGAGATCTTTGTGTCTGTTAATGAAATTTAAGAGTTCCCATTGTTTTCCTAGTCATTTCATTTATGTGTCTGTCAGAAAGGTCATGTGTGAATCCAGATGAAAAGCCAAGGTTCTTAACATGGAGGAGGGGGGCTGTATAACGCCATCAGCACATCTGATGGTGGTGGTGTTAGGTATGTGTGCCAGGAGTTGGCGTGTGCCTAGGAAGATACATTGTGTCTTACTGATGTTTTAGCTGAAGGCCGTTCTGTAGAAAATAGGTTCTTATTTGTTTCAAAGTGATCTCAGTTTTTGATAATTAAAGTATTTATTTCGTTGATATTACCGCTGTGGAGGAACTGTGTGTCGTCAGCGTATTGCTAGAAGGCAGTTATTGATATAGGTAGATATGTCATTACATGGATATTGAATAATGTTGGGCCTGGTATTGAGCCTATGGGGACTCAAAGGCTGCTGATTTCTTGGATGAGACGATGTCTTTGATGCGGACTGATTGTGACCTGTCATCGAGGTAATTGTCAAACCAATGAAGGTGTCAACATTAATCTATTGAAGTTTTTCAGAGTAGATGGTGTGGCTGACACTGTCAGAAGGACTTTAGAAGGTCATGCAGAGTGTTAAAAAGTGACATTTGTTTGTTGTCTATATTATCATAAATTTTTATTGGTAATGACTTGCAGCTGCTGCTGTCTCTGTAGAGAGTTTTGGTCTAAAGCCGTGTTGGGTTGGAGAGAGAGAAGTTTGTTACGTTCAGGAATGACATTAATTGATTGGCAACTACCTTTTCTAATATTTTTGAAAAATTGGAAGTAGAGAGATGGGACGATAATTTCCTATTTCGTCTGGGTTACCGTTTTTTTATATAGTGGGGTGACAACAGCATTTTTCAGAGAGGCAGGAAAAATGCACTGTGCAAACGATCGAGGTATTTATGATGGTTGTGAGGTAGAAGATGATAACTATAAGTGAGTCTTTGATAAACCTTAGGAAATGTTATCACAACCAAACGATTTAGTATTTTGAAGCTGTTTTACAGTTAAGATGATTGTGTTCTGGTCTACTGGCTGAGGTCCTGAAAAAGCGCGAGATTAGTGGGGTAGAGGCGCGACCGGGATGTTAGGAGCTTCGTTAAGGTGATTACGGTTTTTCGACTGTTGTGATTCTTGAGTTGATTCGTATGTTGGTTAGGCCGACGTTCGCAAAAGAAGTTATTAAAATCTTCAGCTTTTTCACTTATGTTCTCAAGGGGCAGGTGGGTCGTGCTCTGTGTTTTACTAGGAATAATAGTTTTTAATGTGTTCCAAGTTGCAGCTGTGTTATTTTGCAGGTATGTAGTTCTTGGTGGTAGTAATTTTCTTTGAAGTGGTTGAAGTAGACGTTTGACGTTTTTCTTTATTTCTTTATATTTTTGCTGTATAATCCACGTTATATCTGTGATTTTAATATTCTTTGAGCTTTCTTGCGTTCTACTAATGCCTCTTTAATTTCATCATTGATCCAAGGTGCAGGGGTCGGTGAAGAGAACGATATTAGATATCGGAGCGCTTCTGTCGAGACTGGTAGTAATGACAGATGTTAGTATAGACACTTGTTTATCGACATCGTCAGTGCAATAATATCTCATTTAGTGTGGAGGTTTCACCTCTAGGATATGGGAGCATAGAAGGTCGCTGTTATATTTTCTTGAGGTCACGTTTAGTTACGGTGATGGAGTTGGCGCTTGGGTTTAAGGATGTTGACAGAGAGGCGCCTATAAACCTCATAGTCTGCGACCGTTACAAAAGGATTACGTAGGAATGAGTGACAAGATCTGGCTTGTTAGTGATGATCCGTCTAGGAGGGTTCACAGAAACTGGGTGTCACTCGTGTGGGTGTGTTTATAATTTGTTAATCAGCTTATTGTTGGCTATTATACGTGATAGTTTACTGTTGGGTAGGAGGAGGTTGTCGTTGAGGTCACCTAATAAGAAAATGTCTTTTACGCATAATTAATGCCCTCAATGTGTCTTCTATGTGATCAAATGAAGTAGAACAGGCCTTAGGATGTGTCGGTAGATACTGTTTTATAAGGATGGAGAGGTAGTTTTCTGCATTGAACTTGGATACAAATTTCATCTACCCCTTCGTGTTTGGGAGGTACGCCTGTGTTTATCGAAGCTGGTGTGAGTCATTATGAACATATGCCACTTGCCCTCCATCCTTTGCCTCTGTCTTGTCTGTAAAGTTTAAAGTTAAGAATGTTCGCGTGTGAGTCTGGGGTGTGTGTGGCAGTAACCATGATTCACTGATACGCATAATATGTCGATTTGCCGCTTTCATTGATTAATAGGTTGATTTCATCAAATTATTGAGTAATGATTGTGCATTTATGTGTTCAATAGTTAGGTTGTCTTTTTGTTCGTAAAATGAGAACTAACGGCATAACATTCTTTGCCTTTCTTCTAGCGTGAGGTGTAATAGTGACCAATGATAGCGATCCTTGTGCCCGTATTCTAAACATTCATAGCAACGCACTTTAGATCAAGCCTACAGTTTGATTGGACATGATTAAATTCCCCGCAGTTATAACATCACTTTCCTGTTGGATGAGTGTCCTGAGCGTGGAGGGGGTGTTGTAGGCTTGCGTGTCCCGTGATGGCAGGCGTGTGGTGGAGAGGTGGGTGTAGCCACGGTGTCCAGCGCAGTTTAATGGGCTGACGCGTTGTAAGCTCATTGCGTGTCTCGAGGAGGGCAGGTGTGTTGAGGGAGGAGCCATTACCTGAGGTCTTTAAGGTTAGGGGTTGCTGGGGCGGTGGGTCGTAGCCGCAGTGTCCGTCAGGTAATGTGGGTGTGAGTGATACCACCGGCTCCTCCAGGGGCTCCTTGCAGCCTCTTCCCGGTAAAGGGAGGGTAGTGGCTCTGTTTGACAGGAGGACAGAGGAGCTGTACCTGAGTCTGGCATAGAGTGGGGTCGCCAGAGGGGGTGAGTCATGGCCTCAGTATCCGTCTGCTGTGTGGGTGGGGTGATGAGCTCCTGAGGGGCTCCTCAAATCATTCCTGTTTCTTTTCTACGTCGCGCCGGTTGACAACCAGTTGCCACCCTCGCTTTCCGTTTTCAAGTTCCTGGCTTCCAGCTCGTGTGTTTCTTTCGTTCTGCGAGACTGCAGATTTTTCCTTGTTTGTAGAAATTACAGTTAGGGAGTGATGGCGGATGTTCAGCAGAGTTTCCTTTCCGTATTCGCTTTCATTTCTCCCAGTTCACACCAGTTGTTAAAGGTTGGAGATGTTTTGCAAATACTTTGAGCAGCCTGACCACTCAGTCTATTCAGGAGTGTCACTTCATCCCAAGGTCTTCGTAGCATGACTCATCTATTTCTTTAGTTAAGAGTCTGAAAGCAGGGTCAGGGTTCACTACATGAATGCTGTTGTCTTCCGCCCACTTTGTTATGTGTTCATTGTGGTCGTTGATCATGCCTTGCAGGACGTCGGACTTGGGGGTGGGGACAAGTGGCTTACGTATATTTTCATGTTATTGTTTTTTTGGCTTAAGCTCACTAATTAAAAGCTCCCAGTTGTCAGAGTCTTCTGATTATTTATTTTTCCTTCAGATCAGATAATCCACCATAAATTATACTTAGATGGCTGCTACTCCTCGACCCAACCTTCATGAGGTCAAAAATAGCGTGGTGGAGTGTTCTGATCTTACAATTTTCCCTGAGGTCATTAGCCATATATTGGTTGGTTCTCGTCACCGGAAACAGTAGAGTGTCCGTCACAAAGTTTCTTCACTTTCCAGATGTGTGTGGAATCTGAGATTGTGTCTGTCTTGGTTGTTGAGGTTATTATCTTGCAT
>NC_066513.1:10231274-10274882 GCF_024679095.1 Eriocheir sinensis | reverse complement strand
ACCAGTTGGTCTATAGGTACCGGTTTGGTTGGCCATGACCTACAAAGGAGGTTGTCCTCTGATAGGAAGAATTGTGAAAAGGGAACTGGCAAATCAGGAAGGTTTGATTCGTCTCCCGACTCTAGGGCGTAAATTAACCTCCTCCACACCGGGTGGTCTCGCTGAGCAGTGTGTAGCTCAGGTGAAGTGAAGTTGTGGATGACCTCTGGGGTGGTAATCGCGCCTATCGGAATATTCCGAGATAAGGCATCTGCGACCACATTTGTTTTTCCGGTGATGTATTTTATCTCCGGATTATATGCTTGGATCGTTAAGAACCATCTTGCCAGACGACCGTGTAGGTTTTTTCCCTTGAAAAGATCAGTTATGGCCGCGTGGTCCGTATACACCACAATTTTGTACCCCATCACTATGTCACGAAAATGCTTCAGAGCCCACACAATGGCAAGAGCCTCTAGGTGGGTAACAGAATAGTTCTTTTCCGGAGCTGTAAGTACTCGACTGGCGAACACTATCACATGCTTTTTGCCGGACTTATCTGTTTGCATCAGCGCGGCTCCTACTCCACTAGTCGAAGCGTCGGTACAAAGCTGAAAGGGGTCCTTGAAATCCGGAAAGACAAGGACCGGAGCCTGTGTAAGCGCTTTCTTTAAATCCTCAAAACTCGTTTGTTGAGCTGGGAGCCACTGAAATGGTACGTCTTTCTTTAAAAGATGGGTTAGGGGACTCGCGCGTGCTGCGAAATCCTTAAGGAAAGGCCTGTAATAACCTGCGACACCCAAGAAAGACCGTACCTTGTCCGCAGACGTTGGCTGAGGGAACTCGGCAATAGCCTTTATTTTGTCGTCCACTGTGTGGATGCCGAATTCGTCCACGACATGCCCCAAGAACTTGATCCGAGGCTTTAAAAATTCACATTTGGTGATTTTGAGCTTTAATCCGACCTCTTGAAGTCTGTGTAGGACTGCTTTTAGTGTTTCCATGTGTGCATGCACGTCTTTACTTGCTATGATGATGTCGTCTAAATACACATAGACAGAGTTGCCCAGCAAGTCACCAAAAACACTGTTCATTGTCCTTTGGAAGGTCAAGGGAGCTCCTTTGAGCCCGAACGGCATCCTCGTCCACTCATAGTGGCCATGAGGCGTGCTGAAAGCCGTTATTTCACGTGACTCGGGGGCCATGGGCAGTTGCCAGTAGCCACTGACCAGATCAAGACTCGTAAAGACTTTATTTCCTCTACCGAGACACATCAGAAGATCGCGAAGAACGGGAAGCGGAAAATGATCATCCACGGTCGCGGTGTTCACACGCCGGAAATCAATCACAGGACGATAAGAGCCGTCTTTCTTTGGAACCAGGAACAAGGGTGAATTCCACGGGGAATTCGATTCTTTGATGACACCTTGTTCTAACATTTCAGAGATAAGTTGTTGCACCACCTCCCTCTGACTGTGGGGGAGCTTGTACGCATTGATATATACAGGATTTGTATTGGGTTTTAACTTAATGTGGTGTTCAGCACACTGCGTAACTCCAAGCGGCTCGCCTGGTAGAGCAAGCGCCCCCCGATAATGTTCCAGAAGCTGGACTAAGGTTGACTTAATTTCGGAATAGTGTGCAACTTTTAGGAATGCCTCTAAATTAGCTGTGTCTTGTTCGGGAGAAGCCTGACACGCCGAGGTTATGCCTGAGACTTGGGCTGAAGGGTATTCAGCAGGTTCCGGGGCGACATTTCTCCCATACACTAGACACTGGCATAATCGAACACCGTGTTTTAAGGATACAGGGGATCCAGACGTGTTTATTACCAATGCCTCTGCAAAACCTCCCTCCTTGACTGTTGCAAGAGTTACCTCCACCGTCACGCGGTGTACGTGAGGAACTCCGTCGATACACACATCACTGCCCGTCGGAGGGGCGTTAGGCAAACGGATTTTAACAAGTTTTGCAGCACGATCCGGAACTATATGAGGACCTTCTACGACTGCCGTTACTGTCCGCCACAAGTCTGCAATGGTTTCGTGTGGTTTGACCGTAAGAGGTGACACTTGGGCGGTGGCAGTCCCTGAGTCTGTGGTGGGTTGGTCATTTTCCACCTCTGAGGGTGAGATTACAGTTGACAGAGGCGATGGATTTTTTTTTTTTTTTTTTTTTTTTTACGTTGTTGCCTATTGCGCCGGTAGGCATCTTCCCGGTGGGGCCTGATGGTCGGCCCAAGGCTTCTTCCAGGTGGGGCCTGATGGTCGGCCCAGCCCGTCCTGGCGCAGGCGAGTGTTTATAGTGGCGCCATCTTGCATTGGCTCATGCTGCCCCCCGGAACTCGTTCTTGATTCGCTTGGACGGCTTCCTCTAGAGTCCGGGTTGATGGGTGGTCTTCAGGACAGCATGTGGGTAGTTTTAAGCCACTCGGCGGTGACTGAAAAATCCGAGTGGTAGCGTGAGGATTCGAACCCGCGTCGTCCATCACGCGGCGAATGTGGGTCCAGTACGCTATCACTTCGGCCACCGCCTACCCAACCCCTGTATGCGTCGGCCTTGATACACGATCGCGTTGTTTTCAGGGTTTATGGTTATGTGCAGGTCTTTCATGGCGTTTAATCCTAAGATCCCATCCACAGGTAAAGCAAACCTGCTACAGACATAAAATAAATCTCGAAAGGGACATACTTTTTCATGTAAGCTGAGTGTTAGTGGTACTCGCCCAAGGATTCCCAAAGTGGTGCCCGTCACGCCTACCACATTCAGGTCGTTCTCTTGGAGCGGCCAAATTTCCCCACTCGCCTGTCGTGTCAGAGACCTGTAAGCGGAGTCGGAGATGACATTGACTGTGGCACCTGTGTCAACCGCTAAGGTGAGTGAAATCTTGCCCACCTTGCAAGGGAGGGCAATTATGCTTGTCCGTCCCAAGGCGGCAATGACGGAGTCAAGTTGCTCCCAATTAGTAATTTCCTGAAGGGACACTTGGATGTACGCCGCGGGGCTGTCACGAAGTCATGTCTTTTTATTCTGAGAAGAGGAGTGTGGCTTACTGTCCGCTGAGGACCTGTACTTCTGTTCCTCCTTGGCCTTTTGTATTGCAGAACAACTGTCTGAATCATGAAAACAATTCCCGTGGATATGGCAAAAGGCAGCCTTCCGCTGATGGTTTGGCCTAGGGTTCCTGTGTGATGAATGATGCCCGCCCCTGTAACCTCCTGACCTCCTATCTGAGCCCCGTCTTGAATGTGTTGATTCCCTACGTTTCGCGAAACAAGAATGTTCAGAATGTCCTGATTGTTTGCAAAAACTACATGTGAGAGGTGCCTTACTTTGTGCTTGCAATGCTGCTGCCGTTGCGAGGGGTTGATGGTGAGGGTGTTCCTGAACCTTGACTTCTAACTCTGAGACGAAGTCAACCAAATTCCCGCTCGGTTTGAAGGCCAAAGGGAGGGCAGAACGGCGGTTCTTCTCTGAAATATGAAATAAGTAAAAAAACAACTCGAAAGCTGTCTTCACCTGGTGCTTTTGCATACAACCCCCTGGAAGCCAGAGCGCGTCTTCTAGGCTCTTGACACAGTCAACCGCCAGCTGATTTGCCTCAATCATGGCGTCCCAAATCGGCTTTGTTGAGGAATTTTTGGAGGACTCAACCGTGTGCCATCTGTCTAACGATGCTTGGTTTACTCCCGCCCCGAAGATTTTATGAAATTCCCTTTAAAAACCTCATAGTTTACACCAATGTCCCCCGAAGCGAACGCTGAGGACTGCATCAAATTCAGTGCCCGAGAGCCTGGAAGTAACCGTGACCGAATGAAAGCGATTTTATCATGATCTTCCGTAATAGAGGAATTTACGATGGCAGATTCACACAAATCTAAAAACTGTCGCGCCGAAAAATTGGTCTCGCCTCCCGAGAATTGTCGAATACTGGCGTGAGATGGAATGACCCGAATCGGGGGCGGGGGGAAGTGGTGTGGGGCCCCGGGAGGAGGGGGGGGAGGTGGATCGACAGGCATTGTGATCGGCCGAGTGGGGGTTAAGTAATCAGACGAACCCGAAGGTGAAGGGGCGCTACCCCTTGGGAGGGAAGAGTACGTAGCCCCCGATCGCAAATTCACCACATATAAATCACCGGAGTTTGCACCTTGCTCCAATTCCTCCTCACTTGAAGGACGAGCCAACTGTTTAAAGGTGTCGCCTAGTTTAGCGAGAGTGTCTTTGTTCATATAATGGCGTAAATCATTTACAAAATAGGAGCATATGCTGATAGCTGTAAATATGAACCAACAAACGGAACGTGTATGAATGAATAGTTTGCGTTGAAAACCCTAAAAAGGCAAGAAAGAATGGCTAGCAAGGTGCCTGTTTAGACGTAATAGAAGTTAAGGTTATAATGGAATGCCCAAATGAGATGGGGATATTGAAAGAATAACTATATAAACAAAGTGGTATGGTAAGTGAGTATACCATTGAAGCTCACGTTTTCTCTCGAGCGGTGAAAAGAAAACGGAGGCAGGGCACACTGATGAAGATTAACTTTGATCAGGGAACTCACACTATACTCAATAGACTCGCTAGCAAACAATAAGAAAGAATCAATATCGTATGCGAATGAACGTTACTCTCACAATTATGACTGATTAACAGCGTTAGGAACACAGAAATAAAAAAATACTAATAATGAAAATAAGCCGAGTCGGCATATTTGGACAAGAAGGGAATATCCACAAATACCAAGATTAATCAGCTGATGTAGTGGAGAGGGCGACGGCTTGTGATGCCCTGGGTGACGTGCAGTCGTTGTAGGCGCGTCAGGAAACCTCGGCCGCGGCCACAGCGGCGGTGAGAGGTGAGGGATGGGCTGACATCGGAGGACTCGCAATGGAGGTTGAAAAACTGCTGACCCAGCAATTTGAGCGGCCGCGAATGCGCGGCTGGGAGCCGGTACACTGCCGCCAGACGAATGATGGCCGCGTCGTCCTTGTTATAGTAAGAGATGGGCGGCGGCGGCAGATAAGACGACTTGGGTGTGTAACCTCTTGAGAAGACGCCTTGCAAGAAACGGTAGTGGGAACAGCTTGCAGTCACCGGGAGATGGCCGCGGGTACCCTTGCTGACTGGTTGCCGGAAGAGGTTTAGGCCGATGCTCCCGGCAGCGGCGGTGGTGCCGCCAGCTGTGGAGCGAGGGGCATGCGGGGTGTCCCAAGGTCAGCGGGGCGTGCCTCCTCGTTGCTGGTGTGAATACTTCTGCTGTATCGTGGAGTGGCTTGCAGGGTTCGTAGCAGTGCTGGCTTGAAGCGGGGGAGCGGCTTGTAGATTGTGGCCCTCGCTTTCGGCTGCGTAGGCCTGTGGGTGCTCGGGGCTTGTAGGCTTGACGTCTGTAGAGTTGCTTGAAGCTGGTGTGCTCGAGGCTTGTAGGCTGGACGCCTGTAGAGTTGCTTGTAGCTGGTGTGCTCGAGGCTTGTAGATGGCGCCTTGTGAGTTGCACGTAGGTGGCGACTTGTGAGATGCTTGTAGCTGGTGTGCTCGAGGCTTGTAGATGGCGCCTTGTGAGTTGCACGTAGGTGGCGACTTGTAAGATGCTTGTAGCTGGCGCCTTGTGAGTTGCACGTAGCGGGCGCCTTGTGAGATGCCGCGGACGGCTGGTGCGTTGCCGCGGACGGCAGGTGCGTTGCCGCGGACGGCAGGTGCGTTGACTCCTTCTTCCCTTGTACGCCTGTCCCCGGAGTTTGTTGGTGAGTTCTCGTGGCTTGGAGGAGAACGAGGTAGCGAAGGCACAGGCGCGGGGTGACCGCTGCCACCAAATGTAACGGGCTTGTCGGGGGGCGTTTAAAGGGTGTTGATTAAGACTTCAGCTTCCTTAAGGCGAATTATATTCGTAGCCTTTATGTACAAGAAGCGACGGAGCGAGAGCGACTGTCGTTGTGTGTCAGTCGGACTCTCGTGAAGGAGTGGCGAGTTACAGGTTGGAAAATAATTGTTACAATTGGTCACGTATGTCAAGGTGACCTCCACGCACCATCGGAGTGCGAAGTATACAAAACTGAGACGGTAAACACTGACGGACGACATTCCTATAAGGTGGCGTGATCTATCTGTCGTGGGTTTTTCCATTGACAATTGTATGCCTAATTCGTGGTGATATTAAATAATAATAATACATTGATATCCTACTATAACAACTGCATGCCTCCCCCCCTCATGCGGTCCCGCCGCACATGACTTTCTACTCAAGCTCATCCCTTTACTGTCCAAATCCCTTACGCACGAGTTAATCAGCATCTTTACTCTTTCATCCCTCACGCTGGTAATCTCTGGAACGATCTTCCTTCATCTGTATTTCCTCCTGCCTACGACTTGAACTCATTCAAGAGGAAGGTATCAGGACACCTCTTCGGATTCTTTACAGGAGCAGCGAGTAGCGTTTTTTTTTTTTTTATAATTGATTCCTTTTTGTGTGTGTCCTTGTGCTGTCTCCTTTGCTGTAAAAAAAAGTGAGGTGTTGTTCCTACCTACGCTCAGAATACTGCGCTTACAGACACTGAACTCCATCTGCCATTCCCCTCTCAATCGTACCATCTGTTTAGTTCATCCTGGAGAACACTAGTGTCCTGATCTGATTCATTTACTTAACCAATCTTGGAATCATCAGCAAACTTACTGACATCACTACTAATTCCTGTATTTAAATCACTGATATAAATGATAAACAACAGTGGACCAAATACCAAACCTTGTGGGACCCCACTCGTAACAGCCCCAGTCATATATTTTACCATTGATTTGCACTCTTTACTTCCAATTTCTAAGCCACGCCCTGACCCAGTTCAATACGTTCCCGTCTACTATCTGAGCCTGTAATTCAAGCAACAGTCGGTGGTGAGGAACTTTGTCAAAAACTTTACTAAAATCAAGATATATTACATGACAGGTTTCATCTCTATCTATCGCCTCAATTACTATATTTTAGAAGGACAAAAGATTTGTGAGGTATGACGTACCTTTCGTGAACCCATGCTGCGAGTCATGAATAAGTTATGTTTCTCTAGATGATCTCGAATGCTTCTGGCTATTATCGACTCCATCGTCTTGTTGTAGCCGATGTTAAGCTATTAGGACGCTAGTTAAAAGTAGCTGACCTGTCCCCCTCTTTGAGAATTGGCGTTACATAACTAGAATAATTATTGACTGGCACATAACTAGAATAATTATTGACAGCCAGCCAGTCAGTCACCCTCCCCACAGAACTCGGTAATGGTTCTTCAGACAGTAATATGTCACTCATTTGCACTTTTCTCCTTCCCTTCTTCAATTATTCACTCACTTATCCACTCACTGACTCATTCTATCACTTCCTCTCTAACTCATTCACTCCCTCAGCCAGTCAGTCACCTTCCCCGTAGAGCTCAGTAATACTGTAGTTCTTCAGACAGTAGCATGTTGTCACTCATTTGCACTTTTTTTCTTCCCTTCCTCACTCACTGACTCATTCTATCACTCCCTCACTAAGTCATGCTCTCCCACAGCCAGTCCTGGATGGTCAGGAACCATTGCGCGAGTCGACCGGTGAGGTTCCTAACCCGGAAAGGTAAGTTGGCTTTGTTGGATTTTCTTGAAGTGGTGTCGTGTTACTGGAAGGCACTGACACCGTGGAAAAAGCCGGAACGGTAGGTACTGCTTGCTCAGAAAAAAAACAAAAAACCTTCCCGTCCCTTGCTGGGTCTTTCCCATGCAGGGAGAAACAAGGCGCACAGGTTTATCCATGGCCTTAAATGATCTCCCTTGAAACTTTACTGTATTAATATCTAGATTCTAGAGCAACTACCATGCGGTTGGACCTTAGTGACGACAACCCTAAGAGACCGTCAGAAGGCAGTGAAAAGTTTGACGCCACGTAAAAATCCAAACGTATGATAGGAGTGTTTTTGCCTAAACTCACGGGTAAACGAACAAACAACATCAAAGATAATAAGACTATCGCTGGTGACACCACAATGGTGTACAGGTCAGAGGGTCGAAGGCGCCAGCGACCTCCACGCGACGCGCGTTTTAAAGCCATGTACGTTTCTTTTGACGACTGATGGCCCGTAGCGCTGGTGTCGACGGCAAAAGAAGCTTTCAAAGGACCCTTTTTTTTTTTTTTTTTTTTTTTTTTTTTTACGTCTTGGCCTATTGCGGCGGTAGGCTTCTTCCTGGTGGATCCTGGATTCCTTATGGTCGGTCCAAGGCTTCTTCCAGGTGGGGCCTGATGGTCAGCCCAGCCCGTTCTGGCGCAGGCGAGTGTGTTAATCGTTGCCTGCTTTCTCCAGTTGACAGAAGTCGTGAGACAACACAATAGCCTTTTAGTTAAGTGATGTGTGTTATGTGTTGGCCGAGCGGTAGCCGTTATAAGTTCACTTTGAGTTCACTTAATTTACTCTCTCTCTCATGTAATTAAAACAGTTGTGGCTTTTTAACTATATTCACAGTCTTATAACAGTGTGGAGGAGTCACGCACAAGAGTCGCGCACATCTCCGAGCAGTACTCTGCTCTCGCCCGCCGCCCGCTATGTTCTTCCGGCTTCTCTTGGTACAGGAGCGGCCAGCGGGCAGCATGCTTGCTGGATCAACACCGTTCCCACGGCAAGGAGCACCTCCTAAGCACAACGTAGCTTCTGTGTGTAACGTCCTGGCGCCACTGGGCCATGGCGATACGACATACATTCACACATTCACATTATGTTATAATATACACATTACAAGTGTTTATAGTGGCGCCATCTTGCGTTGGCTCATACTGCCCTCCCGGAGCTCATCTTTAATCCTAGAATCTAGAGTCCGGGTTGATAGGTGGTCTTCTGGACAGCATGTGGATAGTTTTAAGCCACTCGGCAGTGGCTAAAAAATTCCAGCTTGGTGGCACCGTTCGGGGATTGAACTCACGTCCTCCTGAACGCTGGGCCGTCTCGCTATCCGGTCAGCCACCGCCTCCCCAAATTTTACTGTAAGTGCAATAATGCTAGGCAGACTGCACGCGGCCACCACAGATTCTAGCAAAGTACTATCGTTTTGCCCAATCGCAGTCTCATTCTCTTTCGATGCCTGAGTTCCTGCC
Source organism: Eriocheir sinensis (assembly GCF_024679095.1). Classification (NCBI taxonomy): domain Eukaryota; kingdom Metazoa; phylum Arthropoda; class Malacostraca; order Decapoda; family Varunidae; genus Eriocheir; species Eriocheir sinensis. The sequence goes on along the minus strand of NC_066513.1, from coordinate 10,265,806 downwards.
CCAGGTCGGTTTTGGGAGCGTGCTGAGCTTCCCAAGAATGCGAACCCTTTTCGTGCCTGCCTGCCCGCTGCTTCTTAAATTTGGTCACAGAGAAGCACTTATCAGTGGCATGACTATTAGTACCGTGAATATCACAGTGTTTGCCAGTGTTGTTACCCGCGGCACGACTTGAGGATGCGGATGGCGTCTTCTTAGGAGCAGCGTTTCCGGACTTATGCGTGTCCCCATTTGCACTCTGTCCCTTCCGATCTCGCTGGGGTTCTCTACAATAGTCTACTGTATGACCGTCTCGTTGACAGTAGAAACAGTTGAACTTAGGCTCTTCGGTGGCGGAGGCAACTACAGATGAGGTAGAAGCGCTACCATTAACATTTTTCAGCTCGATTACAGCTACAGCGGGATGCGCTGCACCTTCTTTCTCTTCAGTTTTGGTCTTGAATTTAAGCCCGAAATCGTGTAGTTCGTCATTGGGGCTGAATGCAAGAGATTAGGAACTCTTTCGACACTGACCTTTCAGGACAGCCATGAATATGAAGAATTCTAGAAATTTACTAGTTTTTGCTAGATATATATTTTATCCATCTGTCCAGTCACCTAGTTTCAAATACGAGATCAAATCAGTAGACAGCCGATTGGCGTCCACTTGCTCGTCAAAAAGGGCTTTACCTCCCGCATTTGATAGCAAAGTGTCCACAGTTAAATTTACTCCCTTTACGAGGCTGTGTCTCACATCTTCCCCAAACGTTTCAAGAAAATGTGCCCGAAACGCGGCATAATTTTTTTTTCTTGTGGTTTTGTGAACGCGCTCGCGTTCATGAGAGCCGCATCCCCGATCCTGGTTTGAATCGGGATCCAATGAAGGAGATTTTATCTCCCGGATTTGACACGAATGAATTGTTCATGACATCCTCGCATTGCAAAATGAAATCTCTAGCTATGTAATCAGCTTCATTGCTCGAGAAAGCCCTAACTGCCGGAGAAGTCGGCAGAAGTAGTAATTGTGTGGTTAGTATTTATGTAAGTACCTCGCGGTGGCTCAGAAGAAGGCACCGCACTATGGTCGTCATCCTTGGTGTCACTGTCCGCTCCATCTGTCAGTTGATAGTTATCGGTTTGAGCTTGTAACCCCATGTCAGTGTTTCCTGCAATTAAAAGAGTTACTAGTAAAATGTTGCATTCATGGGGTGCAAGAAGGTATAAGGAGAGCATAAATAAAAAAGAATTACCGTTGATAAAATTAATTAAGGAAATGGTATTTCAATGCTAAGTGTATTCTCACTCGCCACCGATGCTTCTAAAGGGCATGAAAAAGGGGAAAAAAAGAAGAAGTGAGTAGTGGAAAGTCAAAAAGAGTTGTCTTTGCACCTTTTATCCATTGTGCAAGAAACACACACAAAATATAAAACAAAATGAATGAATATGCTTAATGCTTAACAATGTTACAGTTCAGGATAAATATTAAACATCCACACAGCAGAGGAAAAAACTCAACAGCTGAAAATGAAAATTAGATAAGGCTCCACACGCCTAAACACGTGAAAATAAAAGCAATTCACCTAAAATATTGGTAAAAGTGGTGTATTTACTAAAACCGTATCTATGTCAGCGTTTTGATAGCAGTTGCAGAGTCCGCCTCACTGCTCCCACACAATGTTCAGTTATATATTAGAGAGACTTCGGGCTGGTTCGTTACACGCATGCCACTATTTATGTTAGCTCTTTTTCGTAGCTAGTTTATATGTCTGTTTAGGGTAACACGGTTATTGTTTGTTAATGGCTCACACTATTACTTCGCTGCCTGGGCTGGAGTCACAGTTACTTGCGCATCAGAGTTGATTGAGGTTAGTGAAGTAACAAAAGGCCTTACCATGAGGCGTGTATCGAAAGTTATGTAGATATGGCTGATCGAGTGGATTGCCTTAACTTCCATCTTCTCTCTCTCTCTCTCTCTCTCTCTCTCTCTCTCTCTCTCTCTCTCTCTCTCTCTGGCTATAAAACGTGTTGTAAGTTTGTAACTATATTATACAGTCTTAAACATATTTACAATGAGTTTGAGGAGACGCCTTTAAAAGTCGACACGCTGCAAGGCACACGTCTTGCTGTCCCCCTCGCCCGTCTTGTTCTGCCTTCATCGTCGCGAGTCCTGGCTCTCGTCGGTGATAACCTCGAATCAGCCGGTGTCCACTGCAGCACATTCAAGATGTGGCGCCACTCTCTTTCAAGGTTAACAACAACCTAGCTCATCTTAAACATCCGGTGGTGCCATATATAGCTAGTGTTTCGACACGTACATTCCTTACATATATATCTTCATTTTATTATATATACTAATGCCTTACAATAGATCTTTGGGCCCAGGTTCGAATCCCGGCACAGGTAGTCAGTGCGTAGCCCTTTTTGGGCTGGTCGATTAATGGGTACCTGGGTAAACAAGGGGAACAAACTTTGGCGACCCATATGTTACGCTGGCCCGGTGCCCCGGGGCGATGAGTTCTTACCCACTGCAGGCTGAAGGGCCAAAGAGGCGGAGATGACCATCGAGGCCACACGCAGTAGGACTGGGCAGGTTCCGTTAATGTTGATATTGTGAGTACCAATACTCAGGCACCGGTACCAGTACTGACAAGCCTGAAGCTGGGGCTCATGGCTGGTAGCAGTACCGTTAACGAGGTTCTTTTAGTACTGGTACTGTTACTGATGCCTGCCCAGCCTTAACTATGTATCCCAAACTTTACCTTTTTTACTTATCTTTTGTCGACATTGAATAATCATGACTCAATATAAGCTGAACTGTAATTTTCAGTTCCTAAAATTACCTACCACTCACGTGCTTGCCAGCATTGTTAATGTGCATCTTATATTTACAACCAGCTCTGCCACAAGATTGCATCCCATTCTATCATTTAGCTTTACGATCGTGCTGATAGCTCCTCTGACCTTACTAACGGCATACGTCAGGGGCGCTTTGTATTGTTGAAGTGTTCTCATTGAGCTACAGAAGTAGGATGAATTTTCCATGATATCAATGTTCTTGACACATGCATAAACACTGCACTTTTCATCCAGTGAACCTCCAAACACCTGCATCTCAGTAATAGTAAAGGAGACCTGCATTTCCAAAGGCTTTGCCTTATCATGTAGGGACTGTAGACCCATCAACAGAGCATCCTTCGACTCGAAGAAGGTAACTGCATCATCGGCAAAGCCAGATCAATGACCTTGGCATTGCCAACAGATGCTCCACAATGACTTTGCTCCACAACTCTGCCTAATACTCAGTCCATATAGGTGTTGAAAGTGATAGGGGAAAGAGACACCCCAGCCTCACTCGTGTTTTCAGGAAAAAAAAGTTGGATACGCCCCTCTCCAGCATACATTTCACAGCACACTCTGTCTCAAAATATAGACCATTAATAGAGTAATGATCGTTGCAGGAATCCCACAAAGTTGCCGGAGAGTGCTTTACGAAGGATTGAATTAAACGCCTTCTTGAGATCGACTTGGGCTGCAAGCATCCCTTGTCGGAGCTCACGTTAACACTCCACCAGTTCACGAAGCACTGCGAAACGGTCAGTTATTGACTTACTAGACGTAAACCCAGACTGCTCAAGCCTCTTCAGCTTCAGTAATGCTTGACACTGACCAGTGAAATACCACTGTACGTAATTGTTACATTACTGACGGTCCCTTTTCCCTTTCCAGATAGGGACAACCAGAACCCTCTTCCAATCAAGATGTATAGTACCAGATTGCCATACGGCAATCAAGACCGCATGCAATTTGCGGATCATGCATGGACTCACCTCCAGCTTTGATGAATTTCATAATGATGTTACAAGCACCAGTTGCTTTTCCAGCCCCAAACCTTGCCACAGCCCCTCAGATCATCTCCAGAGAGAGAGAGAGAGAGAGAGAGTGGGCTTTTGCCAATGGGTGGATCAACAGTTACCTACTGGTTAGGGGCTGCTCAATCTAAGCATCTGACGTGAACAGCTGCTCAAAGTACTCAGTCGAAAGAGCTCTCTACTCATCAATGTCTTTGACGAAACAACCGCTTATGTGCGGATAGTACTTGCTTGAGAGAGAGGCCCAAAGCAGAGCATCTTCAGGGCTCAGTAGGCAGGTCAGAGGTCATTTGCACTGAAATGGCCCTCGACGTCCTTACCAAGACTCCTGCCATACCTATCTTTGTCTCTTCTCAAAAATGCATTAGTTCTTTAAGAACATAAGAACATGAGAACGTAAGGAGTCTGCAAGATGGCGGTAGGCCTATAAAAGGCCGACAACGGCTAATGACATATGCAAAGTAAACGCAGAACATCGGCGACGACCTACTAGCTGACAGCAACCAGACGGCGTCTGCTCGCTATCCGGTAGCTGTTCACCAGTTAACCGTCATCTGTCGGCCACCGGTGGCAGTCCGCTTTCGGTCCAGACGCAGCCCATTCGGCCATCGAACGGCAACCTTTTCACGACGGGGAGAGACCTGAAAGGTCGGCTTGAGGTTTTTGATGGAGCACCAAATACCTCCATCCGACCTTTTCGGTCGCACGGCGGACGGAGACACATGACGATCGCACACACGACCATGTGAAATCTCCCGCGACCTGCAGGTCGCGGGAGGTCATCATTAGGTCGCAAACTCAGTGTGACTGGGCCTTTAAGGTGACCAGAACTGAACCGCATAATGAAGGCGAAGTATAACTAAACCTAAATATAGCTTGAGGATAACTCAGGCACACTTCTTGAAATGGATCTCTGTACCAGGTTAGCTTGGTTTCTAGCTTGAATGCAGTGTGTCCCTGAACAAGGATCAGAGCACACTAAGACCCCTAAATTCCTCTCTCACCTAGACCTGTTTATGGAAGTTTCATTTATGCAATAATTATGTGAGAGGTTGTTCCTACCTACACCAAGAATACTGCACTTCCCAGACGTTGAACTCCATCTGCCACTTTCCGCCCAATCGTACAATCTGTTTAGTTTATCCTGGAGAACATTAGTGTTCTGATCCAACTCAATTACTCTACCTATCTTGATATCATCAGTAAACTTACTGACCACTACTAATTCCTGTATCTACATCATTGATATAAATGATGAACAGCAATGGACCCAATACCAAACCTTGTGGGACCCCAATCGTAACACAGCCCCAGTCAGGGTAGGCGGTGGCTGAGTGGTTAGCGTGCTGGGCCAGCATTCATCACGCCATGGACAACGTCGATTCGAATCCCCACACTACCACCTGGGATTTTTCAGTCACCGTCGAGTGGTCTAAGACTACCCACATGCTGTCCTGAAGACCACCCATCAACCCGGACTCCAGAAGAAACCGTCTAGTGAATCAAGAATGAGTTCCGGGGGGCAGCATGAGCCAAGCATAACTGGCGCCACTAAAAAAAAAAATTGCCTGCGCCATGACGGGTTTGGGCCGACCACCAGCTAGGCCCCTAAAGCCTACAGACGCTATAGGCTGTGATGTAAAAAAAAAAAAAAAACATTGAAATGCACTCTTTGCTTCCTATTGCTAAGCCACGCCCTGATCCAGTCAAAACATTCCCGTCTACTCCTTGAACCTGCAATTTAATAGTCGGTGCTGAGGAACTTTGTCAAACCACTAAACTCAAGATATATTACATGATAGTTTTCATATCTATCTACTGCCTCAGTTACTTTATTGTAGAAAGACAAGGGATTGGTAAGGTATGGCGTACCATTTGTGAACCCATGCTGCGAGTCGTGAATTAAGCTATATTTCTCTAGATGATCCCAAATGGTCCTGGCTATTATCGACTCCATCATCTTGCCTGTAACCAATGTTAAGCTAATTGGGCGCTAGTTAAAAGAAGCTGACCTGTCCCTCTTTGAAAGTTGGCGTCACATTAGCTACTTTCCAAATGCTGGGCACATACCCAGAATTCTTGACTGAGCCCTATATGTAGTGACCCGCCTGGTGTGAAAAGACCCTCAAAAGCCATTTTGCTGTGGGAAGCCTGTTAACCAACTGGGTAAAAATCTGGCTTCATGTCTGGCCGGCCGCGGGTTCAGGCACCGGCATCGGTAGGTTTATCTCATTCTTGCTGAGCTATATTATTTTTTTGTGTGTTTCGGAAATGTGAATCACGTATTTTGAAGATCCCCGCATTACACACATTGGTCCTGATTCTCGGCAAACCATGCACTGCAACGCTTCTCAATATTTCCCAATTCCCCTGCGGCAAAACCACTCCTTGACCATTGTTGCTTTCCAGTGCACTCCCGTTAAATCATTACTGTCAGTATAGTCCAGGAGCATTAGCTCAAATATGGCTTCAACCCGGAACAAATTAGTAACAAGCTGGAATTTTCAGAAGGTGCTCAGGAGACCTTCCCTAATAACATACTAAAAGTCCCCAAGAATTCGCCGCGAGGGTTTTGAGAAATTCAAGATGGCGTCCAAAATGGCCATCGGTATCATATTTTGTTATATCTCAGGTCTCAATCAAGATAGAAACACAAATGAAGTATGAAAATATAGGTTTTCAGACCCAAGGAATTAATTTATGTCAGTGTATGTGTGATAAATTGAGCCCGTGTCATGTTTTTGAGTTACAAGTGCATTCACACATGTTGTAACAAGTAATTCTGCCTCGCTGCATGCCTGTGTGTGATGCCCTAGAAAAGTACACAGGTGTTCACACCATGCCATCTGAGCAGCACAAGGATCTCCGCTCATCCTCTCAGGTCAAAGACAAGAACGACTATAATGTCTTTCTCCAGTGGCTAAAGGCCCATCCACCATTTGCAGGCTACCAAGCTGATCGGTTGGTATCCATTGCCACAGGTGTTGTGGCTCATGCATCTGTCAATTGTGACAATGCAGTGCAGATTGGTCTTACTGCAGCATCTAAGATAACAGGGAAATGCTTCACAGACATCACCCTGCATCGCACTGACAAAGTGAAGACCATGGGAGACAAGAACAGCATCAATGTCAGGGGGCAGAATACAGTGGTAAATCCCACTATATTCTTTAACCGCATCACTTGCATCTTGAAGACAAGTTCTGACATGGAGAAGTACATGTCATATGAGCTTGCTCCAAAGCCCCCATCCCTCTTTCAAGATGGTGCTATGCGGAAACCAGCCAAGAGTGCTCTGGGTACTGTCCTCAAGTCATTTGCTCCGATGCAACACAGCCTTCCAAACAACTGTCAGTTTGTAGTGGATGGCGGCTACTTGCTGCACTCTGTAGTTTGGCCACAGCGATCTACCTATGGAAGTGTGTGTCAGGGCTACATTTCCTATGTCCTTAAGCACTATGGGGCTGGCATTACCACTGTGTTTGATGGCTACAGCACTATCTCCACAAAGGCAGCAGAGCAAATGCGCAGGGCAAAGAAGGCCACATCCAGTGACATCATGTTTGACCAGCACATGCATACCACCACTACACAGGCAGCATTTCTGGCAAATAGCAACAACAAGAAGAGTCTCATAGACATGCTCTCTAGCATGATGACTCAGTCAGGCATAGCAGTGAAGCAGGCAAGTGCTGATGCAGATGCCTGATTGTCTCTACAGCTCTATCCTTGGCAGAGTCTGGTGAACCAGTGGTTGTCGTTGCAACTGACACTGACTTGTTGGTGATGCTGGTGAACCAAGCAAGTTCAGACATGGATCTTTATATGCTATGCTGTATGAATCCCACCACATTGTACAAGGTTTGTGATATCCAGGAAAGCCTTGGTGAGACAAGTAAATATCTGATGGTGTTACACGCCATAACTGGATGTGACACAGTGTCTGCTGTGTATCGGCAAGGGAAGCGTAAGGCATTCAACCTGGTTCACAACAAGAAGGAGTATGATCAGCTCAAGACATTCTATAATGCTGGAAGCACTCACCAACAAGTGCAAGAAGCAGGTGAAAGCTTCCTCCTGAAGTTGTATGGTGCACCTCATGGTGTGTCACTGGATGAGTTCCGCTACACTGCATACAAACAGGCAATTAGCAGAGTATCTCTGTCCTCATCCTTCCAACTGGCAAGTTTGCCTCCGACAAGTGCTGCAGCCAAACAGCATTCCTTCAGAACTTATCATACTGTCCAAGAATGGATGGGCAGGCCCTTGCAGCCAACAGCCTGGGGATGGAAGCTGGAGGACATCCTAATTCCAGTTGAAACTGACCACACCATTGACCCTTACTGTCTGCTCAACATGATCTCATGTGGCTGCAAAGCAGATAGCTGTGGAGCATCATGTGGCTGCAGGAAGATGGGGGTGCACTGCTCTGCCATGTGTACAAATTGCAGTGGTAAAACCTGCAAAATGCAGCACAAATGCCATCCTTCATTGATGATGATGAAGAGACTGAAGCACCAAGACCAGTTTCTCCTGAAACTGATGACGAAGACGATGCCTAAAACCATCGTCAAAATTTGTTTGATTTATTGATTTATTTATTGATTGGTTGATTGAAATTCTATAATTAGGACTACAGCTAAGCATTTTTTGTCTAGAGTTAAGTCAATGGTTAAGTATTGTTTCTTGCTACTGGCATGACTTTTATTGTAGAATGTGTGTATGTTCAGGTTGATAAACGAGTATTTTGTTTTTTCTTTTGCTAATGATTCCATTTAAAATTCAGATAATAAAAAAAATAGTGAGAGAATTGCAGTCCTTGCCCCAAAAAACATATATATAGACTAATTGTTTGACTTTCTATGATGTTTGGGGCTTGAAATATGACAAACTCTAAAATTGGCTGCCATTTTGGACGCCATCTTGAATTTCTCAAAACCCTCGCAACGGATTCTTGGGGACTTTTAGTATGTTATTAGGAAAGGTCTTCTGAGTACTTCCTGAAAATTTCAGCTTGTTACTAATTTGTTCCGGGTGAAAAGCTAATACTCCTGGACTAGTAGGGAGAAATTGTGCATTGTTTTGGGTAATATGCACTTCGGGCAATAATAATATAATTCTAATTTACGGCGGTAATACAGGGGGATTTGTTTTACACCAGCAATCCTGGCTGACGTGGCAAAAAGTGACATCGCGTGTAGAAGTTTCGAAGCTTCAACACGTAACTCACGTCACGTACACTCGAGCAACAAAGCCTAGCATTCGGATATAAGACACCAACCCGTCGCCACCTGCTGCTGCCCGAGTTAATACATATGTTAATAAGTACAACGCACAATGTAGCGTAAATATACATTGTTCATGGCCTGCAAGCAACCACCGAGAACTCCGCCAGACATTATGGTGGCGCCCAGGCTGATAATTTATCACACTTCCGGGAAGTGTTATAACCATGCTACCAATTATTGAATATCGTGCTGGGAGTTAATGACAGTGCCGAGACACACGTGGAAGAACTGTCGGCTGAGTTGTTTGAGATTCGTAAGACCATTGAATCATTCCTATGAACTTGCGGGTCATGGACTGTGTAGCTACATCCGACCTGGGAAGGAAGACAACACATTTGGCACGAATTCCAGGATGCCATTAATTTTAATTATGAGTAGTGGGCAGGTGAATATAATTAGATGACATTAAATTTGTTAGTATTTACCCACCCCCTTGTTGTTGATTAATTCGGTCACGTAATTTCCTGAGCAGCTCTTGAGCGGTTAATCTTAAATTAAATTCAAATATGTCTACAAAGAGGAAAATCGATACAAGATCGGAACTGACTCCTGTGAATAAACTGAACTATCTGAAAGGAGCATTAAGGGGCCGGTTGCTCCAAATTTTTTTTTTTTTTTTATTGGGTTATGCCAATGCTATTTATACAGGAAGTAAGGGGCACCATATACATCAATTCTAGCCCACAAAATCCGATGTAGGACCCCTTCCTATTTTTTACCCATATATGGATGTCCAAATTTGATATATTTTTCAAATCACATCTTCTCCTATACGAATTGTTCTACACCAATGAAACATATATGGTGTTAGGACCTTGCTTTGACAATGAAAACAGTACATCTACATTTTACAGAAAATCCTTCGTTTGAGAAATATGATTTTTTTTACTTTTTCATCCTTCTAGAGGCAGGGAAAACATATTTGAAAATTCAGTCCTTTCAGTTATGAAGAAAACCGAGGTGGTGTTTCAATCAGACAAGTCTAGGTATAGCTTGAGTTTTTGTTTCATTAAAGTTGGTTTGGAAAATGACGGAGGAGATGAAGTTCAAAGTTATAAATGTTATGTTTTGAGAAATGGGCTGTCAAAGTTTCATGAACTGCAAATTCATAATAAACAGACAGAACTGAGTGATATCGTGGCATTTACTTCTTCATTAATTAATTATCATATATAAAGTAATATTTTTTCATGTTCAATCATCAATCAATCTTCATTCTTGAGGTTCCTGGTCCCCCGGTGCCCCGGGGTGAGGCATGGTAGTATCTCCGTTTTGTTTTCTGTTTGTTTGTTTTCTTGTATTTTACCAAGACTCCCTGACCGCCCAGTGGCTAAACTGGGCTAAAAGGTAACAGCTCTCATATGGAGCAAGCATGTCATGTGTGGGGATGGTTCCACACTCACATGAATAGAGAAAAAATAAAAGTGTTCCATCACGAGACTGTAAGACTGCAATCGTCTTACAGGAAATCAGGCACCAAAAGGGCCCCAAAATGTATCTTCAATTCTCCTCCTCTTACTGACAGTCTTCTTCCGCTTAACCTCTGCCATAATGATGCCTCTCTTTCTGTCTTCTATCAATATGGTTATGCTGAATGCTCTTCTAAACTTGATAACTGCACGCCTTCATCACTTTTATGACCTGCTGACATTCTACTCCTGCTCATTCCTATATGTATCATCCAAATTTCTTATGCAAGCTAACTAGCATCTACATGTGTTCCTTCATTTCGCTTGTAAACTCTGAAACAGCATTTCTGTATCTGAATTTCCTCCTACCCACAACTTAACACTTTCAAGAGGGAAGTATCTGGCCTCCATTTTGAAACTTTTAATATACTATTTGGAGGAGCAGCGCCTGCGGGCACGTTTTGTTTCCTCGTTGTGGGGGCCCTTTTGCTGCCCTCTTTCCTGTAAGAAAAATGTTGTCTTTCAGTCTCGTGATTTTTTTGCATATATTTACTTAGTAATTCAGACCACACAGACCTTATGGTCCAGACTAGGTGGTCTGTTCTTAAACTTAAGTGAATTTATATTAATCAAATGGTACCAAAACTTTACATTTCTACTTCAGTAATTATTAAGTTGAAGGAAGTGTCGGTGGAGATTGTTTTTAAAGGAGTCAATAATGTTGCACTGGACCACTGAAGGTTGGAGCTTATTCCATTCTCGCATTACAACGTTGGTGAAGTAAAAATTTGGTGTGGTCTGAATTGACTTGTCTACATTGAAGTTTTGTGCCATTAATTATCGTTAGCAAAGTGTCATCAATTATAAACAATTTTGAATTGTCCATATCCGTAAAGCCATTAAGTAATTCAAAACATTCAATCAGTTTTCTTCGGAGGCGACGTTTCTCTAGAGAAAACGTGTTAGGAGTTGAGAGCCTTGTGTCGTAAGGATTGTTGCGTAAGGAAGATATCATTTTTGTTGACCAGCGTTGAACGCCTAATTTAGCCATATCCATTGCATGGTGGGGAAGCCAAAACTGAACCGCATACTCCAAGTGGGGTCTGACTAAACAATTGTAAGGCGGGAGTATTTCATCTTTACTTTTGAATGAAAAGTTTATCTTAATCAAGCTCAGCACTCTGTTCGCTTCATTTGCTGCATTGCAGTGAAAATTTGAGGTTTGACGCGATTTTGACACCCAGGTCGTTGATACATTGAACGCTAATGAGTTTAACGCCACTCATTTCTTAACTGAACCTTTTATTTCTTGTTCCAACTTGAAGAACCTGGCACTTATCTCTGCCAAAGGGCATATACCGTTAATCAGACCAAGCTGAAACTTTATGTAAATCTTCTTGGATGCTTTGTCTGTTTTCGTCAGTGAGGATCGAGTTACCAATCGTTGTATCGTCTAGAAATTTATTAATGAGATTATCGAATCCAACGTCCACATTATTGATGTTAATAATGAACAGCACTGGGCCAAGAACCGAGCCCTGAGGGACCCCTCTAGTGACAGGCGCCCACTCTGAGTTAAATTCGTCGATCACCACTCTTTGCTGCTTATTATTCTACCAATATGCAATCCATTGGTGTGCTTTACCATCAATACTTAGTTGTTTAAATGTAAAAAGTAATTTATGATGTGGAACTTTATCAAACACTTCGTGTATATCAAGATATACTACGTCCAGGGATTTGATTTCGTCATAAACTGACAAAAGGTCGTTATAAAAGGTCAGTAGGTTTGATAGGCAGGATCTATTGTTACGGAAATCATGTTGTGAATTAATGAGCGGCTCATAATTTTGTTTATAATTATACTCTCGAGTAATATACTACAACCAAAGTTAGCCTTAGTGGGCCTGTTATTACCCGTTTTTTTGTCCCCTTTCTTAAAAATCGGTGTTAGGTTAGCCTTTTTCCAATCCGAAGGGACGATGCCTTATGGAAACACAGTATGGATATATCTTGAAATTCTTCCTGACCTAACATGAAGCTTGAGTGTAGCAATAAGTCTATGATGAGTTGTAAAGAACATTGCACTCTGGTAAAGCCTGCAAATCTGAGGGATACTCAAACTAGCACTTACTAGGATGTGGTCAGTATCCTTACCTACCAAGTCCTACAGTGCAGCTCTGCTCACTGATACCAAGAATTTGCTGTTCTTTACCTTCTGGATCTTGCACAACTCAGAAAAAAAAGTTGTTGGTATTCCTGGCACAGGAGGGGTACTATTACAGTCACTCAAGACAATGAGTGTGTCCATTGGGGGCACTGCTGGTCTAAAATCGAGTTGAGTTTGGTATTGAGCACCTTCTGTCCAGTTTCACACATCCCTGTTAGATCCTAACATGCAATAAGAGACATGAAGTTCATAGTGTGCTTCAGGGTCACTCACACTGTACGCTCCTCAATTGGATTAGTCTCAACAACAAAAGGCTGCAATTACCTGGAAATGCTCATAGCTACCCCCCTAAGACAGTTACCATTGCTGATACTGGACAGGTAGTAGGTGTCTCCCCCGCACTGATCTCGGCATTGGCTGGCCTTTCCTTTTCAGAACGTCTCATTATAACCGCCTTCAACCTTTTGGGTTCATTTGATGAGAGACTTGGTGAGCCTTTGAGAGACAAGGGATGTTCCAGATGCCCCCACACAGAACCCTTTTGAGGCTTACATGGATAGGCACTACTTCTGCACAACCCTGGCTGCCCCCATAAAGAAGTAGGATAAGGGAACCTTCCCCCTTCAGAATACAGGGGTCTGTGGGCTTTGCCTTGCATCGATTGTAAGTATCAGGGTAAACAGATGCAAATAATCAGGTCACTCAGCAAAAATGCTGGGCAGGGATTGGGAACTGTACAGAGCTCCAACCTCGGCATCTACTTTTTATCTTGAATCTGGCGGGGGTGAGAGTTTTACGGAGAGGGTTTTCAGGCCCCACCCCAACCAACTCAGATCAGAGATTGGGCTGCCTGCTGACCATCAACTCAAACACTGAGAGATGAAATAGCCTGGCCACCCGGAGGGTAACATCAAAAGTCTTAAAGCAGATTGGCTTGGCCGACACTCACCTGTTGTATGGTGTTGTCAACACTTGTGCAGTGCAAATATTTTGATATCTTAGTCACTTGTGCCTCACTTTATGTCTGTGAGACTTGGATACTATGTCGTGACTTGAAGAGGCGATTTGATGACTTTCAAAATAAGTGTCTAAGAAGAATCATGATGCAATACTGCAGGGAATGACTGTCAAATCTGCGATTACTCTGAGGCTGAATTTAGGCGATTTACCTGCATAGTCCATGAATGCCTACTCCAGCTACATGGACACGTGGCACGCTACCCAGAAGTCAACCTTGCTCTCCATGTTTCTGTAAGAGTGGAGGATGCCAAAGTGATACTGATAAAGCTCACGACGGTAAAGTCTGGATCCTGCCATGAGTTGCTTGGGGTCGGAGGGTGGCCTGCATAGAGAATAGAGGATGGGTGAGGCAAAGCCCCTCCCAGGCTATGCCTCATGAATAAATGAATCCCCACGGGGATTCATTTATTTTTCCTTTGGTTGTCTGCTATAGCAACGGCTTCCGGTCACTTCTCTGTTGCTGATTCTTATCCGTTGCTTTGTGTCACCACTGACTGTCTCTTTTATCACAAAGAAAGAAAAATGTCAAGGCCTTGGGCTGGTTCACTTCCTGCACGCCACGGATGTTACGTAGACACACGGCCTCAGCCACTACCGTCAGCGACTCTCTTTGTCACTGGTCATTTTTACATTCACTCTTTTGGTAACTCATCACGGGCACGGGCATCGTGAACGAGACTCACCTGATCCATCGGGTAATTCTCTTTTCATCTTGTAATGTTTTATCGTAGATCCGTTGACTCGTGAGTGAAGAGAGGGTGACCAAGAAGAGAGGCTCCTGCGATGAGTCGATGTATAACTGAAAGAAAGAAAACGCAAAGTTCTTCAGTTAACTGGATCATTGTGGATGGACACAGCACACGCACAGACAACTTCAGCTTCACCTTCGGCCTGCCAAAAACTGAGAAAGAAAATATAAAGTAATCAGCTGCTGTATTGTTCTGTATGGACGGTGGCCACACGCAGACAACTTGGGCCTGCGCGAACTGACGACTCCAAACTACGCCACCGGCCTTGTCACCTCCTACGGGGCGAAGACGACAAAATAAACAAATGAATACAAAAGGAAGCAATGAATTTTCATCGCCAGATTGAGTGTGTGTCTGTGTGTGTGTGTGTGTGTGTGTGTGTGTGTGAGAGAGAGAGAGAGAGAGAGAGAGAGAGATTTACACAGATATTCAGACTACACAGACTTTATGGTTCAGATCAGGTGGTCTGTCCTTAAATCCAAGTGAAATTATATTAACAAATGGCACACAAACTTTGGAGAGTGTCGGTCGAGCTTGTTTTAATGGAGCCAATCTAGTAATCGTGTTGCACTGGGCCACTTGAGGTGGGAGCTTATTCCATTCTCGCACTATAACGTTGGTGTGGAAAAATTCTGTGCAGTCTGAATTTACTTGTCTACCTTCAAGTTTTGTGCAATTATTCCTCGTTCGCAGTGTCATCGATTTTGATTTGTCATGACTGACACACACACACACACACACACACACACACACACACTGAGTGAGTGAGTGAGTGAGTGTGTGTGTGTGACAAAGTTAGTAACAATAAGAATCTCTCTCTCTCTCTCTCTCTCTCTCTCTCTCTCTCTCTCTCTCTCTCTCTCTCTCTCTCTCTCTCTCTGTGTATATTTATATCTATCCATCTCTCTACCTATCTATCTATCTATCTATCTATATATGTATCTATCTATCTATCTGTCTATCTATCTATCTATCTATATCTATATCTATATCTATATCTATATATATATATATATATATATATATATATATATATATATATATATATATATATATATATGATTTAAGTAAAACGGAAAAAAAATAATGGTAATAATAAAAACATTAATTATAATAATAATAATAATAATAATAATAATAATAATAATAATAATAATAATAATAATAATAATAAAAATAAAAATAATAATAATAATAATAATAATAATAATAAAAATAATAATAATAATAATAATAATAATAATAATAATAATAATAATAATAATAATAACAAAAATACCAATGACAATAAAAATATAATAAATCATCAGAGAGAGAGAGAGAGAGAGAGAGAGAGAGAGAGACAGGCAAAGTAAACAAATTACATTAAATAACGAAAAATTAGATTGCGGGGACCCTCCGCTTGTTACTCTGGACGCAAACTTTTTTCTCCTATGTATATTATTGTTATATTGAAATATTAAAAACCTGAAAATTTGATGAAATTTCGACGAAGAATTTTCCAGAAAACATTTTTTTTCTTTGGAAAAACGTTATGGTCCTTTGAAACACTCCTCCTTTATTTTCGTTAGTACGCATTTGACTGCCAGTCCACTATATATTTATATATATATATATATATATATATATATATATATATATATATATATATATATATATATATATATATATATATATATATATATATATATATATATATATATATATATATATATATATATATATATATATATATATATATATATATATATATATATATATATATATATATATATATATATATATATATATATATATATATATATATATATATATATATATATATATATATATATATATATATATGTATATATATATATATATATATATATATATATATATATATATATATATATATATATATATATATATATATATATATCCATTACTACAGTTCGGCTGTAAAACATTTGGAATATGTATCATTGTTTTCATGAAAAAAGAAATATTCCTCAATGATTTTTTTCGCCTCCTTACGGAGATAAAATATAAATAAAGTCATGGCCAAAAGCGATATCATAAATGTGTTACTGACGATTTTTTTCTCTGCTTTCATAATTGATACCATCACTTTTATCACATGTTCGAAACTAAGGGTGGACTGTTTCTTCAAATTACCAAAAACTTACGTTTTGAGAAAACGGCTGTTTTCTCCGACACTGCCCAACGGGGGGAGCAGCATACAAGTAAGTGCTCTCAAGGGATGATGCCATATCAGAAGCAGTGATATATTGTTAGAGAAAAATCGCAAATATGAAGCTTAGCCTCAGACCTTACTATTATTTCCGATTGGGGCAAGAAGAACCTGGTGTCCTTCAACGCCTCAAAAACACAGTTTCTCCACCTATCCACTCGACACAATCTTCCAAACAACTATCCCCTATTCTTTGACAACACCCAGCTATCACCTTCCTCAACACTAAACATCCTCGGTCTATCCTTAACTCAAAATCTCAACTGGAAACTTCATATCTCATCTCTTACTAAATCAGCTTCCTCGAGGCTGGGCGTTCTGTACCGTCTCCGTCAGTTCTTCTCCCCTGCACAGTTGCTGTCCATATACAGGGGCCTTGTCCGCCCTCGTATGGAGTATGCATCTCATGTGTTGGGCTCCCTCACAGCTCTTCTGGACAGAGTGGAGGCAAAGGCTCTTCGTCTTATCAGCTCTCATCCTCATACTGATAGTCTTCTACCTCTTAAATTCCGCCGCAATGTTGTCTCTCTATCTTCTATCGATATTTCCACGCTGACTGCTCTTCTGAACTTGCTAACTGCATGCCTCCCCCCCTCCCGCGGCCCCGCTGCACTCGACTTTCTACTCATGCTCATCCCTATACTGTCCAAACCCCTTATGCAAGAGTTAACCAGCATCTTCACTCTTTCATCCCTCACGCTGGTAAACTCTGGAACAATCTTCCTTCATCTGTATTTCCTCCTGCCTACGACTTGAACTCTTTCAAGAGGAGGGTATCAGGACACCTCTCCTCCCGAAACTGACCTATCTTTCGGCCACCTCTTTGGAGTCTTTTTAGGAGCAGCGAGTAGCGGGCTTTTTTTTATTAATGTTTACTTTTTTGTGCCCTTGAGCTGTCTCCTTTGCTGTAAAAAAAAAAAAAAAAAAAAAAAAAAACAGCCTACAGAGTGTGCAAAGATATGAACACGGCCGTAAAATAGAAAACTGGGGTATGAAGAGAAAGGATTATTCAGGTGCCTTTTATACGTTTTTTTTCTTCTTTTTGGGGGGCAGGGAAAACTTCGTCGTAGACGCCTGAAACTTTCACAGAGTATGGAGAAATGATAGAGGGGTCTTTGGTAAAAGTTTCTCAAGAAATGATATCTTCAAACTTTTCGATTTTTACAGGCGGAGGGTCCCCTTAAAAAAAAATACATGCTAATGTTATTTTTTTGTGTGTGTGTTTGTTTGTGTTTGTTTGTTTGTGTGTGTGTGTGTGTGTGTGTGTGTGTGTGTGTGTGTGTGTGTGTGTGTGTGAATAAGTAAAGTGTTGGCTCTAAGAAATCATTTTATTTACCTTGAAAGTGATGAAGACGCCTCCAGCGCGATGACGAAGAGTACTGCGAGAGAGAGAGAGAGAGAGAGAGAGAGAGAGAGAGAGAGAGAGAGAGAGAGAGAATCACAATCAACATTTCAGTCTCGTCCTAACATGTTCCCCTCGGCCCCTTGCCGTCCCCCAGCCTCCATGCTCTTCCTGTGCTTTACCTGGCTCTTTTACTGATACATTTGGCTACCATTTATTCGTCTGCGCGCACGTACAACATTGTTCCTTAACTCCTCTGTGCTCAGCGCCCGCCACTATGGTAAAGACGGCCCAGCACGTCTCAAGTCAGGCTGCCCGTGCTCAGCACATCCTACATACTGTAGCATCGCCCCATGAGTCAGGCCTAACTTGATCAGCACACGTCACATTATAGCTACTAAACATTTTGCTCAGCGTTTTGTTTATAAATTGAAAATAATGTTTGAGGAATCATTTTATTCATTCCTTAAAGTAAGGAATGAAGGACGCCCATCATTCGCAAAACAAACAAATATTAGACATGGTAATGTATTGGCTGTAGGCTAGAGCAAGTCGCTCTTCGTGAGGGACGCTAGAAGTGTAGCCTGGGTGATCCACTGACATGCTGCGTTGTACAATGTACATTCCTCAAAACCATTCAAATCAGCACACCACCAGGGTCCGGGCCAGTATTTATGGGGAGGGTGTGGAGTGAAAGTCCCAAAAATATTACTTGTTCCAAGATGGATGTTTGCCTGACTTGAAAGTGACCCTTCACTGCTTGATAGAACATTAAGAACATAAGGACGTAAGGAGTCTGCTAGAGGCCGGTTGGCATATACAAGGCAGCTCCTGTACACTCAACCCCACCTTACCTCACCATCCATGGCCTTATCTAACCTCTTCTTGAATGTATATTGGCACCCACAACATGGCTCTCAAGCCTATTCCACTCGTCCACCACTCCATTGGTGAACCAATTCTTGCCTATGTCTTTGTTGAATCTGAATTTGTCTAACTTAATACCATTGCATCGCGTCCTACCTGGCTCTTTAACTATCAAAATCTTATTGACATCCGCTTTATTAAAACCCTTCATCCATTTATAGACTTCGATCAAGTCTCCTCGTAACCGTCGCCTTGATAGAGAGTGTAAATTTAAATGCTTCAGCCTGTCTTCATAAGGCAAGTTTCTCACCCCCTGAATCATCTTTGTCATCCTCCTCTGTACAGATTCTAACAACTTGATATCCATTCTATAGTAGGGGGACCAGAACTGAACTGCATAATCGAGAAGGGGTCTAACTAGTGCTAAGTAAAGTTTGAGGATGACTTCAGCGCTCCTATTGCTTACGCTCCTTGAGATGAAACCCAGTACTCTGTTTGCCCGATTTTTAGCCTGAATGCATTGAGCCCTAGGACGGAGGTCAGCGTTCACTAGGACTCCTAAGTCTCTCTCACGCCCAGACCTGCATAGAAGAGTGTAATTTAAGGAGTAATTGTGTGAAGGGTTATTCCTGCCAACATTTAGAATGCTACACTTCCCGACATTGAATTCCATCTGCCACTTCCCCGCCCAATCATATAGTCTGTCAAGCTCATCCTGGAGATCGCTAGCGTCCCTGTCTGACTGGATTACTCCACTGATCTTGGTATCACCTGCGAATTTACTGACATCACTACTAATTCCTGTGTCCAAGTCAATGATGTAATAAAAAGCAGAGGACCCATCACCAACCCTTGTGGGACTCCACTCGTAACACTGCCCCATTCAGATTTTTTACCATTGATTTGCACTATATGCTTCCTACCACTAAGCCACGCTCTGATCCAGCTCAAAACTTTCCCATCTACGCTGTGAGCCTGTAATTTTAGTAATAGCCGGTGAAGAGGGACTTTGTCGAACGCTTTACTGAAATCTAGATATAATATGTCATTGTTCTCATCTCGGTCAACCGCCTCGATTACTTTAGTGTAGAAGGACAACAGGTTAGTAACGCAAGACCTACCCTTTGTGAACCCATGCTGTGAATCATGAACTAAATTATGCTTTTCTAGATGGTCCCGAATGCTACCAGCTATAATTGACTCCAACATCTTTCCTACAACCGATGTTAAGATAATTGGACGATAATTTGAGGTGGCTGACTTGTCTCCCTTTTCGAAAATCGGCGTCACATTAGCTACTTTCCATTGATTGGGCACAAACCCAGAATTTACCGACATCTTAAAGATATCGGTAAGTGGGCCACTAAAGACCTCCTTATACTCTTTCAGAACCCTTGGGAATACTTCGTCTGGGCCCGACGATTTTTTTTCTTCAACCTACTAATTTCATCCTGGACTACTTGCCTTGTGATGATCACATCCCTCAACTTGTCGTTCTCTTCGCCCTGCTAGCCCTGCCTACCTCTTGGAGTAATATATCAGTGTCCTGCCTGCTAAGGTTGGGTGGCCTGTAAAGAACCCCTAGAATTAGATTGTCTTTCCCTTTGTGGACGTTCATTTGTTTGAACAGAGTTGTTAGCGGAACATTTAAGTGTGTCTTTAACATAAAGTGGCACCCCCCCTCCCCTTCTTCCCTTTCTATCTTTATGAAACATCTGATAACCATCTATTTCATACTCCGACATGAAGTTTTTGTTTGGAGTATCCACCCATGTTTCCGTGATAGCTATAATGTCGAATTTCTCGACACATGCTTTCCCCCTCAGTAGATCTATCTTGTTCCTGAGACTCCTACTGTTGGTGTAATAAGCCGTTAGTCCATCCTTTCTTATATCCTTCCTTATGACTTGGCAAAGTCTTGTAAGTGACCCTTCACTGCTTGATAGGCTTGGCAAAGTCTTGTAAGTGACCATTCACTTCTTGATGGGCATGGCAAAGTCTCATGCTATCTGCTCCTGATGACCCCGCCCCTTGATACACCCGTGCCTCCTCGATGCTACCGATACCTCCGTAAAGGCCTAACCCTGGCTATGTAACCCTGGCCACGCGCCCTGACAGCACCGCGGGCCAAGAGACGCTGCTGTCCGAGGAGGAGACTCACGCAGACGCAGCAGCGGCAGCAGACCCCGGCCAGCCATCGCTGCCCGGTTCGTCGGCACACTCTGAAAGACAAAAACATGACACTTTATTTTCGTTTCTACAGTCAACGGCTGACCTTTTCTGGAGAGGATGTGAAGAGAAAAACCTGAGATCTCCTCCACATTACTGCCTGCCTGGCCCCTCCCTCCCTCCCTACTCCTCTGTCCTCTTCGATTCTAGGACCAAAGTACGTATGGAAATAGTTCGTATGCATAAAGTTCGTACGCAATTGTTCGTAAGCAAATGTTCGTAAGGGATAAAGTTCGTTTGAAAATAGTACGTACGCAAAAGTTCGTACGCTAAAGTTCGTATGCAGATGTTCGTATGGTATAAAGTACGTATGTAAAATATTCGTAACGACAAAAGTTCGTCGGGACAGAAGTTCGTATAGAAAAAGTTCGTATGGAAAAATTTCGTATGAAATTGTTCGTAAGCAAAAAGTTCGTACGCAAATGTTCGTTTGGGAAAAAGTTCGTCTGACAAAAAATACGTTAGTAAAAGTTCGTACGCTAAAGTTCGTATACAGATGTTCGTATGGTATAAAGTACGTATGCAAAATATTCGTAATGACAAAAGTTCGTCGGGACAAAAGTTCGTATAGAAAAAAAATCATATGCAATTATTCGTACGCAAATGTTCGTCAGGGATCAAATTCTTCTGGGTAAAGTATTACGTACGGAAAAGTTCGTAAGCATGTTTGTGTGGTAATAAGTCGCTATTGCTACACGAAGGTTTTCTATACGAACTTTTGTCCGAAACCCATGAAAAATGGGGGGTGTCGCTGAGAGACGACCCCGCTGACAACCACCATCACCACCGCCACCGCCCGCCTCGCCTCCGCAGCCGACAACCAACATCATAACCTTGCACTCTGCCGCCGCCGCCTTCACGTTAACGCAAAATAATACACATTGACCACACAGACATGATGAGCCACTGCCTCCAGGAATTATTTCAAGAATAAAGATCTTGTCGTCCAGTACCCTAAAAAGTTTCTTACTGGACGACTGTTTTTCACCACTGGGAGACCTTTTGGTCGCTTAGTTATGTTAACCCCCACCCTCTCTCTCTCTCTCTCTCTCTGTCTCTCTCTGTGTGTATATATATATATATATATATATAGAGAGAGAGAGAGAGAGAGAGAGAGAGAGAGAGAGAGAGAGAGAGAGAGAGAGAGAGAGAGAGAGCTATATGCGAACTATTTCCATACGTACTTTGGTCCTAGAATCAAACGAACTTTATCCTACGAATTATTGCCATACGAAGTTTTTTTCTATACCATACGAACTTTATCTCTGACGAATATTTGCGTACGAACAGTTGCGTACGAACATTTGCATACGAACTTTTTCCATACGAACTTTTACGGGTACGAACATTTTTCTAACGAACATTTGCACGACGAACATTTAACTTTACGATTTTTTTCCATTACGATTTTTTTCCATTACGAACTTTTGGCATGACGAACTTTATACCCTACGTACTTTATCCTGACATACTTTAGGCAAACGAACTTTTTCCTGCGAATTATTGCCATACGAAGTTTTTCTATACGAACTTTTGTCCGGAACCCGTCCTCTTCACCCTATCCTACCCGCCTCCTTGTCAGCTCCCCTGACTGATAGCCAAGAAAAAAATATGATTTCCTCCTCCCTTCCTCTCTTTGCCATTACTAGTATCCTTCTCCTTTCCTCTCCTTCCATTCCAGCCTTCCCTATACTTTTTCTCCTTCTTCCTCTTCCACTCCCACTCCCACCCTTGCTCGGCTCCATGGCCCAGACGCATATTCCCGAACCCTATTGTTGTGCAGCACCGGCCGAAATTAGAATCACTCAGCGCTCGCAGCAGGTGCGGGGGTATTGGGGGTGCTGGGGTGCTGCTCATGGATGTGCCTCTTGGTTGGCAGAGGGTCAAGTCCATCGAGGTGAGTACTACCATGCCTCCTGAACCAGTAACCTTTCCAGGCAATGGCAAGAACAGAGTCCAGAGCCAATCTACATCCTCTGTACAGTACGAGGCTGACACAAACACAGGATTTTGCGAGTGCACCACTTGAGAAAATGGCTCTGTGCAGGCACCAAGCTGCCTGTGATACTAGTATTATCATAATTGTTATTATTATTATTATTATTATTTCTACTCATTATTATTATTATTATTATTATTATTATTATTATTATTATTATTACCTTATTATTATTACTTTGTCCAAAGCTGCCAAAACCCTGCTGTGGGTCATAATCAGTATCATCATCATCGTCATCATCTTCAGCAGGTTTAGTCACAAGACACAAATCTACTTCATGTTTTCACCTTCAGCCATTATGTCTTTATCTGGCCTCAATAAACCTTAGAAGAAATTTTCTTCAGAGACACTTTCCTCACTCAAAGCCACGATCGCGAGCCATTGCCTATTTGCAGGAGTGGAGGCGAATACTCGTGGCAAAATTGTCATGCTCAGATCAACACAGGCAGCTTGGTGCCTACCCACAGAGCCGTTTTATCCTGTGGTACACTCACAAAATTATGTGTTTGTGTCAAAGATGTAGATTGTCTTTGGACTCCGTACTTGCCATTGCAAGAGGTTACTGTTTCAGGAGGCAGTGTACCCCCTTTGACGGAATTGACCCTCCGCCAACCAAGAGGCACATCCCCGAGCAGCACCCCCAGCATCCCCGCATCCACTGCGAGCGCTAATTGGTCCTAATTTCGCCCAGTGCTCAACACTAGTAGGGTTCGGGAATTCGGTCCTTCACTGAGCAGGATATGCCATCTGGTAGCCCTGCTGGAGCCTCTGCCAGAGCCAAACCTGCGGCGAGCTGCGGTTCAGCGGGGACTAATGGACATTTTTTTCTGTACCAAACTAGCAAAATATCCGAGATGTAATGGTCACTCATGTTTACACCAAAAAAAAAAAAAAAAAAAATATGAGTGCTGTACTTTATTCATGTCGTTGTAATGACCATTATTGGCTAAATAAGAACATTAATCGATATATCCTACAACACTCCGTCCCGTGGTTAACAGAAATGCATGAATGCGCCCTCGTGGGTAAAAATTTCCTTCATGCAACAAAAGAGAAGCCAAACAAATCCAGCATGATGTAATTCTCTCAACCTCTTAAAATCAGTGATGGAATGTAGTGTTTAAACTTTTACCACTCGACATACCTCCGGCTGGCAAGCCCCTGCCTCACACAAGAAGAATTCATCTGCCTCTCCAAACAGAGCACGGGAGGTTGTTTACACTGATTTAAGACATATCGTACACTGCGGGAAGCAGGTATTATACTTATTTCATATTTCTAATTTAAATCATAATTTATACAGCTTTAGCATTTTATAATACTACATTCACTATATGGAGCTTTAAAAGAACAACATTTTTTTTTTTAAACAAAGAAGACGGCTCAAAGGTAACAAAAAGAGTGTAGAAAAAAAGCCCGCTACTCACCGCTCCCACAACAGACACAAGTAAAGAGAGGCCAAAAGAGAGGTCAATTTCGGGTGGAGAGGTGTCTTGATACACTCTTCTTGAAAGAGGTCAAGTCATAGGCAGGAGGAAATGCAGACGAAGGAAGGATCTTCCAGAGTTTACCAGTATAAGGGATGAAAGAGTGAAGATGCTGGTTAACTCTTGCATAAGGGGTTAGGACAGAATAGGGATGTGCTAGAGTAGAAAGTCGAGTGCAGCGGGGAAGCGGGAGGGGGAGGGGGGAGGGTATGCAGTTAGCAATTTCAGAAGAGCAGTCAGCATGAAAATATCGATAGAAGATAGAAAGAGAGGCAACATGGCGGCAGACTTTAAGAGGTAGATGACTGTCGGTAAGAGGAGGGGAGATGATGAGACGAAGAGCCTTTGATTCTACTCTGTCCAAGAGAGCTGTGCGGGTGGAGCCCACCCACACATGTGATGCATACACCATACAAGGGTGGACAAGGCCCCTGTATATGGGCAGCATCTGTGCGGGGGAGAAGAACTGGCGGAGACGGTAGAGTACGCCCAATTTCGAGGAAGCTGATATAGTGAGAAAGGAGATATGGAGTTTCCAGTTGAGATTTTGCGTTAAGAATAGGCGGAGGATGTTTAGTGTAGGAGAAGGTGACAGCTGAGTGTTGTCGAAGAATAGGGGATAGGTGTTTGGAAGATTGTGTCGAGTTGATAAGTGAAGAAATTGAGTTTTTGAGGCGTTGAAGGGCACGAGGTTCTTCTTGTCCCAATCGGAAATGATAGTAAAGTCTGAGGTTAAGCGTTTTGCAGCCTCCAACCTGTAATCGTGTAGTTTATGTTGAGTTGGCCTTCTATCAAAAGAAGTAGAGTAATGCAGAGTAGAGTCATCGGCGCCACTATAAACACTCGCCTGCGCCAGAACGGGCTGGGCCGACCATCAGGCCCCACCTGGAAGAAGCCTTGGGCCGACCATCAGGCCCCACCAGGAAGATGCCTACCGGGGCAACAGGCAACGACGTAAAAAAAAAAACAAAAAAAAAGACTGGATAGGACAATTCATTTTGGAAAGAAGATCATCAATGAACAACAGGGAGAGATTGGGAGATAGGACAGAGCCCTGAGGTTCAACAATGTTGATAGGTTTAGGGGGAGAACAGTGACCGTCTACGACAGCAGTGATAGATCGGTCAGAGAGTTAACTGGAGAAAAAGATACCGAGAGAAAGATAGAAACCGTAGGAGGGTAGTTTGGAAAGCAAAAATGTGTGCCAGACCCTATCAAAGGCTTTTAAGATGTCTAACGCAACAGCAAAAAGTTTCACCGAAACGGGTAAGAGAGGATGACCAACAGTCAGTTAAGAAAGCAAGATCACCAGTAGAGCGCCCCTTGCGGAACCCATACTGGCGATCATAGGGTCAGAAGTGGATAGATATTTAAGAAACTTCCGGTGAGAGATTGAAACAGTCGCCCATCTTAGGAACAGACTTTATGAAGGCGTACTTCCAGCAGGAAGGAAAGTTAAATGTTGAAAATCAAAGACGAAAAAGTTTGACTAGGCAGGTTGTCAGCATGGAAGCACAGTCTTTAAGGATAACAGTAAGCACTCCATCAGGTCCATAAGCCTTTTGAAGGTTGAGGCATAAAGGAATCAGAGGGGGTTATGAGTAGGAGGAATATGCCCAGAATCGTCCAGAGTGGAGTTTTTACAGAAAGTTTGAGCGAAGAGTTCAGCCTTAGAGATAGATGAGACGGCAGTGCTGCCGTCAGGGTTAAGAAGAGGATGGAAAAATGAGGAAGTGAAATTGGAGGAGATATTTTTGGCTAGGTGCCAGAAGTTTCTGAAAGGATTAGAAAAAGCAAGGTTTTGACATTTACTATGGATAAAAGAGCTTTTGGTAAGTCGAAGAATAGATTTAGCATGATTCCTGGCTGAAATATAAAGATCATGGTTAGCAGGAGTGCGAAGGCTCTGGTACCTTTTGCGAGCTGCCTCTCTATCTTTGAATGCACGAGAACAAGCGTGATCAAATCAAGGCTTTTTTGCATGAGGAGTAGAGAAAGCACGTGTAATGTGTGCCTCCATTCCAAAGACAGTCACCTCTGTGATGCGCTGGGCACACACAGTAATCATTCCACGGGGAAATCGGAAAACTACATCCTCAGGTCGTCCCACCGAGTTGAAGCAAAATGCCAGGAGCATCGCCTCTTCGGTGTGTCCAGAGGATGTACAAGAGCGATAGGAGAGGACATAGAAATAAGGTTGTGATCAGAGGAGCCCAACGGAGAGAACAGTTTGACAGAGTAAGCAGAAGGGTTAGCGGTAAAGAAGAGTTATAGTGTGTTGGTTATGTCTCTAAGGCGGTCGGGAATATGTGTAGGGTATTGAACCAACTGCTCTAGATCTTTGAGAATTGCAAAGTTGTAAGCTTGTTCACCAGGCTGGTTAGTGAAAGAGCATGAAAGCCAAAGCTGGTGATGACCATTGAAATCTCCTTGGATGGATTTCAGCGAAGTGAGAGTGGGTCAAGATGTGCTCCACTTTAGAGTTCAGTTAGTAAAAAAATTACATAATAGAGTTAGGTGAGAGATAAGCGGCACAGATGAATTTAGTAAAAGAATGACAATGAAGTCTTAGCCAAATGGTGGAAAATTCAAAAGAGTCAAGGTCGTGGGCACGAGAGCAAGTTATTTCGTTGCGTACGTAGACGCAACATCCAGCTTTGGATTGAAATTTAGGATAGAGACAGTAGGAGGGAACAGACTTGAGATTGCTGTCAGTAGCCTCAAAAATATGTGTTTCGGAGAGGAAGAGAAGGTGAGGTTTAGAGGAAGAGAGATGGTGTTATACAGAATGAAAATTAGAACGAACACCGCGATGGTTGCAGAATTTGATAAGAGAAAGGTTCGAGGAGAGAGAGAGAGAGAGAGAGAGAGAGAGAGAGAGAGAGACGTTTTCACATCCTGTCGCGTGTGATATTTTAGACAGCAATGCTCCCGCGTGACATTTCTACCAGCGACGTTCACAGACAGACAGATAGATAGTGGCGGTGTCCTGTTAGTAGATATCTAGATAGTAGCGGTGTCGTGTTATTGCATCGATAGTAGCAGTATAGTGTTAGTAGGTAGATAGATAGTGGCAGTGTAATGTTCGTAGATAGATATATAGATAGTGGCGTATATTGTTCGTAGATAGATAGATAATGGCGTGTAGTATTCGTAGATAGATAGATAGTGGCGTGTAGTGTTCGTAAATAGATAGATAGTGGCAGTGTAGTGTTCGTAGATAGATAGAAAATGGCAGTGTAGTTTTCGTTGTTAGATAGATAGTGGCAGTGTAGTGTTCGTAGATAGATAGATAGTGGCGTGTAGTGTTCGTAGATAGATAGATAGTGGCAGTGTAGTGTTCGTAAATAGATAGATAGTGGCAGTGTAGTGTTCGTAGATAGATAGATAGTGACAGTGTAGTGTTCGTAGATAGATACTTGCGTGTAGTATTCGTAGATAGATAGATAGCGGCGTGTAGTGTTAGTAGATACATAGATAGAAAGTGGCAGTGTAGTGTTCGTAGAGAGAGATAGTAGCAGTGTAGTGTTCGTAGATAGAGAGATAGTGGCAGTGTAGTGTTCGTTCATAAACAATGGTACCATTCCTCTTGACTGGAAGAGAGGGCTGGTCGTCCCTATCTGGAAAGGAAAAAGGGACCATCACGACTGGAAAAACTACTGTGGTATTACGTGGGTCCTCTGTGTGCCATGAGGATTTGCAACCAGCAGCTGAAGCTGCAGAGACCTGAGCAGTCTGCTATATCGACAACTGATGGTATGCGTACTGGTGGAGCGCAGACGTGAGTTTCGACAGGGGATACTTGAAGCCTTTTTTTATCTCAAGAAGGCATTTGATTCAGTGCATCGTGAGGCACTTTAAGATCTTCCGTAATTTCGTAGGATTGCTGCAGGGACAGCTGGTCTACGGACTGGCCAGGTCTCCAGGAATGAGAGTGCTGTGAAGTGTTGGGGGGCGTGTCCAGCTTCTTTCCGGAGAACGCGGGAGTGAGGCAGGGCTGTGTCCTTGCCCCATCGCTTTTCAACACTTGGATAAATTGAGTGTTAGAAAGAGAGTAAAAACTTCCTGCTAGATTCCATTAACAAATTATTTGTCTCTCGCTATAGAGATAGAAAGGTTAATGGACAGATACATAAATATGAATGTGGATGCAGCAGAAAATACACTATATAAGTAATACATTCCATATACATTTCTCTCTCTCTCTCTCTCTCTCTCTCTCTCTCTCTCTCTCTCTCTCTCTCTCTCTCTCTCTCTCTCTCTCTCTGTTTACATATATATATATATATATATATATATATATATATATATATATATATATATATATATATATATATATATATATATATATATATATATAATGGGTGTTTGTCTCTCTCTCTCTCTCTCTCTATATATATATATATATATATATATATATATATATATATATATATATATATATATATATATATATATATATATATATATTAGTGCCGGCCCCGCATTCGCCGCGTTGTGGATGATGCGTGTTCGAATCCGCTGCTACCACCTGGGATTTTTCAGTCACCGCCGAGTGGCCTAAAGCCCCGTTCACACTGTGCCAACTCTGGGCCACGAATACCCACGACTCTAGGCTACACGAGGTCTTGGGTGTTGATGTGAAAGGGTTGGGCATGTCTTAAAAGAGGTCTAGAAACAGTCGCGGAATGCTGAGCGGACGTCGTGAGGGGAGTATGGAGTCGTGAGAGTTAGCACGAAAAAGTATTCCATGCTAAACTTTCACGAAAAGAGTCGGCGGTGGTCTGAACCAACCGCTATTTCCTGTTGAGGTTTGAGGGAGGTCGGGGACAGTCGTCAAGACTGTCGTCAAGAGTCGTAGCTTGTCTTGGGACAGTCATGACGACTGTCGGGGCCATTTTTCCTTTTTTTTACCGTTTCCTGTCTGCACAGTCGTCGGTGCCAACTACAGAAGAATGACGAAGGACTGTCGTGACGACAGTCTTCGCCTAATGAAGGACGTTCGTGACGACTGTCGGCTAACACTGCCGCCATCAGGAAATTAATATTTTCATTTTGCAATCACAAGCACAACAACAACTTTTGGACACGGTTACGTTTCACTGGCACAAATTTGTGATCCGCAGAGCACGCACGCACTCCTGCTGCCCCTCTCTTGTGTTGAATGACACAACTATATAGGGTTGCCACCCTGAGGTCAGAAAAATGTGGAATGCAACATCTCACTCTCCAATACGGTATGGATCCATATTTAAAGGAACGGGTGGCAACCCTAAAATTTCTCAAGCACGCCATGAGTGATAGCCGCTGCACTCTGCTGGTGGAAGCAAGAGGAAGGGGGAAGGGACGTTACGTCGCGTATTTTACACGTATCTTTGGACGAACCTTGACAAATTTCACGGACTGGTTTTGTGATTAACTGAAAAATGCGCTCCACTACAATTTCAAGATACTGAATTTTATCTGCTTGACCATTCAGACAACCAAATACGGAACAATCAGCGTTCCGTAAAAACACATAAACCAGGGAACAAGCTCAGGCCCATCATCTCGCAAATACCTACCCCGACTTACAACATCGCCAAGCAGCCGTGTACAATACTGACCCCATATGTCCCTGCGACATACAGTTTGAGCTCAGCGACCGATTTCCTTGACATCCTCAAGACCAACAATGCGCAAGGTACCATCGCATCACTTGACGTCGAATCGCTATTCACCAATGTTCCCGTAGACTGCACCATCAACTACATCATTGAACGCGTCTACCATAACGACAGCACCCCAGCTCTCGACATCCCAGAAGACAACCTGCGCGACCTCCTTCATTGCTGCACTATAGAAGCCCCCTTTACCTGCCCCCGCGGCCAGAAATACCAACAAGTGGATGGCGTCGCCATGGGCTTCCCCCTTGGAGTCCTTCTCGCTAATTTTTTCATGGGCTGTGTAGAGGAAGAAGTCTTCAAAAAAGTTACGAAGCCAACCATATACTGCCGCTATATAGACGACATCTTCATCCTAACAAGAAACGAAGAGGAAATTGAACAACTACGTAGCTGCCTACAGGATACCTCCGGACTTAAATTCACCGTAGAAAGAAGCAGCGACGGAGAGATGCCCTTCCTAGACGTCTTAGTGAAGCAGAACGAAGACAGATTTACCACGCAAGTCTACATCAAGCCTACAAATTCAGGCAACTGCCTCAACGGCAAAAGTGAATGCCCCCAGCGCTACAAAGATTCGACCATCTCCTCCTACATACGAAGAGCAATATCCCACTGCAGCACCTGGAAGCAAGTCGACGACGAGATACAAAGATCAACTAAAGTACTTGTCAGCAATGGATTTACTACAGCGGATATAAACAAACAAGCAAACCGCATAATAAACCGATGGTACATGACAAAAGAAGCCACTACCAAGAACGAAGACATCAACCTCTACTACAAGGCACACTTCTCCACCTGCTACAAAGAAGAGGAAAGGATTATGAAACAAATCATCAAGAAAAATGTGACCCCAACAAACAAAGAAAAAAGAATAAACCTCATAATCTACTACAAGAGCAAGAAAACAAGCCATATCCTGTTGCGGATAAGGAACAAGACGAAGCTCAACAGTCGCATGTTGTATATAGGTTCTCCTGCAACCAAGGGAACTGTGCAGCCCTTAACACATCCTATATTGGCATGACGACAGTGAAGCTAAGTAGACGCTTTACCTACCACCTAGCATCAAGAGCACCGAAGTCCCACATGAGAAAAGAACACAACAAGACCTTCACAAGAGAAATACTAGAAAAGAACACTGAAATCATCACGACCTGCACCGATATGAGACGCCTTCCCATCCTCGAAGCTCTCTATATCAAGGAAATGGAGCCAAGCTTGAACATCCAGCACCTAGACTTACAAGCACTTCCGAGCATGAAAAGAAAATCCGCCGCTGAGGCGCTCAGCCAATCAGCGCCCGCCTAGCCTGTATAAAAGGCCAGCGCGGACGTAAAGCTCCACTCCTGCCACTGAAGAAGGGTCAAGGACCCGAAATCGCGATCTGGCGACAACGATGACACCATATGATGTCATCTCAGTCTTATCAAAAGAGAACAAGACACTCTTAAGAAACAAAGAGAACTTACTCAAGAAGATATATAACGCTGAGTTAGCTATCACCTTCAACCAAACATGTATAAGAGAAAATCTCCTGCCCATATATACCTTATATATATATATATATATATATATATATATATATATATATATATATATATATATATATATATATATATATATATATATATATATATATATATATATACTCTCTCTCTCTCTCTCTCTCTCTCTCTCTCTCTCTCTCTCTATATATATATATATATATATATATATTTATATATATATATATATATATATATATATCATTACTGCATCCTTCCGCTGCATTTCAGTCCATTTCACACACGCGCGCGCGTGTATGTGTATGAGTGTGTGTGTGTGTGTGTACACACACACACACACACACACACACCGCTCCGATAGTTCAGTCGGTTAAGCTATGCGCTGCCAGGCTTCACGGCCTGACAGGTGGAGGTTCGAGCACCGCTCAGGCCGGTATTTTTACGTAGAGAAGGAGTTGTTACTGTTCCCCCTTGAGCAAGGGGGATGAGGTGTGTGGTGTGTGAGGTATCAGCAGTACCCAGAGATGGAGTCTTGCTCTTGTCGGGAGTGTACTTGCTGGTGGTTGCGAGTCCGACTCGAGATTAGGACACGTGTGTAATGTGTGTGTATGAATTACACACACACACACACACACACACACACACATATATATATATATATATATATATATATATATATATATATATATATATATATATATATATATATATATATATATATATATATATATATATTTTTTTTTTCATTGCTGCCTATTGCGCCGGTAGGCTTCTTCCCGGTGGATCCTGATGGTCGGTCCAAGGCTTCATTCCGGTGGGTCCTGATGGTCGGCCCAGCCCGTTCTGGCGCAGGCGAGTGTTTTATAGTGGCACCATCTTGCATTGGCTCATGCTGCCCTCCCAGAGCTCATTTTTGATCCTAGAATCTAGAGCCCGGGTTGATAGGTGGTCTTCTGGACAGCATGTGGGTAGTTTTAAGCCACTCGGCGGCGGCTGAAAAATCCCAGCTTGGTGGCACCGGGCGGGGATTGAACTCGCGTCCTCCTGAACACGAGGCCGTTACTTTGACGACTCAGCCACCGCCTCC
This sequence comes from Eriocheir sinensis, assembly GCF_024679095.1. Classification (NCBI taxonomy): domain Eukaryota; kingdom Metazoa; phylum Arthropoda; class Malacostraca; order Decapoda; family Varunidae; genus Eriocheir; species Eriocheir sinensis. The sequence goes on along the minus strand of NC_066513.1, from coordinate 10,232,907 downwards.
CCTTTCGAATTTCGCGCTATCCGAGATTCGCGATCCACGAGTTTCGCGGTTAGTCCTAAATTCCTACCATCCCGACTTTCGCGCATTATCACCCCGAGTTTCGCGCTGCTTTGACACGTACGGATCATGTCTAGTTACCATCGGCGTCACGCACTCTACCTTTAAAGGTAGTATCACACTGGACGTTTTCCTACAAACATTGTGGCTATGGAGAGAGAGAGAGAGAGAGAGAGAGAGAGAGAGAGAGAGAGAGAACGGGTCGTTTTGAAGCCGCAGTTGAAGGCGAATGCCTTGCAATTGGCTGACAGTTATGATAACACGGTTGTGATTCGCTGGAAGTCCGATGACGTCATCGCCGACGCTCACCCTATCAGCCGCTTCACTGCCTTAAGTAGGTGTCACAATGGCCATTTTCGTCCAACCGTTAGGACTACGGGCAACGCCCGTACGCCCAACCGGGAGCGCGTTCACGGTTATCCGTAAGCTGATGTCACACTGGGCCTTTTTCTTCCCATCGCGTTGGCGCCACCTATAGCAACAGGCAACTCAAACTTTTCCTGGTGTGCGTCACACACGGCCAAGGTCGGTTCCCGTATCCACATCCACAACGTAAACAAAGCACTTGCCCTGTAGCCTATCAACTTGGCGTCGTCTGCTAAAGTAAGGGCTGTCGCGGCTTGTGCTGCCATTATCCAAGTTATGGATTTGTTGCTGCAGTTAAATGGAAGGAATATACAGTTGTGGGTGTGGCATGCCTGTGTTTCCTCCATGCCAGTTCTCATTGTCACCACTGCGCGTGCGCGGCCAACCCACCCATCTTGACTCAGCCACATAAACAACACACACACAGGCACACATACAGACACACACACACACACACACACGCCAGACTCATTAGGAACCATTGCAAATGCTTCTGGCAAACAGAAACGACTTCACCATTTCTTGAGTGTGTTAGAACGTATTTGGTGAGTGGCCCTTTAACACTGCTCTCTTCATGCCATTGGGTATATTTGGTTTGTATGAACCACTCACCAAATAAGTTCTAACAGACTCTAGGCAATGGCAAAGCCATTTTTGTTTGTAAGAAACATCTGCCATGGTTCATGATGAGTCAGGTGTGTGTGTGTGTGTGTGTGTTGTTACTCGATCCACGTGTTTATGTGGTCGGAGTCTAGATGGGTGGGATGGCCGCTCACGCGCAGTGGTGACAATAAGAACTGGCACGGAAGAACCACAGGCACGCCACGCCCACAACAGCTTCTTCCATCCATTTAACTGCAGCAACAAGTCCATAACTTGGGTAATGGCAGCACACGCCGCGGCAGCCTTTACTTTAGCAGACGACGCCATGTCGATACAGGGCAAGTGCTTTGTTTACGTTGTGGATGTGGATACGGGCAGCCAACCTTGACCGTGTGTGACGCACACCCGGAAAAGTTGGATTTGGCGGTAGTCCAAGCTGCCGCCAACGCGGTGGGAAGAAAAGGGCCCAGTATGACATCAGGTTACGGACAACCGACAACTTGCTCCCGGATGGGGGCACGGGCGTTGCCAGTAGCCACAACGGTTAGAGGAAAATGGTCAGTGTGACACTGCCTTAAGGCGGTGCGGCAGCTGACCGGGTGAGCGC